>NC_135083.1:26447500-26772500 GCF_051107435.1 Chaetodon auriga
TAAGGTGGACCCCCTGGACACTCTGATACTGTGTGTTCGGCTGGCCGTCCTTGTGGCTGTCACTCTGACTGTACCTGTGGTACTGTTTCCTGTAAGAACATGTCTGGTCTTCACACATACATCCATCTGACAGATTCACACTGACCTGAATTCTCATATAAAACCTGAGCTGTGTCCAACATGTAAAGACCAGGAGGAGAATACAAAGGAATTAATTGACATGGTAAATTCAGTAGAATGCACATTTCCACAATAGATAGATAGTTAGATACAGATCACCTAATTACAAGAAAACTATCTCATAATCACAAAATCAGGATCTCATGATTGCTGTCAAAATAAAGCATGCAATACAGTAATAGAAAAAATGTTTACAATGGCAAGATAGCTGAAATTCCTCATCAGTTCACATATCATGGTATTTCAATTCAATTCAGTTTTATTTGCAGAGAACCAAATCATAGCAAAAGTTCTCCCATGGTGCTTTCCATATAGAGCAGGTCAGGACCATACTCTTAATCTACCCAACAATTCCCCCATGAGCAAGCAATTGGCGACAGCAGCGAGGAAAGAGGTCCTTATAACTGGCAGAAACCTCAAGTAAGAACCAGGCTCTGGATGGGTGGCCATCTGCCTCGACTGGTTATTATGAGATTACTAGGAGGTTTATTTGAAATTTTGAGATAATAAGCCATAATAATTATGAGACACTGAAGTCAGAATTACTTATTTTGGTAATTTTTGGTGAATGCAATGTTCTTCTGTACATTTCCAACATTTGAAAGTGGCCCAAACAGACATGGAAATCTACTGGTTGAATCATCAGTGCAGTATAGTGACATGTATTTTCATCAGCTCAAACAATAAGACAAAAACAAGCTTTCCTTTCAAATAGCAAAAGGTAAAGGACTCTGTCCATAACCACTTTAGAATCGACTATGAGTCCCAGGGAGAAGCACAGAAAGAAACATTCAAACATAGATGTTCAAATTCTGTTGCCATGTGACCAATGGTGGGGTGAAGTTAGAGATTGAGCTTTGTACAACTCTTTGGATAAATTCAGCAAGCTAAAAAAAAAAAAAGCAAAAAACAACAACATCTGTGGATTTTGGATAAATTTTAGGTCAGTTGCAATGAGTGGCTAGTAGGTTTTATTAAGCAAAGTTATGATTTTGACTACTGCTAATGCATGCATGACATGCATGATATTTGATATTTTCCCTGTTGCTCTGGTGTGATATCAGACACACAGTTCTTCTGTATTTTAGTGCTGCTTGATACATTCACTTGGCCTGATACCTGTGCAACATTATGCATCTTTACGTCTGCGTTGTCTATCAGATCCGCCGTGCTCTCCTGCAGCTGCTGTTTCCAAGGAAGCCCTTCCACTGGCTCCGTCACATCACCATCGCCATGTGTCTGCTGTTTGCTGTCAACCTGCTGGTCATTCTCGTTCCTAACATTCGAGACATCTTTGGCATTACAGGTGTGGTATCAGACTTACGAAAGCCTGAACGAAAAGGAGTATTTGTAAAAAGAAGTATAGTCCCAGTGAAATAAAAATGCATTTCAATAAATTCAGTTGGAATGAAAAAACAACTACAGCACATTGTACAATGATGAGTTGACTTAAATTTATTGAAACAATCTATTTTATTTACATGTTTACGTAATGTTTTCTTGTACTAAACTAATTTCAAAACTGTACATCAGCAGTGTAGAGTTGGAGTAGACCCTCAACTATTGTGGAAGACTGTTCCAAATATGTGGCAAATATTCACCCTTTGTATTATTGTATTACTGATGTCACTGATACATTCAGTGTGGTTTAGCACAACATATTACTAGACAGGCTGGAAAACAGTGCTTAACTCGTTTTAAGCTTTTTGAAGGAGAGGGACTAGTTTGTATTGATCAGTAGATAAACATCTGAGCAAAGAAAAATGACATGGAATTTCCCAAGGCTCCCTTCTCAGGTCTCTTCTGTCCAACACCTACATGCTCCCACTAGCTCAGATTACAAATGTCAAATTAACATTTTACCATAATTATGCAACACAGATTTATAAAACAATATCACTATGTGACTATGGTCCCATCCAAGCACTGAGTGTGTGCAGTCAACAAGTCAGTCACTGACTGATTTATTGTACCTCCTCTGTGTGTCCAGGGGCGACCACTGCTCCCAGCCTGATCTTTATTCTTCCTGGACTGTTCTACATCCGTATTATTCCCACTGACCAGGAGCCCATGAACTCCAGACCAAAGATCCAGGTAGGTTCACATCTCTCCATGACTGAGAGGGGGCACACAAAGAATCACCTGAGAACAAGAGTTATAATGAACCACCCAGAGCACAGTGGGCCTCATGATTCTGCATTGATGTACTGTATCTTCTTTTGGTTTTCAGGCTGCGTGTTTCACAGCACTGGGTTTCATATTTATGACCATGAGCCTAACATTCATCGGGCTTGATTGGGTGAGCGGAGAAAAGCGAAGTCTCGGCGGCCATTAAAGTGCAAGCCCCAAACCCTGCATTGACAGCAACACATTGCTGTACACCTCCTCCAATCCTCTAAAATTGGAAGCAAGATTCAACCTACTGCTGTCAGGTTCACGGCTTTGGTGGAACTGTTTTTATTAATAATAAGGACAATTCCTTTCTCCAGAGTAATGAAAGGAGACCAGTTTTGTCACCCACCCAGGTTGATTTATACCACCAGGATCGATCACAGGTAGTGTTCCTCTGTTCTACATGAAGTGCTGACAGACATGTTGACCATGGAGGCTCCTCAACCACCACTTAACAAAGGCTAAATGTGGTGTATAATAACAGCAATATTAAAAGCAATGTCTAAATGCAAAAGATACGCTTAATTATTATCAAAGTTTGATGAAGAAAATGTATTTGGAATGTGTTTGATAAAACTGCTATTTAAAAATAGATGTCATCATGTTGTTTAAAATTGTAGTCCAATTATTTCTATTCATCTGAGAGCCATAAAGCATGAGGTAACCGAACAGATGCTGTCAGATAATTCACTTTAATTGATGTATAGATGTACTATAATTGTGCAGAGCAGTATTTGGCAAACTGGAAAAAAAAAGTTTGGCTTTCATCATCAAAAGTTGAAGCCTATAACTTTACGTTTACCGTAATGTGTGTGGTGGTAATCACAATATTGCAAATAAAAGGCCACGTACATGATTAAGTGCACTAAAAATACATTCTGCTTCAACTGCATTAAACAATAATTCTGAATTTTATCAGGGAACAGGAAACAAGAGTCTATGTAATGAGTCTGGGATGCTCGTGTTTGCTATTGTTTTCCATGACGACTTGATAAGCTAATTGCATACTGGGACTGTGATTCAGTTTCTGCCCCCTAATTGCTCAATGGAGCTTTAAAATAAAATGGTCTGAATACTATTGGAGAGTGAATTATTGTCCTTGAGTGAGACACTGAACCCCATATTGCTCTCAATTACCATGCCGGCACCTTGCATTGCAGCTGTGCTGCATTCAAAGGACAAGGATAATGTAAAAGCTATTAGTTCATTAAAGATAAAGTGCTTCTGCATTTCTAATCCAAGTGTTATGCATTTACTGATTTGTTTATGTTGTGTAACATAGTGTTTTTATGTGCCATACACCGGCAGAACAGTGACATCGAACACAGAATGACCATATGACACTAACACAAGAGTGGCACACTTACTACTCACTTTTCTTTGTCACCGTCACTCTGTTCTCACTCAAGTTTTCAAACATCAACAGTAGAGCAGTAATGGGTATGACAATGTCAGACCTTACCTGTACCTTAAAGCGTATAATACCAAAACAACAAATATTCTCAAATAAATTAAATCATTACATAACTATTTGCCTAATTCAGTGTAATTGATGTCCATTAGCCACAGATCAATAATTGTTAAGGACATTCAAGAACACTGTAGTACATTATAAGAGCAGCTGGGCATCTAATACTCCTGTCACACTGAACAAAGAGCCCACTACCACCCACTAACATCTGGCTTTTGTCATCAGTAGGAAAGGGTACAATCAGTATTCATTCCAGGTTAAAATGACTCATCACAGGCATTTATTGGCTCCAGCTCGGTTCAGCAGTGATAGAAACATTGCACTCTGCCACAGGCTGCCACAGAACTGAGGGCCCTGAAGGCTGAGCTGGCTCAAAAGAAGAGCCAGTCCTCTCATCCTGGTCCTATGGCTTCTTTAGGCTGTGGAAATACCACACGGGACAGACCTCAAGTTCAAAGCACCTCCATCTAACGTTGTACCTGTACATACAGAACTGTGACCTGTGGTCTGGCCTTAACTCTGCTGGGACAGCTGGATTTTGTTACATGTATGTATGTTTGTCTGTTTCAGGAGAGTAACTGAACAATAATGATATATGTTCGATTTTTTTTTTACATATTTTGACATTCTTCTGGTGCTATGCCATGACACATGTTGAAATTTCAGGCACTGGTGCGTAGTCAGGAATTTTATATATATACATATACACACACACACACACACACACACACACACACACACATATATACACAGTACTGTTCAAAAGTTTTAGGCGTGTGAAAAAAAGAGAAATCTAAATCAAATCAATATTTGGTGTGACCACCCTTTGCCTTCAAAACTGCATCAATTCTTCGAGGTACACTTGCACACAGTTTTTGAAGGAAATCGGCTGGTAGGTTCCAAACATCTTGGAGAAGTAACCACAGATCTTCTGTGGATGTAGGCTTCCTCAAATCCTTCTGTCTTTTCATGTAATCCCAGACAAACTCGATGATGTTGAGATCAGGGCTCTGTGGGAGCCGTACCAACACTTCCAGGACTTCTTGTTCTTCTTTACACTGAAGATAGTTCTTAATGTCATTGGCTGTATGTTTGGGGTTGTCCTGCTGCAGAATAAATTTGGGGCCAATCATATGCCTCCCTGATGGTAATGCATGATGGATAAGTATCTCCCTGTATTTATCAGCATTGAGGACACCAAATCTGACCAAATCCTGACCAAATCTCCAACTACATTTGCAGCAATCCAGCCCGAAACTTGCAAGGAACCTCCACCATGCTTCACTGTTGCCTGCAGACACTCATTATCGTACCACTCTCCATCCCTACAGCAAACAGCCTTCTGCTATACCCAAATATTTCAAATTTTGACTCATCAGTCCAGAGCACCTCCTGCCATTTTTCTGCACCCCAGTTCCTATGTTTTCATGCATAGTTGAGTCACTTGGCCTTCTTTCTATGTCAGAGTTATGGCTTTTTGGATGCAACTCTTCCATGAAGACCACTTCTGGCCAGACTTCTCTGGACATTAGATAGGTGTACCTGGGTCCCACTGGTTTCTGCCAGTTCTGATCTGATGGCACTGCTGGACATCTTCCGATTTCAAAGGGAAATAAGCTTGATGTGTTTTTCATCTGCTGCACTAAGATTTCTTGGCCGACCACTGCGTCTACGATCCCCAGTGTTTCTTTGTGCTTCTTCAAAAGAGCTTGAACAGCACATCTTGAAACCCAGTCTGCTTTGAAATCTTTGTCTGGAAGCAGCAACAAGACACAAGGTAGTTATAACTACATACTAACTAACTGCACACGGTAGGTATAACTACCTTGTGTCTTGTTGCTGTGCTCAGTTTCACCATGGTGTATGACCTGTGACATAAAACTGTCTTCCACAACCTCACCTTGGTAGCAGAGTTTGGCTGTGCCTCACCCAGTTTTAAGCCTCCTCCACAGCTGTTTCTGTTTCTGTTTCATGAGTGATATCGATGATCATTATCACCTGTTTGGTATAACTAGTTGATCATACACCTGAAGACAAGTGTACCTATAAAAATTGATGCTGGTTTGAAAGCCAAGGATAGTAACACCAAATATTGATTTGATTTAAATGTTTCTTTTGTTCGCTCACTTTGCATTTTGTAAATTGATAAAAATAAACAATTATTATTTATATTTTTGAAAGCATTTTTAGTTTACAGTTTTCACACCTGCCAAAAACTTTTGCACAGTACTGCAACCCGCAACTCTCAAGTGGCTCCCTGTGGCTTAGACAAAAAAAAAAAAGGGAAATGAATAATGATTATTTTCCAATATTTTAATTTCTATCTGTCATTGTTATAGTCCTTTAAGTGTTTCTCACATTCCCCAGCTGTAAATATATTCAGCCAATAACCTGAATAAAAACAAATAATTTCTAATAAATTCGTCGACTAAATGTGTGTCATAGCCTGCATCTTATGGCGAGTCGGCGCGTTTTTCCAGTCTCACTGGTTAAGCTAGCCAGGATGGATGACAAATCGAAAAAAAGAAAAAGCTCCGAGGAAAACAGAGGGTTCAACAGTGTGTGAGCAGATTTGTTTGCGTTCACCACCAACACTGCCAGTTTACCAGTATGCGTGATCAGCAGTGAGAAATTAGCAAACAAGCAAAAAAGTAATGTTGAAAGACATTTTCAGAACAAGCACACTGCACTTGCTAGGCCATTTTATTTTTTCTGCACAAACACAGGAAGGACTCTACCTACAGTTAAAGTGTTTATGTCTAATTTACTATCAAAGTAGGCTATTCTTTTGCACAAAGGGGAGGACTCAAAGTAAGCCTGCATTCATAGTTTTTATGTTTAATTTCTGAAAGTAGGCTACCGTTTTATTTGATTTTTTTTTTTTTTTTTTTTTTTTCCCCATTCAAAGTAAGCTTGTGCTCTACAACAAGCCTATTCTACTTAGAAGTAGACCTTTTCTCCACAAATGTTCAGGTTTGTGTTTTGGTGGCAGTAGTATCGCCCAATAAAATAACAAAAATGCAATCCATTTTCTTTATTGTAGTTCTATTTATAATAAATGCAACAAAACATGGCATTATTATGCTGGAAATGCAAAGTTAAAGTACCAAATCATCAGAAAGAGCCCACTTCAGAACAGCCAAATATCATGTGGTAAAACATATCAATGAGTGCTCATTTAGACATATTAGTAGTAATGGTGATAGATCAATTTAGGCATAGTAGGCTGTGTTACCTTCATTATAAATCTCAAATATGTGTTGTGGCTCGAGCCAGATTATTATTTATGTATTGATTTATATATTGGGGGGGGGGGCTCAAGTAAAAGATATAAACACGTAACCATTATAACATTGTCACAGGCCTCCATACTGCTCTCTGCTATTCTGTTTTTCTGTGTGTTTGTGAAGTTGCATGGGACACACCAGAAAAAAAGACAAGCAAACTTGTATATTGGCAATGGGAAAGCAGTCAATCGGCTATTTTAGTGAGTTTACCTGCATTAAAAAAAACCTGCATATACATGCAAATGTTGGTGCAAAAGTGGTAGAAGAACACTGTCTTTGGGTGTAGATGATGTAAATGACAATAGGTCACTACTGTCACTATCACTCAACACGACCAGCATAACAGAGGACAAGAAGAAGAGCTGCTCTTCAAGGCATCTTTGTCAGGCATCTTCATTTAAGCCAGTACCATATATACAGCAATACTTTACTGATGTGGCTGGGGAACATTAAAATGCCATTGACTCAACATATTCAGTTCAAATAAAATCATGAGAACAGAGGAACTGCTAAGGTCTGGAATGGTGTGATAATTCCTGTATTAAAAATTCAAAGTCAAGGATTTGATTTTAATCAAGATATCTTGCGAAAACATACATCAACATGAATGAGTTTACATTTGAAGAGAAAAGATCTGACAGCACCCTCTGCTGACCAGTGTTATGTTTCATTTGGGTACAGGGCAAACAACCAGCGCCGACCCTTAAAGAGCATGCATTCCTGTGGAAATCAGTTTGAAATGAAAAAATAGTTGTCATATTTATCCATCCACAGGTTGTACATTAAAGTGTCAGTTAATTCCACAGTACAAAAAATCAGCTTGCCTTTCAAAAGAAAAGCAGGTCTCCAATGGCAACAGAAGGTGGTATTGATAAACAGCAGTGTCATCAGTGAGAAAACTGGAGTTCCGTTTCAGTCCCATTCAGGTCATATATGGCTCCACGTTTTACCACAACTTGGAAAGTGGAGGAAGCCAGGGCTTCCTTCAGCCTTCTCTGATTTTAGCAGTGAGTGCTGAGTTCTCCTGTCGAATAGCCTTGTAGTCGTCCAGAATCCTTTCCAGGTTAGCCACAGTTTTGTTTCCGTTTTCTGTCTCAATCTGTGAACAATTTAAGATATAAGTGGAAAATGTACTAAACTGTACAGTAAATCTCTGAATGCGCTGCTAAATTTTAAAAAAGAATATCTGGAGATTTTGGTAATGACACATGTTGGCTATCACACACACAAGAGTCAAAAAACAAAAAACAAACAAACATGATTTACCCTGACCAGGAAAGGTCCAAACCATTTACTGAGTACTACCACTCACTGAGATCCTTTTTTCAACATTATTTGCATAACAAATTTTATGATCCGCTTAGCGGCTGAAAGTTTCAGGTCTGTAATAAGAGGAGAATTAAGTACACAACTGTTCAACTCCCCATAGACAAAAGGAGGTATGGCTCTACCAAATCTTTAAGAACATTATTATGCTGCACCTTTGGTGTATTGATGTGATACAAGATCTACTACAAGTTGGAAAGATAATGAATTAAATATGGAGGGATGCAGTGTCCAAAGATTGATTGCAAATAAGGATATGTTCGAGGGAAATGAGAAAAGGCTTTGACTCAATCCCTAAATTCACTTTGGAAACCTGGGCCCGTATTCACAAAGCTTCTTAGAGTCCTCTAAGAGAGCTCCTACCTTAGTCTTAAAATTCTAGCAAGAAATCTTAGCTTAAGAGTGATTCAGGAAGTGTCTGAGAGCAACTCTGAGCAAGGAGGGTACAGAAACTTTGATCTTAGTGAAGAGGTGTGGTTGACCCCGTTGCTAGGTATGACGCAGTCTTCTAAAAGCTGTGATTGGTTGTTACAAAAAGGGAAAAAGACAAAAAAAAGAAAGAAAGAAAAAATGCGCTCCACGCTCCAGTAATTAATGGACAGTAAAATCAACCAGTCATATAACTTGGACTGTATTAAGAAATGTGTAATCGGGACATTAAGTTTATGTCATGATGATGAAACTCAGCAAAACTAAATTAATTGTGACACAGCTTCAAAATGTTTGAACATACCTCATTCACATGCCGATTATATTGATTTGCTTATTGTTATGTTTACTGTCCATGCTGGTAATTTTATTACTTAATGTATTTGATATTAATGGTGGACGCAGACTCAGCTGTCAGCAATTCCTGTGATTGCTAGCGTCGTTATAAAAAGCGGTTTGATTTGGCAGAATGACCAAAACAACAAACGAAATGGATAAAAAGAGAACAAGAAAGCCACAATTTTCATCCGTGAATTCATGAAAATAAAACAGTATTAAGAGGGAAATTGGGTCCCGGGAGTACAGCCCAAGGGAAGAGGCAGACTTGGGAGCGCATTACCCAGCAGATCAATGCATCGCTCCCTCTCCTTTTATGCACGAGCGACGAGTGTGAGATGCGCTGATACGTGTATCTTGTCTGTTTAAGACACTCTTAGGCTTCTTAAAAGTCCTCCTCCCTCCTCCTAACAGTTTTTCACCTTACGAGATCTCTTAAGGCCTTCGACGCTTTGTGAATAACTTTTATCTTACCAAGGGAAAATTCTAAGAAAAATCTTAGAATTCGAGGAATTCTAAGATTTTTCTAAGAATGACGTCACTAAGAGTTAATTAGAATGCTTTGTGAATACGGGCCCTGGTATACAGAGTTTACAAAATTACGAAAATTTAATAATAGCAATCAAAAATGGGAAAAATGGACTGCTTCCATACCCATCACAAAGACACAACTAAACCCTGACTGAAACTGTATCAGTATTTTGTATAGTTCACTGACACTCAGTTTGGTGTTTCTACTGTAACACCAAAATAAAAGCAATCAAATTTAAGTTTACAAAAATGAAATAACTCTAATGTTACCTCTCTAATGAATGTCTTGTTTTTTATTTCTATATTTGTTAAATAGGCTTCATATATGTAAACATGAGGAAAGTGAAATGGAGATACGGCGCTCCCAGTCTTTATGCTAAGCTCAGCTAACCACATCCGACAGCTCTCTCTGTACTGGACACACAGATAAAACTGATATTGATCGTCTTATCTGACACTGTTTAACACAGCAAAATAGTCTTTCACAAAATGTTAGAGGGTATGATGTGATGATGTAACAAAATTCTAAATCTTACCTGCTCCTCTAGATCACGAATCTCTCTCAAGATTGTACCGGTGTCCTCAATGGTTTGGACCAACTGATTACAGTTCTTCAGAAGAATGCAAGATAGAAAGATGACACATGGATCACATTCTCTGATGAGAGTGACAGATAAGATGAAATAGAAGAAATTCAGACAAATACATGACATACTTCATGCAGGGCAGCCAGGTACTTATAGGATTTGCGGACGGATTCATCTTTTTTGGCATCCTACAAATGACAAAGGAGTAAATAAATAAATAAAACAATTTGTCCAACAACACAAACAAATAGTATATATTGAAAACAACTATTTTAAGAATCCACAGGATTTTAGCACATCTATACTGGTCCTGGAATTAATTTAAACCTGTTAACTTTTTTGACATTTTTCTTGTGTAATAAAATGCACTTCAATGTACATCATGAAGATGAAGCAAAACACACACTTTGATATTTTTAAGTTAAGAAGGAGTCATTAAATTCAATACAATGTTCATTTATAAACCAATGTATATGGTCAATGCAGCAAATTTTGTTGCTTTGGATTGAAATAAAGGATACCCATTACTACTTTCACAGTCAAACAACTAAAACAGAATGTAACAAGAGTTCTGATTAAAAAAAAAAAAAGGTCACCTTGAAGACTAGCTCATCAGTCACAGCGAAGGTTCTGTCCAGCTTTCCTGTCAAGTTGTTGATCTCTTTCTGGAGCTCCTTAGTATCTGACAAAATCTGCAAGCAAACAGAAGGAACAGCTGCAGTTTATGAGACGTTAGAGCTTACACACAGCTGTGGCTCAGGAGGTCGAGCAGTCATCCACCTATCAGAAGGTCCGTGGTTCGATCCTTAGTCCCTGCAGTCTACATGTCAAAGTATCCTTGGGCAAGATACTGAAGTCTTAATTGCTACTGATCGCGTCAGTGTGCAAATGTACATGTGAATGGTTCCTGCTTGTAATGAGCAGGTGGCTCATTGGTACTCGTGTACAGTGCCTAGATGCTGACTCGCGTTGTAAAAGTGCTTTGAGTGGTTATTAAGATGAGAAAAGCACTATATGAATACAGTCCATTTACCATGTATACAGCAAACACTTAAAGCTTAAATCCATTTCATTTCTATTCAAAATGTTGCTGTTTTAAATGCTGGGGTGACTGGGCCACGATATTGCTGTGTGCAGGACTAAACTGAAACTATTCAAACTAGCCATGCATTTGCTTCCTTCCTTTATGTATTAGTTATGTGCAGAGAAATCCACCTTCTTGTCATTTGCTTGTAGATGTACCTTTGTAATTTCCTCCTTCTGTTTCTTGATGTTGCTGACAATCTCTAGAATCCTCTGAGTGTATGCTGATCGAGACACATCCTGAGGAAGATTTTCTAAATCTGTTACCTATGTTGAAACAGGAGAGGCAGAACATAAATATCAAACACAGATTTAGCACATTCAACAAAGGTGCCAGAAGACAACTAACTGTGCAAGTCCTACCACCATTGTGACAATTTCAAAAGATCCTGTGTCAACAGGACAAGTATAAATTCAGTTAATTACCAGTTGTTTGTATATTTCTTCCTTCTTCTTGGCCTCTTCTGTAGACACACGTATTTTGTCATGCAAAGACTTGATTTCAGATAGCCTTCTGGATGACTCCAGCTAAGGAAAATGGAGACAAATGAGCACAATTAAAATGTGTTTTCACTGTATCAAATGTTTTAATGAATGCCAAACGCTGTAAGGCACCACTTACATCTTGGTTGCTGCAGATTTCTTTGAGTCTACGGTGTTCATCAATGAGTGGAGCACGGTGTTTCTCCCACTGAGAGGCCAGGTTCACCACCCGCTTGGCACTGGCCTCCACCAGAACCTGGAGAAAAAAAAACCTACAGGTTTCCACTAAATCTGAGTGCCCTGCTGGGTTTGATGACAGAGATCTCACTTGGCCCCTCCTACCTGAAGCTTCAGCAGGTTGTCGTCTGCGTCTGGCAAAAGGTTGATCGTTTTCTTCTTTACCTGCATCCTCTCCTCTTTTTCAGTGTTTCCCAGCTCTCTCTGCTTCAACTCATCCAACACCTGCACCAAAACACAGCAATGTGCCCTTATGCTCATTTTACTCTTTTTGGATGTTATGCCTACTGTTATGGAAGCTCACATCTACTATTACTCTAAATACATCAGTGTTACACACCCCTTTCCCTTAAAATGATGAAAATAGGCAGTTTATATTGACAGTGCATGGTATGTACATGTTAGAAAACTGTGCATTTGGTGTTAAAATTATTGACACTTTATGACTGATTTATGTGTCATCAGATGGTGTTGTGGGGGAGTTGTGGCTCAGGAGGCAGAGTGGTCATCCTCTAATCAGCTCCCAAGCAATTCAATCCAATCCAAGCAAGCACACATACAACTACTAACACTTAGCAATGAGAACGCTAACAAATTTTATAACCACTGTGCAGTATTTTGGCATCTGATTAGCCATTTAAGGCATTCATCTGTTGCTCCAACTGTACTCCTACTCCCGTGTAGGCCTGTTTTCAGTCTGAATGCAAAGTGTCTTCCCTCTGAGTGCACCCCTGGTGATATTATGAATACGATTTCTCCACACGTTAAGAGGAATTTAATCTTCAAATGTAAGCAAGTAAATCATGTCTAGGCTAGGACATAAGTCGATTAGGTTCAGGTGTGTTTGTATGTTACCTGTGTATAATTGACACTCATGTGCTTCATGTCTTCTGTGAGCTGGACAACATCACTGCAGAGCTGTTGGAACTGATGCTGGATTGAAGTGAGCTCCTCCTGCTGACAGAGCTGGATATCACACTCTGACTGATGACCAGTGGGTATGGAGCTGGCCACTGCTGCTGTCTCCTGGAGGACAAGCACACACACGGAACAATGCACTAAACTGTGACTACAGAGACATACTGGATTTTTTGGTGTTTTGGCCATGATTGCTTCTCACCTGTGTGAAGGTAAACTTTTGGGTGTGGGTGAAGTGGGTGCCCTTGGTCAGCATATGGCCAGAGGGGCCAGCACATCTGAAGGCCTGTAGTAGCTCAGACAGGTCAGAGGTGGAGCAAGGACCTCCAAAGGCACTTTCAGGAGAGGGCAGCGCAGCAGAATGCAGCTGCTCCTTGATGCGTTTACGTAATCTGGTCAGTTTCCTGCAGCGAAACTCCTGCTGAACAACAGACAAACTCATTTAACATGGAATGGGTTGTAATTAGCATGTTTATCAGTATTTCAGCCTGTCTGGAACATGTGCAGGGCATCAAAGAGTATAACCTTGATTGCATATATTGTGTCAGCAGAGTTTGTGGTCTGTATTCTTTTCATAATGTTGTCAGACACTTACAACAATCTGAGCCTGTCAGTGGTAAAAACAAACACTTCAAGTGGACATACATTAACAGTGCACAAAGACCCAGAGGAATTATATTGCAACACTTTTCTCTTTCAGTACTAAGAAAAATTTTCAATATCGCTGTCTCCATTAGTCAC
Source organism: Chaetodon auriga (assembly GCF_051107435.1). NCBI lineage: Eukaryota > Metazoa > Chordata > Actinopteri > Chaetodontiformes > Chaetodontidae > Chaetodon > Chaetodon auriga. The sequence goes on from NC_135083.1 coordinate 26,461,282, forward strand.
TTGGGACACAAAAAACATAGCAAAATAGGATCCATAACCAGATATTTGACTGGAATTCCTTTTGTTTGTCTTGGACACTGAAGTCAGCACCAACTGGAAACTCTGCTCACACAGTGTCACATTCATTGACTGAAAATATAATGAAGGTCAAGCTGAAATGAGAGCATCATTCAAAAACGCAGCAGTAGTATTACTTTACTTGTATTAATTTGAAATGCGTAGGTATGTATATCTTATGGTGAAATAATATACAAGTAGTATGTCTCTTGTTGTACTGATTTTCCTTCTGATGGACATAATGCATACAAATAACATATATTTATTTAGGTATTCATTCATTTATTTATTTAATAATTTATTAAGGACCTCCTTCAGCTCAGTATGAGTGAATCCGAAAATACAAAAGTCAAAACAGCTCAGATGTCATCCGGGTCAACAAGGTCCGCGACAGCCATTGGGGAACCAGGGCACCCCAATGAGAAGTGGGATACTGGACGACTGAGTGATAGAGTACTCTCTGAAAGTCTGCTTGAAGATGTGAATGTAGCACTACAAACTATCCCTGCTTGGGCCATGACAGAGGCCAATCAGTTGATGTACACCACAGCAACAGTGATTCTAGAGATGCTTGTCTATAAGATGAACAGCATGAACAGCCAAAGGAGCAATACCCCCCATGGAGAAGGAGGCTAGAGGCCAAGATCAAGGCAAAACAGAGAGAACTTAGTGAACTCTCAGAATTCCAGAAAGGTGTGGGGAAGAAAGGGACTCCCAGGAAGAACCACCAACTGTCCTTACCAGAGGCACTAGAGACTGCCAGGCAAAGACTCATAGCTCTGGCTACCCACCTGAAGAGATACACGAGAGAAGCAGAAGCCAGAGGAATAAATTGGATGCTCCCCACCGAACCATGTTGTGTACTCTCAGTGGCAGAGTAAGACGACTGGAGTAGATTCACCCAGAACTGAGACTGAAAGGTACTGGAAGAGCATAAGGGGAAAAGAGGCATCACATAACACAGATGCTCAGTGGCTAGTGGATCTAAGAGCAGACCACAGCAATCTCCCAGAACAAGAACCAGTAACCATCACAATGGCAGACATCCAAGAAAGACTGTTGAACAGCACTGAGCCTGGATATCCACAGCTACTGGCTAAAGAAGTTAACTGCAACCCATGAATGTCTGGCATTACAGATGAACCAACTACTGATGGATGGAACTCACCAGGGTGGTTGACCCACAGGCAGACAGTCCTGATCATGAAGGACCCCCAGAAGGGTGTAATACCACCCAACCATCAACCAATAACCTGCCTCTGTATAACATGAAAGCTCCTGTCAGGCATCACAGTGGCCAAGATGAACAGGCACATGGTCCAGCACATAAGCGGGGTGCAGAAAGGAATTGGTAGCAATATCAGGGGAGCCAAGCACCAGCTACTGGTCGATAGAGCATTCACCCAAGACTGCAATACCAGACACACCAACCTGTGCACTGCCTGGATTGACTACAACAAATCCTATGACTCAATGCCACACACATGGATCCTGGAATGCTTGGAACTGTACAACATCAACAGGACACTAAGAGCCTTCATCAAGCACTCAATGGGGCTGTGGAAAACGACTCTGGAGGCAATTTTATTTATACAGTTGCAATCAAAATTATTCAATGCTGAAAAGAACACCCTGCCTACAGTGAAGCATGGCGGTGGCTCAGTGATGCTCTGGGGCTGCTTTGCTGCCCCTGGCACTGGAAACCTGCAGCATGTGGAGGGCACGAGGGATTCAGTCAAGTATCAGGATATCTTAGGAAAAAACATCATGCCGTCTGTGAGCAAGGTGAAGCTCAGGCGTCACTGGACCTTCCAACAGGACAATGATCCCAAGCATACCTCAAAGTCAACCAAGGCTTGGTTTCAGAAGAAGAAATGGAAGATTCTAGAGTGACTGTCATAGTTGCCAGACTTGAAACCCATAGAAAATCTCTGGTGGGATTTGAAGAAGGCGGTTGCAAAACGCACACCCAAGGATAATACTAAACTGGAGGCAATTGCCCATGAGGAATGGGCTAAGATTCCTCAGGAACACTGTCAGAAGCTGGTGTCTGGCTATGCATCAGGTTTGCAGCAGGTCATAACAGCAAAAGGGTGCTCTACTAAGTACTGAAGATGCTTGTCATGAAGGGGTTGAATAATTTTGAGAGTGCACTAGTCATTAAAAGTAGCATTTTGTGTTGAATTTGGATCAAAACCCTTGTGATATTAGTTTCATTGAACTACTTGAACAGTTCTTGTGTAAATTTTTATTGCAAACAGCTGAGAAATTGTAGATTTTGCCGATAAGCCAAATATGCAATGGGGGTTGGCCCTCTGCCTCGACCAGTTGGCTTAGAGAAAGAGCGAGAAAGCGAGAGAAAGGCTCCAATAATTGACTTAAATTTAACTATAATCCACAATCCAGGTTCAATCCCTACCGATGGGAAGCTGTGAGATGACAAAGCACAAAGACTCTGAGGAAGAAGCTAACATAGTAACATGCCTTGATAGGACTACAGCACATAACTAAGGGCTGGTCTATGGCAAGCCTGAGCCAGTCGTAATCGAAAATTTCATCAAAAAGGAAAGTTTTAAACCTACTCTTAAATTTGAGACGGGGTCTGCCAAAAACAGGAAGATGGTTCCACAGGAGAGGTGCTTGATGGCTCAAGGTTCTGGCTCCCATTCTGCTTTAGGAGACTTTAGGAACCATAAGTTAGCCTGCATTTTGGGAATGCAGTGCTCTAGAGGGGTAATAAGGTACGATGAGTTCTTTAAGATAGCAACGAATTTGGGCAGCAAAAGAATTGCAACAATGAATAAAAACAGTAAAAATGTAAAAACCATAATCAAGTAAAACAGGAACACCTAGAAGCAAAATGTGATACAGTTAAAGATTGAAATTGCCCTATGGATAAAAATGAGGAAAGCTTTAAATGGCTCTGCATGTTGTTCCACGTTGCAGGTGCGCAATATGAAAAACAGGATTTTCCAAGTTCAGTAAAAACAGCTGGCACCTGCAGCATGATCCAATCACTGGACCGAGTTTGTTGAGGACCCACATTAGAAGAAAGCATTGAACTAATGTAAGAAGGTAAAAGACCAATAAGAGCTTTATAAATAAATAAAAACCCGGTGTCTTTCCCGTCTTACACTGAGAGAGGGCCACCCAACCTTAGTATACAGGTCACAGTGATGGGTGTCATAACTATCTCCAGTGATGAATCTCAAGTCCGAGTGATAAACAGAGTTCAAGGGCTTCAGAGTGGCAGCAGAGGCATGCATGTATAAAATATCACCATAATCTAAAACTGATAAAAAAAAAAAAAAAAGTTGCCTCAACAAGCATCTTTCTACAATGCAGCGGAAAGGAGAGTCTGTTTCTATACAAGAAACCAATTTTCATTCTCAAGGAAGATACCAGCTTGGAAATATGACACTTAAAGGTTAACTTTTCATCAATCCAAATGCCAAGGTACTTATACTCCGTCACCCATTCAATATTTGTACCATTCCTGGTCGAGATGATGAAGCTGTCAAGGTTCCTATTTTTTGATCTGGCGAACAACATGAATTTTGTTTTGTCTGCATTGAGAACCAGTTTATGATTACTGAGTGCAACTTGTACATCAGAAAAGCAGTGTTGGAGGGAATTTAAGGCAGAGTGTGCATCGTTGCCATACAGTACAAAATGGTGTCATCTGCATATAAATGAATATTACTCCCAGTGACAACTGAGGTAATATCATTGATGTAAAGCGAGAACAAAACAGGCCCCAAGATGGAGCCTTGCGGGACACCTTTTGCTATTTGCACAAATTCAGGGTTATTATCACCGATACACACACAGCTGTCTGTCGTTAAGGTAACTCTGAAACCATTTAAAAGCCAAGCCGTCAAATCCGAGACTACGAAGTGTTTTTAAGAGCAGTACATTATCCACTGTATCAAATGCTTTTGAGAGATCAATAAAAAGAGCTGCACAGTGTTTTTTCCTAAGGCTGGAATAATGTAATTTAAAGCAAAGGTGGCTGTAGTAATAGTGCTATGTCTTTCCCTAAATCCTGATTGATGCATGCTGAGGATGCAATGTGTCGAGATGAATGATTTTAGTTGATTATTAACAAGAGACTCCAATACTTTTGACAGGCAAGATAATTTAGAAATAGGTTTATAATTATTTAGGTTAGCTGTTTTGCAAATACGTAAGTGGAAAAGGCAGTCCTTGAAAGTTGTTTTACAGTTGAGTTAAAGGACATATCCTGATCAACGATAACTCCCAGATTCTTTACAGTGGTGCTAGAAGCCAGCGCAATGCCATTCATAATTGCTATATCATCAGAAAGTGAGTTTCTAAGATGTTTAGGGCCTATTACTCTAACTTCAGTTTTGTCCAAATGTAGCAAAAGAAAAACAAATCGCTGGCTTTTCTTCTGGCTTCACTGATAAATAGAACTGGGTATCATCTGCATAGCAATGAAAGTGTATGGAGTGTTTCCTGATAGTGTTCCCTAAAGAAAACATATATAGGGTGAATAGAATTGGTCCAAGCACAGAACCCTGCCGAACTCTGTGACTGGCTTAAGCATGCACAGAGGAGTCATCATTAATGTGTACAAACTAAGATCGATCTGAAAAGTAGGATTTAAACCAGCTTGGTGCAGTTCCCTTAATGCCAATGAAGTGTTCCGGTCTCTGCAATAGATACCATGGTTAATAGTGTCAAATGCACTAATAAGACTGGTAGAGAGGCCTTTGTCTGATGCAGTGAGTAGGTTCGTGTACCTTCTGACGGAAGCCAACTGAGTCTAATAATGAGATAAAGGCAGCACTAAGGCTGTTATTATCAACGTTGACATGTACATTAAAATCACAGACAAAAATTATTTTAACTGTTTTAAGGACTAAACCTGACAGAAACTCAGACAACTCATATAAATTCGGAATAAGGACCAGGAGACCGGTACACTATAACAAATAAAACTGGCTGCACTGTATTCCAGGTTTGATGTGAAAGACTAAGAGAAGGCTTTCAAATTAGTTATAATTGAGTTTTGGTTTAGGGTTGATTAATAGGTTCGAGTCAACAATGGCTGCAACTCCACCTCCTAGGCCTCTGCCTGGAGGAATGTGAGTATTCATTATGGTTCAGTGGAGTAGCTTCATTTAGACTAACAAACTCTTCATGACACAGCCATAAATCAATATTATGGTCTGATAACTCATTTCCTGGTACAGCTTCAGAGAACAGAGATCTGATCCTATCCTCCTATCCCGTTGCACTATTTCAGTGGTTGGTTTTTAATTTTTATTAGGTTTTAATGTATAACTCCTCTTCTGTTTACCCTTGGTTTAATTAATTTATGTGGTCTGGGGGCAGACACAGTCTCTATGGGGTTTTGGGTGGTTAACTGCTCTAATGGAAGCACAGAGAAGCGTGTCAGACTGCAGCTCTGCCTCCTGGTCTCAACTTTGGGTTGTCATGGTTTTGGTTCACAAATAAAATTGGTCAGATTTCTAGAGATGAGATGAGAACTGCTCTGTCCAAAGTGGGATGGATGTCGTCTCTCCTAATCATCTGCTAAACATCATTGAAAATCTGTGTATTGACGTCAAAAGAGCAGTGCAGTCAAGATGGCCAAAGAATCAAGCAGAACTCAATGCCTTTTGCGCAGAAGAATGGGTGAAAATCCCCCAAACAAGAACTGAAAGACTTTCACCTGGCTATAAAAAGCATTTACAAGCTGTGACAGTTGCTAAAGGGGTATTACTAAGTAAAGATAATACAGGGTGCCCAAACTTCAGCCTTTTTTGTTATTGTGAAAGTAAAACATGGAAACGAAAATGTAATCTTACTTACACTGACAAAGAAATGTGTCATCTTTCACTCAATTTCAGAGCCCATTGGCTACCACACGGGGATGGTGTATTGTTTCGGGTTTCTGGTGCTGACAGTGAAAATTCAAATGACAGATATCTGGGCAAAGACTTCTCCTTCTGTGAGGCAATCATTTTTACAGTCTGAAAAGCAACTTGACTTTCAAACTCAACAACATCATCTTGATATTTTGATTGATCTCTATGAACGGATTTTTGCATATGAATTCAGATCAATTTTTTAAAAAGCTATCATCATCAGACTATAGTCGATGGGTTCTGAGATTGCTTTTCAGCCAATGTATCCACCTTTATTGCTCTGCACATGGACTGCTTGCCTGCAACCTATGCACACTCAAACGTGATTGGTCAAACACAACTCAAATAGTATAAATAGACTACATGCAAAAACCAGATCACTTCTGATACCAAAATCTTATCCCTTGCCTTGAGATTCTGCAGTCATATGCAGATATCTGTGTACAGTGATTATCTTTAACTGTATATCTTTTGGCAATCAGGTTACCTTTTACTTGTTTAGCTATTCACAGTGACAGAAATTCTGACCCAAAGGGGCAGAACTCTATTGTGTTTGTGCTGGTTTATTATTAGGAATCAAGCCCCAAAGGGGAAGAATGCTACTGTGTTTGTGGCGGATTATTATTATTATTATACTGCTGCAGCGGCTCAAACTGCTGTGAGCTGGAAATAAGGTAGAAACATAAAACTCGACCCAATTACTGGAAATGATGAGCAACTGCTTCCCAAAAAAACTGCCCAATTGCCCAGATTGTGGTGCTGTAATGAAGGCCCAAAAAAGTAATTTTGGAAAGGCAACACCCTTCACACCATAATACAGATCGACTTGAAATTATATTAACAAGTTTTGCTCAACGTGCTCTACGAAACACTCTCTGGACCATGAAAATCCAGCATGAGATTTTTTGCTAATTAGCATAAATTGAAAAACACTGGATATCTACTTTTTGAAAGCATAAACACCAAAGAACAATGGCCATAATTCATTTAGAATTTGTCCAGTCATCATAAACCATCATTATACCAAAGGGAAAACCAAAGAGCTGGTGGTCGACTGCCACACATGCAAATACTCTCCTCCTACACAAGTTAACACTCAAGGAGCAGAAATTGAGAGGTGGAGTCTTACAAGGACCTGGGTGTTCACCTGAATAATAAACTGGGCTAGTGACAATACAAATGAAATATATAAGCAAAGGCCAGAGCAGACTGGATCTGCTGAGGAGACTCAAGTCTTTGAAGTGCAGGGGTACTCCTGAGAATGTCTTTTGACTCTGTGGTGACACTGGCCATCTTCCATGGAGTGCTCTGCTGGGTCACTGGCATCTCAACTCTCAATAGCGAAAGACTTAACAGACTGGTTACGAAGGCCAGCTCTGTCCTGGGATGCCCCCTCAACACCTCGAAGGTGGTGAGACAAAGTAGAATGATGGCTAAGCTATCATCCCTGATGGAGAACATGTCCCACACATGCAGGACCTCCAGACAGCACTGGGCAGCTCTTTCAGTGACAGAATGCTCCATCCCTATTGTGTGAAGCACAGATACCGCAACTCTGCTGCTATCAGACTGTACAATCAACACTGCTCCCAGTAGACCACACATAAAAACTAACAATTCACTGATGTGCAAGAGTATTCTAAACTGTGCAGTATCAATATTTTAAAGAGCAACAATGTTAAATTCAACCACTGTTTTACTTACTATATTGTTTACTTATTTATCAATCAGTCAAATTTCAGTTTACATCCATGTCTGTGCAGACTCATGTATGTAGTGAAGATTTAATAAAAGCCATAAAGGGTATTCTTTCAGCAAAACAAAAGTTATCACTATACTGGCATATGATTCCAGTGAATAGTTTCCAAAGAGACCTGATGTCTTCACTTCACTTCAGAAATTATTACACAGAGGAGTACAGATGATTGATAGAGAGCTCCATCACAACCAATAGCAATCACCTGAAGCTCAATATGAGCAAAAAAATGAGCTTGTGGTGAACTACAATGCTTCAAATGTGGATGTTTCTGCAAAGAAGCTACAGATTCTAAAATATGGATCCATCATACACATCTTTGACCCAGCAGAATATATCTACACAATCACCACAGTTCCAAGGTGGGCACCCAAGATTAGTGTCACCAAATCAGTATCCAACCAAATGTCAACTACGGTCACAATCTTTTCTTCTGTTCCTGAGTTCGGTGTTTAATTATTGCCAAGAAAGTGTTTTTGCAGAACATTATGATATTACAGCTAAGCTGACCTCTGACCTTTTGGATATAAAATCACTTCATCATTTTATGAGACATTCATTTGAAACTTTGTCATTAATTAGTGTATGAATTCTTAAATTATGGTCAAAAATGTGTTCTGTGAGGTCACAGGGACCTTGACATTTAATCATTGAAATTTTATCAGTTCATCCTTGAGTCAAAATGAACGTTTGTGCCTTGTGACTCTCCTGAGATAATGCTTTCACAAGAATGGGACAAATGAAGGTAACAGTGACCTTAACCTTTGACCATCAAATCAAATCTGTTCATTCTTGAGTCCAAGTGAAAGCATTCCAGTGAAGCAATCCTGATAAAACTCAAGGGAGAATTCCTACACATACACACCAAGTATTATTTAAACCCAATGAAGGTAGGACAAATGGCAGAACGTTGAGTGCACAATTGTTCAAATGCAGCAGGCTTTGTGACGATGAAACGTGTGTGTGATTGGTCTCACTCCTTGTTTAAGCAGAATTAAAATAGCTGAAGTGACTTTGTACACCTTTATGAAGTGAAACAAGCCACTGGCTTTTATTTTGGCCAGTTGTTTGCTTTTATGGAGCGCAAAAAGGCTTGAGCGCAGCTATATTTATTGTTTTTTTTGCAGCAGTGGTTTAAATTGCTGAGAGCTGAAAAGAGCTAGAAACATGAAACTTGGCCCAATAAGTGGAAATGATGAAGTGCTTCCCAATAAATATGAGCCCTTCGGCCAGATGGTGGCACTCTAATCACAACCCAAAAACCCAACGTGACTTCAAATTTTTGGATTTTGACTGCATCTACCCCAAAATGGGTATACAGCATTGTGGGACTGATATAGACATTTCTATTATAAATAAGCAAGATCGACTGAAAAACATGGGCACCATCAACCAAAATCTTAGTTAAAAAATGGGCATTATTTGTCAAAGATTTGTCAAGTCATCATAAATCTGGGTACAAATCTTTATGCCTTGGGAATAGGCCTATTGACGCGAGTCATATTGATATTGCTTGAATTTTAGCTGATTGAGCTGCATCCTCCTGTTGACCGTAAAAAGGTTTGAACCCACGCAATGCCACTTGAGGGTATATTATTATTACCATTTTACCAAAATAAAGTTCAAATAGACAGACTCTAGAAACAACTTCCTACTACTGCTGTGTATTCCTCGACAGAGGAGTGAAACAACTCCCAATAATTCTGGTTCAGTACTGCTGCCTACTAGAGAGCATACAAAACTGAATCGCCCTGTCCCTGTTTACCGTCTACTCTGCGGCGTGCAGATTGGTAATTGGTTTTGTGCTTCATCGAGACGTGGCTCTGTGGATTAATACCGGACTCTGCAGCTGGCTGGCTTCCAACTCCACCGCGTGGACAGAGACACGGAACTTTCCGGCAAAACTAAAGGTGGAGGAATCTGTTTCTACATCAACAGTGGTTGGTGCAACGACGTGACAGTGATCCAGCAGCACTGTTCTCCTGACCTGGAATCTTTCACCATTAACTGTAAGCCTTTTTATTCACCCCGTGAGTTCGCTTCATTCATTCTGGTTGGCATTTACATCCCGCCACAGGCCAACGTGCAGGATGCACAATGTATGCTCGCCGACCAGATAACGTGTGTGGAGCAGACCAACCCGGACTCTTTAGTTATTGTCCTTGGCGACCTTAACAAAGGTTACCTCACCCACGAACTCCCTAAATACAGACAGTTTATCAAATGCTGACCAAAGAGGAGAATATTCTGGATCACTGTTACACCACAGTTAGGGATGCTTATCACGCCGTCCCCCATGCTGCACTGGGCCACTCTGACCACGTCATGGTACACCTGATTCCTGCGTACAGGCAGAAACTAAAGCTCTGCAAACCTGTAGTGAGGACATCAAGGAAGTGGTCCAGCGAGGCTGTGGAGGATCTCCAGGCGTGTTTGGACTCTACTGACTGGGATGTGTTCAGGACTGCTATCAACAGTCTGGATGAGTACACGGAGGCTGTGACGTCCTACATCAGCTTCTGTGAGGACTGCTGTGTTCCATCATGCACCAGGGTGAGTTACAACAATGACAAACCCTGGTTCACAGCCCAACTCAGACAGCTAAGGTTGGCAAAGGAAGAGGCCTTCAGGAATGGGGACAAAGACAGATTCAAAGAGTCGAAGCACAAGTTTAGCAAGGCGGTGAAAGAGGCTAAACGACTGTACTCTGAAAAGCTCCAACACCAGTTCTCAGCTAATGACTCTGCGTCTGTCTGGAAAGGGCTCAGGCAGATCACCAACTACAAGCCTAAAGCCCCCCACTCCATCAACGATCGACGCCTAGCCAACGACCTGAACAAGTTCTACTGCCACTTTGAAAGACAAAGGGACAGTCCAGCAACCATCTCCCACGACACCTCCCAACAGCTCCAGCTCCAGTCAACTCCACCAATGCCCACCTTAAAGTCCCCCCCCCCCCCCCACCCATCTCAGTGATGACTCTTTCCATCCATGAGAGGGAAGTCAACAATCTCTTCAGGAGGCAGGACCCCTGGAGCAGCTGGACGGGATTCTGTCTACCCATCCGCCTTGAAGGACTGCGCTGATCAGCTGTCTCCAGTGTTCACAGACATTTTTAACACCTCACTGGAGACATGTCACGTGCCAGCCTACTTCAAGTCTTCAACCATCATCCCTGTTCCCAGGAAGCCGCGGACCACAGGACTTAACGACTTCAGACCCGTCGCCCTGACCTCTATGGTCATGAAGTCCTTTGAGCGCCTTGTGCTCTCACACCTCAAAGACATCACTGACCCTCTCCTGGACCCCCTGCAGTTTGCCTACAGAGCCAACAGGTCTGTAGACGATGCAGTCAGCTTGGCCCTCCACTTCATCCTCCAGCACCTGGACTCCGCAGGAACCTACGCTAGGATCCTGTTTGTGGATTTCAGCTCTGCCTTCAACACCATCATCCCAACTCTGCTTCAGGAGAAGCTCTCCTAGCTGAGCATGCCTAACTCCACTTGCAGGTGGATTACAGACTTCCTGTCTGACAGGAAACAGTGCGTGAAGCTGGGGAAACACGTCTCCGCCGCAAAGACCATCAGCACCGGATCCCCCCAAGGCTGTGTTCTTTCTCCTCTGCTCTTCTCCCTGTACACAAACAGCTGCACCTCCAGTCACCAGTCTGTCAAGCTCCTGAAGTTTGCGGACGACACCACCCTCATCAGACTCATCTCTGATGGCGACGAGTCCGCCTACAGATGGGAGGTTGACCATCTGGTGACCTTGTGCAACCAGAACAACCTGGAGCTCAACGCTCTAAAGACAGTGGAGATGGTTATGGACAACAGGAAGAACTCAGCTTCACCTGCCCCCATCACCCTCTGTGACTCCACTATTGACACTATGGAGTCTTTCCATTTCCTGGGAACTATCATCTCCCAGGACCTCAAGTGGGAGCCGAACATCAGCTCCCTCATCAAGAAAGCACAGCAGAGGACGTACTTCCTGCGGCAGCTGAAGAAATTCAGCCAGCCAAAGACAATGATGGTGCACTTCTACACAGCCATCATTGAGTCCATCCTCACCTCCTCCATCACCATCTGGTACGCTGCTGCCACTGCCAAGGACAAGGGCAGACTGCAGCGTGTCATTTGGTCTGCAGAGAAGGTGATTGGCTGCAATCTCCCATCTCTCCAGGACCTGTACGCCTCCAGGACCCTGAGGCGTGCAGAAAAGATTGTGGCTGATCCCTCTCACCCCGGACACAAACTCTTTGAGACACTCCCCTCTGACAGGAGGCTGCAGTCCATCAGGACCAAAACCTCACGCCACAAGAACAGTTTTTTCCCATCTGCTGTCAGCCTTATCAGCAAGGCCCAGACCCCCCCCGACACTCTTCACACTCCACCTCTGCCTCATCTTGTCACATTGACATAGACACAACTCTATGCATTACATTAACGCTCAGCTTGGACTTCTTTCTGAAAAAAAAGAATGTGTTTCCGGAAAAAACAAACAAACAAACAAAAAAACAGACTTGTGTATGTATATTTATATTATATTTTGTACTCTTATTTTTAGTAGATGTGTCATACACCAACTTCACCACAACAAATTCCTCGTATGTGTAAAATCGTACTTGGCAATAAAGCTTTTTCTGATTCTGATTCTGGTTAAATATTTGTAAATTCCCCAGGCAGGTGTAAAAGGTGATCAAGAGCAATGACTGATGAAAAAAATATAAATTCCAAAATATGGAGATACGAGCCCAATAGCAATGCTATATATGTGTTTGCGTGTGAGTCTGTACACACACAAACAAACACACACACACACACACACACACTTGTATTTGTAGTGTATATACATGCTAGATAGATAGATCATTTACAGAAATTTTGTTCATTTACAGAATTTGGTTATGCTTTGCCGATTTTCAGTTGTTGTTAAACTACTGTAAAGACATCTCAACTAATAGACTATCTAAGACTGTCTGAAATGTAAACATGAATGTAGTAAGTGAGATAATTTGCCTGTGGTGTGAGGTGGGACATGAGTCCGTGACCGTTCCACTCGTTGTCCCACTCCTGAGCAGCACTCAGTTCAGCTGTGTGCTGTTCCAGTATGGATGCCACCATAGAGGCATGATGGGAAGGCTGGGCAGTCACAGGTGGAAGAATGTCCCGCTGGTAGTCCTTCACCACTGAAATCACAGCAAAACACACACACACAGTGTTTCCATTACTTTTGGAGACGTTATACAGACTTACATTCATTTCCTGAAATACTTACTCTAACTATAACCACTATTTTCCTAACCCTAACCAAAGTCTTCGCCCTAAAATTTAATGATTTACATGATGGGACCAACATTTTGTCCCCACAACATGACTGCGTGAACAGATTTGTCTCCCCAGTGTGAGTAATACATGGGCGCGCGTGCACACACAGACAACTTATTCAGCATATAGCTTCTTGTCACATAGTTTTTTTTGTCACAAAGTGATTTCACCAGAACTTTGATGATGAACTCAACAGAACCCAAAAAGTGATACGTGTGATGCAGCCACCTCATTTGACAGAGCTTTGTCTTCTTGCATTTTCCACAAACTGAAGTTATAATTACATATAAGTAGATTGTTTGTGACAGTTGTAATCTGTTAGCTGCTGCTGTGTCTCCCAATGTGCGTGTGTATGTGTGTTAGCATATATTTGTGTGTTTGTTTCTGTCTGTATGTGTGTTAGTGTATGTGTCGGGAGGTGTGTCATTTGCTTCCACTGACTTGCATTGTGAAAGCTTGTAAAAAGTATCTTAAAAGTGTAAAAAGTTACAAAAAATAATTGCTGTATTGTCTTTAAATGCTCAAGCAACTCTGAAAATATCTGAAAAAATTGCTGATATAAACTTAAGTGCACTGTTCGCATTGACCAGGCCCTGGTGTGAAGCCCAGTGAGGGTCATGTTTTTTGACTTCTCCAGTGTTTTCAACACAATCAGGGGGGAGTTCAGGGGGAAGCTGGAAGGAGCTGGAGTAGACTGCCAAATGGCTGCGTGGACCATCAACTCACAGACCACAGTACGTGGGGCTTTGTGACTGTGAGTCAATGAGGTGGTTTGCAGTCCTGGACTCCACAGGGTAGAGTGCTCTCTCCTTTCCTCTTCACTCTCTACACATCAGACTTCAGACACAACACCGACAGCTGCCACATCCAGAAGATGATACAGCCATTGTTGGACATGTATCACAGGTGAACAAACTTTTGTTCTACATATTTTTACTTATCCTCTAAGATATTGCTGAATTGCTATTTCTACTTTATTTACTTGATCTATAATGGACGCAGCTGCAAGTGGCTCAATTTCCTCTCTCGGATTAAAAAAGTATTCTGATAATGATTATATTTTGCACCAGCAGTAAGTGGAATTACAATGCCTTAAAACTGTGAAAGAAAAAAAAATCTTTATTTTAATATCAGATCTAAAACTCACTCTAGACATAAGAGATAACATAATTATAGCTAACCACCTCATCCCAAGCTTCTTGGTAAAATACAGTTGAGATGTGAGGTCTTTATTTTGGAAAAACAGCCTCATTATGAACTTCCTGTTGTTCCTGCTCCCTTACTTTCTGAGTATTTTATTTTGAAAAACTAGGTCCATCCCTAGTTTCCTGCTAAAATGCAGTTCAAATGCATAGTGTGACTATTGGGGACTTTTATTTTGAAAAAACAAGCTTCAGCCTGAGCTCCATGTTAAGATATATTTACTTCCTGGGTATTTTATTTTTAACTAGGTCATTGCTTGGTTTCCTGTTAACATACAGTGCCTGTCAGGGGCTTTGATTTGGAAAAGCCTGGCTCATCCTGACTTTGTAGTCATGACCAAGGTCACCGTCTTGGGCTGCAATATGAGAAAGTTTAGGACCCAGTCACCATGTCTGAAAACAGACGAGCCAAGACGAAGAACTGTCCAACTCGCACAACAAAATTATGGATGAACGTGCTGATAACAAGAAAGAGATTGAGGATGCTCCATTGACTTTTAGAGCTGATACAGTGGGGAAAATAAATATTGAATTTGTCAACATTTTTGTCAGTAAACATATTTCTAATGGGGCTATTGATATGAATTTTTCATCAGATGTCAGTAACAACCCAAGAAATCCACAAATACAAAGAAATCAAAACAAATAAGTCCATAAATTAAGTTGTGTGAAATAAAGTGGAATGACACAGGCAACAAGTATTGAACACGTGACCTGGAAATGATTTAATACTTGATAGAAAAGCCTTTGTTAGTAATGACAGCTTCAAGATGCCTCCTGTATGAAGAAACTAGTTGCATGCATTGCTCAGGTGTGATTTTGGCCCATTCTTCCACACAAACTCTCTTCAAATCTTGAAGGTTCCGGGGACCTCTTCTATGAACTCTGATCTTCGTTCTTTCCATAGATTTTTAATCAGATTAAAATCAGGTGATTGACTGGGCCACGCTAGCAGCTTTATTTTCTTTCTCTGAAACCAATTGACAGTTTCCTTGGCTGTGTGTCAGGGATCACTGTCTTGCTGAAATGTCCACCCTCGCTTCAGCTTCAGCATCCTGGTGGGTGGCAGCAGATTATTATCAAGAATGTCTCTGTACATTTCTCCATTCATTCTTCCTTCAATTATATGAAGTCTACCAGTACCATGTGATGAAAAACAACCCCACACCGTGATGTTCCCACCTCCAAACTTCACTGCTGGTATGGTGTTTTGGGGATGATGTGCAGTGCCATTTCTCCTCCAAACAAGGTGTGTGCTGTGACATCCAAAAACTTTGGTCCGATCTGACCAGACTATATACTGCCAGTATTTCATCAGCCTGTCCAAATGTTGTGCAGCTCGAACAAGCTCCAACATGTTTTTCCTTCAGTAGTGGAGTCTTGCATGGCGGTTGAGTGCACTACTTATTGTGTTCTTTGAAACAAGTATACCTGCTGATTCCAGGTCTTTCTGAAGCTCTCCACAAGTGGCCCTTGGCTCTTGGTCAACTCTTCTGATTAATCTTTTGACTCCTCTGTCAGAAATCTTGCGAGGAGCACCTGGTCATGGCCAGTTTAAGGTGAAATGATGTTCTTTCCACTTCCAGATAATGGCCCCAACGGTGCTCACTTTACTTCTCTCTTTAAAGTCTGCTGTTTTGGAGTGGGAGCTCAACATGAGAAATAACAATCATCACTGTATTGCTGTTGTTACAGACAATGGAAGAAATACAGATGTAGCGGTGAGAGAGCCCGGACTGTCCACACATAAAATGTCTTGCAACTTGCTGCACCAACAGGTTTGAACATGTGTCACTCCAGCCGTCTGCTTGGTGGAGTGAGGTGTGTAGTCGTTTTTTTCACCACAGTTCAACTGCCACAGCTGTGCTGACTACCGAACAGAGACTGTTAAACCCGCCAGTATATAAACTGAACTTTTAGTTTTAAGTTAAAAACACATTTTATATAAACAAGAAATACTGTACATCCTAATTTATTAATAAAGGCCATTTTTTAAGTAATCTGTTTTTCTATTTTTTTTAATATCGCAATGGATATCATATTGTGGCCTTAGTATCGCAGTGTCATCGTGCCATGAGTTTTTGATATTGTTACATCCCTAGCAATTAACTGCTAGAATTAGAAGCTTATCTCTATTCTCTACAGAAGCTATGAGCTGAAATGCATTGTTAAAAAAGCTGGAAGCTAAACTGTTAAACTTAATATTTTAAAAAGCACAATAGGTAAAGAGAAGTTGAATAGAAGCATCAATGTCCTGTATTCCCAATGTGTAACTGTACGAAGTGCTCAGGTACTGAGAAAGAAACAGGGGGACTTGTAAAAGTTCCACTCTAACAAGACACCAGCACTCAAAAACTGTCGATTGTAACAGTTAAGAGTGAAAAGGAGAGAGGTCCAACTGACAAAAAAAGCTTTGCATCCATCTTCCAATCACAACAGAGGAAGAGCAAGAGAAACACACAAACACACAGAGCGAGTTGAGACACAGAGAAAGAGAAATTTTGAAAACAACAACTATTTTTAACACTATAAAACAGTGGTTCCCACACTTTTTTCCTTGAAGCTCCCCTTGCCTGTGTCCAAGACAAGCCCCTCAACTCCTACCTGCCTACATGCACTAAAACAATAAAGTCATTAATTACAAACTTTTTTTGCAAAAATGAACAGCATTTGTAGGTTTTTGTTCTTATCCAGTTGGGTGTGTTATTGGGATTTTATAAATTTAATGTGCACAAATATGATTTTGGTAACCTCACAACCTCAGCGCAGATAAAATTGTTGTGCACCCCCTGTGATCTCTGGTGTCCCCCACAGCGCAGACCCCAGGTTGGGAACCACTGCTATAAAAGGTAGAGCCAACATTAAACAGAATGTTCCCATATATATATGAATGTGCCTGTTGTATGTACTGTATGTACAGTGTGTGTACAATATAAATCTACACTATGCGCATACAGTTTGTAAGTATGTACAGTATGGTATGTATGTCTTTATGCATCTATATTTGTGTCATTTGCCCCCATTGAGTTGCATTCTAAAACTTTGATGAAAAAAGCTTAATGTCTTAAGTATAAAAGTTAAAAAAAATCTGAATGACAGCAGTGATGTCTTTGACCTGAATATTTTGATATTTGAATGTTTCTATAGTTGAAAGTATGCAGAAGTAGACTGAAAAACTAATCCAAAAATTAAAAAACCAGACAGAGAAAAGAGAAAAATAATGTGAGAGCTGTGTTCCATCTCTCGTACTACTAATGACAAAACTATTCAGGGCCACAATAAAACATCACACACCAGAATGTGCAGTTGGAGGCCTACCTTTCAGCTGCATCTTTCCTGGACCTTTAGTGCAGTGTGGTAAACTCAGCAGCTGCACGTGGAAGCTGTGCAATGCTCCTGGACTCTTAAAAGGAAAAAAAGTTAATCTTGTCAGAGCAGTCTCTCTTTGAATCTTTAAATAAAATATTGTGAAAAATATATAACCTACATCACAGCTTTCCCTTGTTTGGTTGCAGTATAGATACATAAGTACTTTTTGACACTGTCAATTTCCATTTAAGTTTTCAATTAATTACCAGAGTAATTCAGTGATACAAGATATTTAGTCATTAAGGCCAGTCACTCTCTTTCTTTCACTTACATTTCTCAGAATTAACATTTTGTGCTTAACGTGCTGGCCCTCGCTCACTGTCATACTGTATCCGTACTCAGACCACTGTTTAGTTTGTTTGCTCCAATGTTTAACAGAAGACAGTGGCTCATTTCCTAAGACAGTGTTACAGACTAAATAAACAGAAATTTGGAGACTGAACAGGCTTTATGAGGTTAGTGTAAATATGCCTGGATCACCCACTCACCCCACCTTTATGACTGACTTGAGACATCCCCATGTATTAAAGCTTTTCAGATATCAAAAAGAAATTTTTAAGAGTTTACTTGTGTTTCACCGTGCAGTGGCAGTCTGCAGTTTGAGGGCAGCCAGGGCACAGCAAGCTGGGCTTTAATAGCAGCAGCAATGGCTCTCTGGAGGACCACTGATTTACCTAAAGAAGAGAAGGCAGCTTAGGATGACCTCTCAAATAAGTGGCAAATGACAAACAAAAGGCCTCATCTTGCCAACATCATCTTAAAAAATTTTCCCTCATTTTGTTCGGACTGTGTAATGCCGAGTTCAGGCCACACAATATCAGCATGACAACAGCCTGACTGGACAGACATAGGCCATTGGGTACAATTAAAAACAGAAATGACTGTTTTATCCCATATAGTGTGTCATTGTGGACAACAACTGATGCCGCATCTGGGACACCTCACATCCCAACAGACAGACTAGCATGTCAAAAAAAAATTTTCTCTCCAGGACAAATCCCATGACATGCCCCAAAGAGTGCTCTTCCATGCACAACAGTAAACATAGCAAAGTGAAAGATAAATGATGCTGTTGGTGCTGCGAGCTGAAACTATGAAACGAAAGAAATGTCACTGTATTTTTCTTGACAGCCAGCATCATACACATCGCCATTGATTGTTATCATTTTTGTTCATAGAGACAGGTCTCTAGGACCTCCCTCCCAGTGACATCATGCATGTCAAGAAAAAGGTGGCAAGCTATGACTGATCAGGAACCAACATATGATCTTTTATGTCTCTCGGCCAAGTAAGAATTTATGACTCTGTAAACACCTAATCTGACCATCCATCACCTAACGTCATCCGTAACTGTTCTTGCTTTTTCTTTTAAACTGACTGAAACTAACAGCACAGTTTTCTGGGATACATTCTGATTTCTGATTTCTTGTATGCGACTGACTGATTACTGGCCACACTAAATCACCTACTTTGTGTGCTAATATATTTAACAGATGATAATAGTATAGAGATGGTCCTGTGAACTGTTCGGAAGATCCCAATAGAACATTTTATTGATAATGATATTAATTCGCTTCTCAGGTTCATGTCAGACCAAGAAATTGTTTGTTACTTGTAGCTCGAAGGACTGAGTAGTGTGTAGGATCCTTTCTTGTTGTGATATCGTCTTACTGTCATTTTTTAAGAAACCGTAATAGTAGAATTGTATTTACTCTGTATGTGCCGGACAAGGCATGGGAATAAGCCAGAGTTTACCTCAAGAAATTGATAGAAATACACAGCAGATTGTTTGACAATACTTACCAATTTTTAAGACACTTTTCAAGTCCACAATCCTAAAAGTCTCTTATCCTGCCTGGACAAAGCATGCTCTGACTGATATACAGTGTGCTAAAATTTAAACCCAAAACCCCTGTTTTGATCCATGTAAACCATGCTCTCTTGATGCTAAGAAACAAATGTTGTACTTTTTTGTGGAACAAAAGCTGTTTACTTGTCTTATGGTACATCATAAAGCTGCAGTAGGTAAGATGGAGAAGAGAGCAGACTTGAAAATTTGAACCAACACAAGTTCACGTCACTCTCCCTCCCTCTCCGCTGCACTCATGCCCTGCCTCCAAGCCCCTCCTCCCTGCAGCGTCTGCACGGCTGCCGTGACAACCAGTAACGTTAGCCTTAGCATCGGAAACAAGCTAACTCTGCAAAGCCGCTACATCACAGTAACTAAAATACTGTACGCGCTGCGGAGTGTTACTGTGACAATCACCATATTAGCTTTATGGTTATTTGTTGTCTTAGCAAAGCAATTTCTGATTCTGATTTCTGATTCTGATTCTTAGCCGTATATGCTGTTGTTGGCAGCAGCGGTATGGGCAGTTTCTCCTTTGCGGGTGGCTGTTGCTCCGCCATAGCTTTCACTAGCCTCCTGATGCCACTCACAGGGCTGTTTGACTGAGCGGCTCCCTCAGACGCTCCTCTGGCTCTGATTGGTTGTTTTGTGTCGGGTGCGGTGGATTCTTGCTAATCGCCGTAGGAGCAGTAGGTGGGACCAATGGAGCCGTTTTTTCACAGATTACATGTTTCATGTACTGCTGTCTGGGCATAGGGACAGTTTTAGCAAATATGACCAAAAATTACTTTTATACAAGTTACATACTGCAGTTTTAAGAACTACATTTAATTTGTTAAACAACTTATTGAAATGTCATTGAGTTTACATGCAGTTATTTTTTTGATTAAACAGAAGATTGATTTCTGTCAAATGTATACATCTGCGCAAAAGTCTCAAATGTAAAATGCTGATCAACTACATGATAGCCACAAATCAGGATTATAGTATCTTATGTTATGACACAAGTAACAGCACATGTACAAACTTAACAGTACAATATTTCTTTCTTTCTGTCTGTCTGTCTAAGGAGAGACGAGTGTGTGGATGAGGGAAATTCAACGGAGAGGTGGAAAAAAGAACAAATAGACAGATGTAGATTATATACAAAAGAGTAGGAAAAAAATATTGCCTTGTGTGGAATGGCTAAATTGATACATGTTCTCTGTACCTGCTGGCTGGTCTGAGGCCTCTGCATGTTCTCTGGGCAGCTTCTCCACCAGGAACATGAGCAGTGAACGGATCTCTGGCTCGTTGCTGTAGAGAAAAGTCTGGTAGCCTATTTCTCCTTTATAACCAATGTCCTGGGAAAAAAAAAAGTTTGACATGTGGGGAATATGGCTCAGGAGGTAGAGAGGTTGTCAACTTATCAGAAGGTCTCTGCAGTCTACATGTCGAAGTATCCTTGGGAAAGATACTGAACCCCAAATTGCTCACTCGTTGCTGTGTCATCGGTGTCTCAGTGTATGTTAGAACGGTTACTGCTCACAATGAGCAGATGGCACAGTGAATGAATGTGTGAGAATGTTGACTAGTGTTGTAAGTGTTTTGACAGGTCATTAAGACTAGGAAAAGCACTATATAAATACAGTCCATTCACCATTCATGCACATATTAGGAATACTACTGGAGGACTACAGGCGCATCAGAATTCAAGCTGGCACATCTGAATTTGTGCCTACAACCATCTGTTCTTCCAATTAAATGTCTTTGCGTGCTTTCAAAAGCACTCTATAAATAAAATGTACTCTTAATTGGCTACTGCTGCTTCCTTGTGAATGCCGGTGTGCATGGTCTTTGACTAAAAAGTATTGCAATTGAAAAGGGTGCTGAAAATGTTCTCATTAAAACTGATTCACAATGCGATTGAGAAAAAAAATGGAAGATTCCACAAACTAATGGAAGATCTTCATTGTCACAAACTATATTTGAAGATGACATTTCTTTTCACAAAACAATATCCTAACTCAAGGCAGGCACACTAGATTACTCCATGGCTTTCAACCACATCTTGGCCCTCCTCTGTGGATGTAGTTTGCTCTGTGGCAGCAAGTAACAATTATTTTCATTAGATTAATCTGTGAATTAGTTTCCTGATTAATCGTTTCGTCTCTAAAATGTCAAAACATTTTTTGAAAAAGCTTGATCACAATTTCCCACAGCTTCAGAAAGAGACATCCTCAAATTGCGTCTTTTGTCCAACCAATAGTCCAGAACCCAAAGACTCTTCATTTACTGGCATATGACTGTCGATGACAATGACACAGAGAGGCAGCAAATCTTTTCATCCAAGGAGCTGGAATCAGCAAATGTTTTGACACTTTTGCCCGAAAAAAATGACTGAAATAAATTCTCAGTTGTTAAAATAGTAAGCAATTAACTTTCTTTCAACTAATCGACTAATTGTTAGAGCTGCAGTTTTCTCAGTTGTCATCTACAACTGAGTAAAGTCCTTAATAGAAAGATCATGAGATATGGCTGAAAGCTCCAAAAAATAAGTGGGCTTTGAGTTAGGTTTTTTTTTGTTTGTTTGTTTTACTTAAAAACTTTAAACTCCTGTGGCCAATTAATGACATAATATTAACTGCTTTTGTGGATGCCAACTCACACACAGCTCATGAGCTGTGGAAAAGCAAAACAGACTAAAAGTTTTGATCTGTTACCATATATTTTACTTTGAACGTCCAAGTTGAAAATACATTGTTATTGATTGCTTTTCAATGTACCTTCGCTTTTATTGTTCGATCCAACGGACTAGTCGGACTGACTGAATCCATTCATCTCGAATAGGTGGGGGTCTTACCTGACAAGCCTGCGCCAGGCTCATGCCCACTCTGAAGCGGGCAGACATGCCTGGAGGAAGGGAGGTGGGCAGCGCGCTGCCCAGGCCTGAATCGATCACCCGGATACATCTGACCACCGCCTCCACAATCAGCTCACTGCTGAACTGTTTGACGCTGTCAATCTCCTCACTAACCTCTCTGTGGGTCACAGATCATATGTTACTAATTATCAGTTTCACCGTTAGTCCCGTCTTATTCAGTACTAGTTCACAAACTTTGCCTCAAATAACCCAGTGATCATATGATGGCTGACGTTGACTTGCAAACTACCAAACTTCACATTAGTCAGCTAACATGTCAGTGCAATATATGGTTAAACTGGCATTCTACACAACAGTAAATTGAATAAAAGCTCTAGATACTTACGTGCCGACTTGTTTGAGGGCGTGAATCAAGATGTTGTCAACTTCTTCCATTTCCGAAGTTTTTGTGCGATACAGCTAGCTTCTGGATAACAGACAGGATTATTGCAGGGCATCTGATTCTGGCGGGTTATTTAATCACATCGAATTAGCTAAAATTCGTGTGGGTGTCCCATGGATGAAAACAGGCAAGATAACTAGCTTTCATCTTCTATTAGCTAACATGAGAACTAGGTTAGCTACTGACAACTACTTCATTTGCAAAACTGGCAAAACACATTGTAATTTCCAAGTGCACTTGAAGCGCCTTGCTACAGATAACCTCTCAATACAACGTTAATGGAAATTTTGTTTTCCCAAAGCATAAAACCTGACCCGCTACAAACGTAACAAATAAAGCACTTGTGTGCCTTGTTCCGTGTGGAAATAAAGTAATATGGGAACAGAGCGACAGTGTTTCTGGGAGGTAGAGTTTCATTTGGTCTCAATGTCGTCAAAAACAAATAGGGAATTACACACCTAGAAATACATCTCCCAGCATGCACCAGAAGAGAGTCCCATGACCGGAAAGGAGCTACATAGCTAAATGGAAGACGCTAGAAGGGGGGGTCGGATGTGAACTATTTAACATGTGATACTGCACTGACTGTCTTCTTACACTGAAACTTAAAGTGACATTCTGTGCTCTTTATCCTAACTGTGGTACTAAAACTACGATGCTCATTTGCTTTTTGTGCTGTTTTATTTACACATTTCCTTTTTTCATTTTTTAAATGTCTTTTAATGTTGTGACTTAGTGGTATTTTCTGAATTTAGAGCTTGTCTTTTTGAGTCTGAAGTCTAAACTCTGCCCAGTGTTTGACATGGATAGGGTTTATCTTCTGAGGTAAATTAGTAATTGGGTGGCTCCACTGCACTCTGCTGTTATGAATGCCTACAAAGTTCTCTCTGGTTTACAGGTTAACATGGATGATATTTTATCCAGCAAGGAAACAAGGAACGTTCTGGTTCCATTTTTTTTTTTTTTTTTTTTTTTTTTTTTTTTTTTTGTTAAACACCTAATAGTTATAGACTGGGAAAAAAATAACCAGGCTGTTCAGGCAGAGTAAATATCAATAAGCTATCTCTGAAGGTGCATTTAAAACTGTTCTAACACATACTGTATAATGGTACTGACTTAACATCCAAGAGGGTGTCAGTTGCTGAATTGCAACTTTTAAGAGAAAAAAAAACAAATACAAATAACAATAACAATAATTTCTTCAAAAACAAGGTGTTGCTGAAGAAAACATTAACCAAATGCAAGAAGATCAGGCAACTCCACTTTCATGGCTAGAATGTACACAATATGATTGTGAAGGATAAAAAGGTATCGGTTATTACTAGTTTTGTGAACAATTGGAGTGATGAGTGGACAAAAACACTAAGGCAGATGAATGCCCACCCAGAGTCTGGTTCAGCTTCAGGTTTCTGCCTGTTAAAAGGAAGTTTTTCCTCACCACTGTCACCAAGTGCTTGCTCACAAGGGAATTGTTGGGTCTCTGTATTGGGGTCAGTGATTGAAAGGAGCCTGAATGGACTGTGCATTTGGGACTCTGGGTGGAAAATGCATTGATTAAAGCAAAAAAATTGATTGAACCACTAATGCAAATTGGCCTCCACATCTATAAATACAGAATTACTGCAAGAGATAAAATAAATGTTTTTTTGTTTGTTTAGAGAAAACTGTAACTGTAGTGAAGATGCTTTTAGCCAAGATGCATGTTTCATTTCAAACTGAAACTGGTTCCACATAGGCTGAAACCCAGTCACCAAGTGGACTCCTCATTAAACATTCTGTCCTCCTCTGGCCACAGTCATTGGTGCAGGCCTGCTTGGTGCTCTCACAGCCTTGGAGGGAGAGCCTGCTGAATCAGAGGTCTCTGGGGAATACTGAGTGTGGGAAAGGAATTCCCTTTCTTGCTGGTAGCATTTTTGATTGGATGATGTAGGATGAAGGTGGCAAAGGAAATGTCTCACTCAAGCTCTATGAGTATGGTCTCTACCAGCTGGAAAGTGTCCTGAGACAACTTCTGATTTAGCACTGTAGAAATAATCGAAAACTAGAAGTCTGTGGTTGTGCAAGGCATATTAGCCTTTGTAAATGAAGTTTGTGAATGTGGAGAAAAGGTTTTGTGTAGATAAAATAGGGCTTCACTGAAAATTCCAATTCACAATGTTTATGACTTTAAGGAATCAGAACTTAATGATTACACTGCTGTTGATGAGTAGTCAAAATTTGGGATTTTCTGGTTTTACCTAAGCACAACGTATCATGTGTCTGACAAAATTGGACAGCAAGATTGACAGACATGGTGACACTACAGCAGAGCAGCAGAGATAGACCAATTATTCTGATCAGCAGCAGGAAATACCAGTTAGTGTAAATGAATCACAGACAGAACCATCTAGTATAATTAAAGACTCGTGGGAGCTCCAGTGCCCATGCAGCTGTAGTTGACCTAACTGATCTTACCTCCCAGTCTTAAAATTCAGAGGAGTTTATAGGTGGCCTGATAGCTGTATCTTCTAAAAGCCAGCTGGATGACTCTGCTCTAGTTTTACATTCCACAAAGAAAGTCGTCAGTGGTGCCCTTCCCACATCCACCCCTGTCGTGGAAGTTCGTGTGGACCATGCTGTCAATGCTGTCCGTTCTTTTTTTGTAGTGAAACATCTTCTGATGCATAGCTAGGGCACATCATCAGTGATGCTACCTGAGGTCATAGGGTGTTTCGGGTTTTTCGAGCATCAGACACCCTCACTCAGGCGACCCAGTTGAGCACTCGACCACGGATCTCCTCTCTTTATCCAGAGCCACCTAGAGGCTTTCTCTGCCCCCTCTGTGCTGTTATAGATGGCCCTCCTCCTCCTCTCACCTGTGATGCCAAGTGCAGTGTAAGCCCTGCAGAGGGACTGTCCTGCAAAGCCTCTGCACCCAACCTCCACAGGCAAGCACCTTGCCTTCCAGCCTCGTCTTTGGCAGTCGCTGACTAGGTTGTCATATTTGTCCCTCTTGCACTCAAATGCCTCCTCCATGCATTATTCCCATGGCACAGTGAGCTCAAGCATGACAATGTTCTCCATTGCCTCTGACACCAGAATGATGCCAGGTCTGAGGGTGGTCTCAACAACATGCTGGGGGAACTTAAGTTGGCTGCCCAAATCCACTGAGAACTGCCAGTCAGTCCAGTGTGGAGCAACCCTGGTGTTTCTCTGGAAGTTGTTCTTGGCTCCTCCCCAGCTCTGATGAAGTTGATGGTTTTCTTCATGGGCTTAGACCTCTGTATCAGCCTTCCCCGAGAGCTTTTGGGCAGCAACTCATTACGTGCTCGAGGGTCCCCTTTCCCTGGCACAGGGGGCATGCTGGTGTTTCAACCAAACCCCAGCAGTGCAGGTTGGATGGGCTGGGAAGGACATCGTAGACTGCATGGACCAAGAACTTGATGCGGTGTGGCTCTACCCGCAAAAGGTCAGTCCACGAGATCTTCCTCTCGACAACTTGCTCCCATCCGGTCCAGGCACCTTGCTGCATCATTCCCACTGCTCTGCTGGATCTCTCCTCTTCCACGGCTGCTCTCACCTCGTTCTGGACAAGTTGCCTCCACTCCTTTCCCCGAGCCTTGGCAAAACGAGCGGGTGTGGTGGTTCCAAGGCCAGCCCTGCCTCTGGCCACTGTTCCCACCAGGACTCCCTGGTGTAGTCATGATTCTGCCTGTTCCACTGCAGCCTCTGCTCTCCATTTCCTGTCTGTCGTAACTGCTACTCCTGCCCCGGAGACTTTTGGGTCCGTCGACTCACGGAACTGCGACACCTCCCTTGCATGCAAGACCTTGAACTCCTCCTCAATGGATTTCAATGGGAGTGTCAGTTTGCAGGTGTTTCCATAAAGGCCGATGTTGCTCAAGCTCCTTGGCAGCCCTAACCATCTCCTTAAGTAGCGGCTGACTCTCCTTTCCAGATCTGAGATGGTGGTGATCAGGAACTCATAGAGAAGCAGTGACCACAGTATCCTTGGCAGAATCCCATGCTGATAAACCCACGCCTTGAATTTTCCTGGGAGGCTGGTCTTGTCGACACTCCTCAGCCATCCCTCAAGCTCCTCACAGGTGTTCTTGATGGAAGCTGTATCCCTGAGGCTGCTGTCAAAGAACTTCCCCAAGCTCTTTATTGACTTCTCTGAGATGATAGGGATAGGTGTTCCTGCAATGGAGAAGCAGAACTTCTCTGCCACTGCCCTTTTTCAAGACCAAGGATCTTGACTTGGTTGGCTTGAATGACATCCTGGCTCATCCCATTATCCTCTCCAGCCCCGTCAGGATCCATCTAGCTCCCGGCACTGCCTCGCTGGTAACTGTCAGGTTGTCCATGAAGGCGCGGATTGGCAGCTGGTGGATCCCAGACTTGGACTTGGGGCCTCTGCACTCTGCAGACTTCACCAACATGTTCATCGCTAGAGTGAACAAGGTCACTGCGATGGTGCAGCCTGTGAAGATTCCCACCTCTGTGCCACTCAGATATTGTTGATCCTGCAGAAACTCTCAGGCTGAAATCGTTGTAATAATCCAGGATGAGGTCTCTTACTGCAGCTGGAACATGATTCCTTTCCAACGTCTTGAGGACCAGCTTGTGGGGCATTGAGCCATAGGCATTGGCCAGGTCTAGCAACAGCACCACCAGGTCCCCTTTGTTCTCCCTTGCCTCTCTAAGGAGCTATGTTACCACACCTGTGTGCCACCAGATAATTTAGTTATATATAGAGCAGCATTGATTTATTTCCTGGAGCAAATTACTTTTGTTTTGTAAATTCTCTAATTTTAAATTTAGTAAATTCCGATTGACCAATTTTACTTTCATAATCTCTTACTATTTCTCTGATCTTATTGCAGTATTCTTCAGTTTAACAAACTAACATTAAATTTGCAATACCCTTAATTTCTGGTTACCTTCCTTGCAGGTTCTAAACTATATACACTACCAACAAAAAAATTAGGGATATTTGGCTTTCAGGTGAAATTTATGGAAAATGTAAAAATCTCAAACAATTTATTGAAACAAGATGCAGATGCAAGATGATGACACCTATGCCTGGTGGTGTGGTCAGGTACCCTTGCAGGTCGTCTAGCGTGCAGACCACGCTGATGTAAATGGTTTCGAATGGTCTGACGTGACACTTGGCTGCCTCTCACCTCCCTTAAATGTGCCTGGGGTTGTGTGGCATTCATCATCTGGTTCCACAGGGCACTGTTCACAATCAATCATCATCAGTGTGGGATGTGGCCTCAGTGGCCACTTCCCTCTGAGAACATCCTGTTTGAAGCCTCGCAATGGTGAGGTACTGTTGATCAATTGTTAGGTGTTGTCTTGGTCTCATGATCACAAAATGTGATCAGCATGATGAAGAGGACTGTTTAAATACCAATTCTAATTGGACCAGGAAATTTATTGGTCAGTTCATGGATCAAAGACCTGTTGTGAATTCAGCTCCTTGTTAGAGAACGGCAAGTTGTGCAAAAAGTACAAGTACATTGAACAGTTGGACATGTGCATTCAAAAGTTTAGAGAAGGTCAAATCAAGTTCACCTGTAAAGGTTATAGTGTATTTTAGGTTCATCCTGAAATTTCACCCGAAAGCCAAATATCCCCAACTTTTTGTGAGGTGTGTGTGTGTGTGTGTGTGTGTGTGTGTGTGTGTGTGTGTGTGTGTCTCACATCTCCTTTGCATAGAGTTGATCAGGTTGTTGACTGTGGCCTGCGGAATGTTGCTGGATATTGGCAGGAACTAGAACACGCTGTCATATACGCAGATCCAGAGCATCCCAAACATGCTCAATGTGTGACATGTCCGGTGAGTATGCTGGCCATGCAAGAACTGGGATGTTTTCAGCTTCCAGGAATTGTGTACAGATCCCAGCAACATGGGGCCGTGCATTATCATGCTGCAACATGAGGTGATGGTCGTGGATGAATGGCACAAGAATGGGCCTCAGGATCTTGTCACAGTATCTCTGTGCATTCAAAATGCCATCAATAAAATGCACCTGTGTTCGTTGTCCATAACATACACCTGCCCATACCATAACCCCATAGCCACCATGGGCCACTTGATCCACAACGTTGACATCGGCAAACCACTCACCCACACAATGCCACACACGCTGTCTGCCATCTGCCCTGAACAGTGAAAACCGGGATTCATCCGTGAAGAGAACACCTCTACAATGTGCCAGATGCCATCGAATGTCAGCATTTGTCCACTCAAGTCAGTTATGGCGACGAACTGCAGTCAGGTCGAGACCCCGATGAGGACGACGAGCATGCAGATGAGTTTACCTGAGACGGTTTCTGACAGTTTGTGCAGAAATTCTTTGGTTATGCAAACCGATTGTTGCAGCAGCTGTCTAATCAGCATCTTGTCTTGCCACACCAATGAGGTGGGATGGATTATCTCAGCAAAGGAGAAGTGTTCACTAACACAGATTTAGACAGATTTGCGCACAATTTTTGAGAGAGAATGGTCTTTTGTGTATATAGAAAATGTTTTAGATCTTTGAGTTCAGCTCATGAAAAGTGGTAGCAAAAACAAAAGTGTTGCGTTTATATTTTTCCATCCATCCATTTTCTATACCGACTATCCCTTTCGGGGTTGTGGGGGGGCTGGAGCCTATCCCAGCCGTCAACGGGCGAGAGGTGGGGTACACCCTGAACCGGTCGCCAGTCGATTGCAGGGCAACATTTAGAGACAGACAACCATTCACACTCACACTCACACCTAAGGACAATTTTTAGAGTCACCAATTAACCTAATGAGCATGTTTTTGGTCTGTGGGAGGAAGCCGGAGTGCCCGGAGAGAACCCACGCATGCAAAGGAAGAACACGCAAACCAAACCGGCGACTTTCTTGCTGTGAGGCACGCGCACTACCTGCTGCTGCGTATGTATACACGCGAAGCATATCACCACACCTCCAGACTGGTTAGAGCCATGACTAAAAATCCTGTCTCCCAACTGATTAATCCAAAAAGTCATGTCACAACATTAGAATGTCCTTCACACTCCTAACATTTAAGACACCACATGAAACATCTATACCAAAAAAACAAACTGCATGTCAGGATTGGCGGTGTATTCCTGCCCCTTCCCCTTTTTTTGTCTCCCCTCCCTTGTGTTTTGTGTGTCTTCTCCCCCTCCCTCTCTGTCTGTGTGTATGCTGAACTGGGCATGGTTCACCTACTGCTGCCTGCCCACCTGCCCACCTGAGGCTCATCAAGTCATCAGCCCACACAGTATATAACCCTGGTTCTTCACTCCACTCTTTGCCAGATTGCTTGTTGTCCTCTGTGGTATTTTGTCTTGGCTCCTTTTTTCTCTTGTTAAAGTTTTGGCTCCATGCTGTCTCCTTAAACTGACACCTGTATTTTGTCTTCACAAGAGGAAACCACAAGCCTCTTACCACTTGGATTACTTGCCAAAAATCAGCTAACTTTCTCTGGTCTTTCACCATCTGCCAACCTGCTCTGACCGCCCGGCCCAGCTCTTCAGAATTGCACATTTATTCTGACTGTACAAGCTGTAATTAACTGTTTTTGTGTTGAACACTGCCAAACATTCTGCTTTTGGGTTCAGTTACATCCTGACATTATGATATAGCAGTCCTCTAACTCTGTCCTTAAGATTGCTGTTCTCTTTGCAAAGTCAGTTGTTTTTTTTTTCTCTAGGTCCTTGAGGCTTTCTTTTTGCAAATCTGTTGCCTCTTCTATGTTGAACTGGACTGCCTTTGTTAAGCTAGCAATTATGCTGCTGCTTTGTTGTTTGTTCACTTGGGTCAGCCAACTCCTTTTTCGCTCTCCTTTCAAGGCTTAGACTGCATCATTCAACCTGGCATCATTATTCTACATAGACCACATACAAAACATATACTTTGAATTGGCCTTAAATGTAGCCATACACGTGGGGAGGAAACTCAAAACTCCTGCTTCACATATTTTGTATATGACTACTGTGTGAGTTCATGCTCGTGCACATGGAACATATCAAGTAAGAACTAAGAAAAACACATTCTTTCCGGTGCCACGCCTAAGATGCACACACTGTACATTTCCTTTTGTTTGGTTCTTTACACTTACTTAGGTTACATATTGTGTGTTTTAGTCTTGTCTTGAAAATGAATGCTTTGAATATACATGCTGGTCTGTTAAATGTATCACTGGAGTGAATACTGCCAACTTCAGAACTCCAAAACCCTTCAACCTCTGCTGTTAATGATTATTTGGTTTGAAGTTGTTAATTTAATTATTAATCAGAGTTACAAATTAATAGTTTAGTATTTCATCAGACTTAATTAACTGGTTATCAATTGTCGAGATGAGTTGAATAAAAATTTAATTTTTATATTTAATAGAAAACCTGATCCTAAACATTTGTGTGAAATGTAAAATACCAAAAATACCCAAACTGTTGAGCAGCCGAAATAATACATGAAGCAAGAATGGGAAAACGTTCCACTTTCAAAATTACAGCAGTTGATCTCCTGAGTTCCCCAATGCTTGCAGTCTTGCAAAAGTGGTAAACATGACCCTGTCCCAGCTTTTTTTAATTTTTTGATTTTTTTTGAAAAGTGTTGCATCAAATTCTAAATGAGGAGATAATTTTCTAAAACAGTTTCTCAGTTTCAACATTTGATATGTTGTCTTTGTGTTATTTTCAATGAAATTTGAATGCACTTTGATATACCTGTATTAATTATCTAGCAATCCATTAATTTATTATTCTCAGGGGCTGTATTTTGCACTGTGAATATGTTCACTCTTAACTAATGTCTAATGTCTATGAACATTAGGTGATAGTACCTCTGTACATTTTTCTATAGTGGTATTACTACTTCAACTTAAAGATAGAGTACTTCTTGGGTTTACAGGCTCTGAGTCGGTGCTTTGAGGCTCAGAGAGAGGACATGATAAAGGTATGCCCAGTAGATGGCGCTAATACAGCCGTTAACACTATCAATTTAACGCAGAAGAAGATCACGAACTAGAGCAACTCGGCGACTGGGATTCGCCGTCGTTTATTGATCATCATGCCAGTGTAAAAAGGAAATAAAACAACCACCTTGTTACGAAACGGAGCCTTTAACATGGCAGGCGAGGAGGAGAGGGGGGTGGTTCGTGTCAAAGTCAAGGTAGGATGATAAAGGTAACAAATAGTCTGCCAGCGTCTGCTAGATAGCTAGCAACCCCGATGTCCTGTTTATAGCATTGTCTGCTTGGTGTTTGCTAGCTGTCTATCAAAAACACATTGTAGTATTACAAGTCGAAAAAATTTTTTACCTGTGACATTAGCTTTAGAACAGTGTGTTTGTAGAGAGCGAGTCTGTCCCATGGCAATCCATTTTGTTTATTGGCAGCAGTGTTTGTTGTCATTGATGGCAGCTGGACGTGCTAATCAATTCTCCCTATCACCGTATTCTTCGACTGCAACAGTGAGTTAGAACTGACACTTTCACAATTCTCTGCTAAAGCCATCATTAGCAAAGCAGAGGCGAAAACCAAAGTAGCGTACTCTCATAGCGTTGAGCTGACGTCACCTGCCTGATCAGCAAATGTCTGCGCGTGGACAATTTCTTTTCTAAGGATGGCGAAGCCATGGACGGCCATACTCTGGCTCTGATTGACTAGTATGCTCTGCCTTCGTTGATTGGGTTGGTTCATGTATGGCATGGGGAGTGACGATTGGTTAGGGTTAGGGGAAGAATATCTATGGAAGCTAATCACAGGCAGAGTACGACGGGCATTGCCTTCGCCATCCTAGGAAAAAATATATATCGTCCCGTGCACACGCGAGACATCACGTTACCTGAAACAGGAATTTTTCTGATCTCTGCTTCAGGAAACTCAAATTTTATTGACTCGCTTTACTACATTTTGCATACGGTAAAAATGGGTCAAATCAGATGAGAACCATAAGACAAACTACATATAGTGCTTTCTCAATAGTGTATTGTGTATACTACAGCAAGGCAATAATTAAATATTATCATTTATCAACCTTCAGCAGAACTGTGACAATATAAACTTAGAATTTTATCATTCTACAAATTTTTGTTCAAATGAACAGTTACGACCAAGCAAGTTCATCAAATTAAATACTAAGAAAATCAAGATATTTATTTGTTTCACACATAGCTTATGAAGGATTTCATTGTTAATTGCTCTGAACATTTGTTTAGGTATTTTATATGTTGTTTTGTATGCTTTTGCCCTCTACTGATATATTGATAATGGAAAGTCTATATTTTAATATCAGAATTATTTCAATCACATCACCTAGCCCTATTATAAACAGTTTCTAAGCAAGTTATCATCATGTAGTATGTAGTACATTGAACAGACAAAGGGATAGTTGAAGAATACTTAAAGTGTCAACATGCAAACTATATTTCGACTGGAGTGTTGACTACATACTGTTGTCCTACAATGTAATTCACAATAAAAATGGTGAAACTACTCACCCCAGGAAATCTTTAAAAAGTGATGATGATGGGCTGATAGCTTTGATGACAGCTCACATTAAGTTAGAAAAATATTTGTCAAAACATTCTCCTCACTTTCCTAGTTATATTTCCAAATTTGAAAATGGCATTACTTTTTAAAGTTCATTGATTGAGTACATGCCTTTTGTACTGCGCTTTTGGTACGAAACAATGCTGTAAATTTATTCTTGTGTACTAACCACCAAAACAGTGTCTTGAAATACCAGCATAAAAACTATGTTCTCTTGTATTATACCATAGTGTGGAATTAGTGTGAAATGCCACTTTCTTCCATGTGTTTTTATGTTTGTCAGTGATGATATTTTAGAGATTGTGATGTAATGCTTTTCAGAAATGTGATGGGATGCTTCCTGTGGAGTTTCGCTCCTTTGCCGTTGATCCTCAGATAACATCACTGGAGGTCCTACAGCACATACTTATCAGAGCCTTTGATTTGAATGGGTAAGGGTGATCACCTTGACAAAACTGTTGTCTACTTCTTACATTTACACTGTGAACTCCTATTCTCTATTGTTTATTTTTAGTATCAGTAGATGTCTTCAACTACTGTGCACTTTTTTTTTCATTTGTTGTTTACTGTAGTGTTAGGATATGTCTGTTTTTATTCATTGTGCCTGTGCACTTTACTGTTTACCTTAGTGTCAGAAATGTCTTGTCTCACCGTGGGACAGTGGGACACGTAATTTCGATTCCTTTGTATGTCTGGTACATGTGAAGAATTGACAATTAAGCTGACTTTGACTTTGACTTTAGATACCAGGATTGTTGCTAACAGTTAATTTCTCTGATGTTTAAACAGAAGTTTAATCTGTACCTGGTCGACTAGTCTAAAAAGTGAGAAAAAACTATTTTTACTTTTCTTTAAATTCTTTACACAGTGTATAGTTCTCCTCCTCAGTCCAGTAGCTGGCGGTAAACCTTCAAGAAACAATATGGCTGAACAGGACTCGATATGAAAAGCTCCCCTGCCCTGAAAGATGGGGCACACAATAAGTGAACCCCCTCAAACAGCATTTATTTGCCAGTTGTGTGATTTAAGTAGCCCTTTTTTTTCTTTACCATGCATAGAAACCACCAAACACCAGTGCTGTTGTTTCAGTTGATATTAAGCAAAATGCTCGTTTTAGTGGGTTGGAGCTAAATATGTGAAAGCCAATGTTGTTAGCTGCTTTGCCAACAGCTAAAATGAGTTAATCCTTCAGCGATTTGTTCTTTGCATTTATAGCAATTTCTGCCATGGCAACTTTCATTTTCCATCATGATTTCAATGTGCATGTTGCAGCAGCCTCAGGTAGCCAGACAGAAGCAGACAGGTTACCACAAGGCAGTACAAGGAAAAAAAAAAAAGAAAGAAAGAAAATTCTGTCAATTCTGTCCCAAGTTTTTTGATCCATTTCATCCATTTAAGTAGTTTATCACTGTAACAGTTATCACTATAAGCGTTTTTCACTGTAATAAGTTTAACCAAGTAGTAGTTCTGGTGCTGACTAGCAAAGGTGGCAATGTTTAATTGACAAGTCAACTAATCACGGTTTGTCCCGACAAATGTTACATGTGCTTGCAATTTACTTCTGCTTGTCTTTCAAACTAGGAAGCGGAATTTTGGCATCAGTTACTTGTCTCGAGATCGGAGTGGTGCTGAAATATATCAGTCTCTGGTGTCTGACTGGGATTTGGATGTTGCATTTGTGAGTGCAGCCAAACCCTATCTACAGCTCAAGATGGACATTAAACCTTCAGAGGACAGTAAGAACACCAGTATATCCTTAAAGCAACTAAGTTAGTTAGTTTGACATGACATATTTTCCGACACACACACACTCTCCGCTGGTGAGAGTGTGCTCACCTGTGTATGTGTGTGTCTGCGCGCACATGTGTGTGCGTGTGTGCACACATCGAGGCAGAACTTCACCATGATACAGTGAGCAGAGGAGAATTGTAAACATGCAACCATGTAGAGACAGAAATGACATGCCTTCCTGTAAATAAGATAAATAACATAACACTATTTAGTTTGTTTAATAAAAGTACAAGGTATAGACCTGTTCTGTGGGAAAGTTATCCTTAAATGACTTTTGTTGTGATCTGGCGCTGTATAGAAAATAAAATGAACTTGTCCTCCATCACTTATATTGGAAATGCATTAGGAAGGAATTTCTTAGTGGTCAGTATGAACAGGAGGAATGATTACAGTAAGCAATACTTGTTTCAGTACTCATGTGGGCAAACTGCACTTCCAGTAGGGATTATAAAAAGAGGTAGACCTGATGTAGATGATTGTTCAGTATGCTACTTCTTATTCAACTACAGGTCCTGTTATGGAGGACTGGGACATCATCAGCCCCAAAGATGTGATTGGCTCTGAGCAGCTTCTCGCAGAGAGGACTAGGTCTTTGGCATCGGCAGCTCTTCCCTTCACCCAGTCTCTACTGTCCCAGGTTCCGTTACCTTCGTTAATCTTCTTTATGCGGTCTCTTTTGCTTAGAGTCAGGGTCTTTGCGTTTATGCTCTCCTGAGTTCAGGAGGTAGAGCAGTCGTCCACTTATCAGAAGGTCGGTGGTTTGCCTCAGCAGTCTACATGTCAAAGTATCCATGGGCAAAACACCGAACCCCACATTGCTCCTGGTGCTGTCCCATCAGTGTTTGAGTGTGTGTGAATGGTTGATGCTCGTAATGGGTGGGTGGCTTAGCCACCATCAAATGAATGTGTGTGTGAAAGGATGAATGCAGACTTTGAGTGATCATCAGACTAGAAAGTGCTATACAAATACACTTCATTTATCATTTACTTGTTCGGCTTATGTTCAGGTGGGCAGGACCCTGTCCAGAGTCCAGCAGGCCTTCAGCTGGTCTTATGGGGAGGAGGTCAAGCCTTTCAAGCCCCCTCTGAGCGACGCTGAGTTTCACAGTTACCTCAACGGACAGGGCCAGTTGACACGACCTGAGGAACTCAGACTGCGGATCTACCATGGCGGTGTGGACCCTTCATTGCGCAAGGTGTAACACCTGTGTTTTGTTAAATCCCAATCCCATGTTCCGCAGACTCAGAAATAAACA
This sequence comes from Chaetodon auriga, assembly GCF_051107435.1. Taxonomy (NCBI): domain Eukaryota; kingdom Metazoa; phylum Chordata; class Actinopteri; order Chaetodontiformes; family Chaetodontidae; genus Chaetodon; species Chaetodon auriga. The sequence continues at coordinate 26,497,626 of NC_135083.1, forward strand.
GGGATGAGTTACATTTCATTGATTATTGATATGCTTGTCAATTCTGATTCTTATTGAATCCTAGTTCTGATTATTGGTTAGTAGTAATATGTGATGGAATCTAGGAAAACCTGTCGGATGTCGTGCTGGCACTTTTCCAGGAAAATGTGAAAATAGGTCAAAAGTCAAAATATTGGTGAAATTGGGTTTTCATTAAACTATTATTGTACATCATCATTATATTTTGCTTGTTTAATATGTTAAAAACATTATTTAAATTAGGTACGCTGTTTGTTGTTATCTCCTATGAATGAAAAACTAACAGCGCATGAAATCCGCCCCTAACATGTTAGTCTATATAGCCTATGAAGACAGTTTATCTGTCATAGTTAGGGTGACCAGATGTCCCGCTTTGTGCAGGCACTTCCATTACTTTTCACGTCCTGCAAATTGTGATGTTGTTGCGAATTATTATTTACAGTGTCGCTAACAATTTGCGACAACGTCACAATTTGCGGGACGTGTGAAAAATAATGGAAATACGTGACTGTCCCGCACAAAGCAGGACATCTGGTCACCCTAATCATCAAAACATTATTTTGACACCTCAGTCAGATGCTACGAGACACACAGAGAGAGATGTCAAAGCTTCAGAGACGGAGAGAGTTTGAGGTAGCTGGTCATGTTCTGATTTAAAATCCTTGTCTTTAAACCAGTTTTTCTCAAAATTCCGCTCCAAAAAATCCTACTGATCAGCTGACTTTGAGTGATCATTACATTTGATACAAACCAGATATAAAAATAATGAAAACAGATTTGAAAAGAGCTTGAAATAAGCTTCTAGGTGATATTAAAATCTCCAAAAGGTAAAATTTCGACATGTGGCTGATTTTTCCCAGATTTTTTTTTTTTTTTTTTTTCCCAGATCCAGATTTTTTCACATATTAGTACTTCAGCAAGAAAAGCAACCAAAATATGGTGTAAGGAAACTCCACCTTTATTTTCTGCTGACTTTGGCATTAGTTACTTGTCATGAAGGTGATATAGTTTGTGATTTTTCATTTGGTTTCCCCCAAAGAAAAAAACATTACAAATCAAAAATCATGCATACATATTATTTATGTATTTATATGATTTCTATTTTATGACTATCATTGGTTAAAAATTCACTTGCATCGTGTTGTGTTAGGTTGTTTGGAGATACCTCCTGAACGTCTACCCTGATGGGCTCAGTGGACAGGAAAGAATGGACTACATGAAGAGGAAGACGAGGGAGTATGACCAGCTGAAGAGAGAGTGGACATCACGGGTCAGCCTTGAGGACCTTGAATTTATACGTGGGAATGTTCTTAAAGACGTCCTGAGGACGGACCGGGCTCATCCATACTATTCAGGCTCAGAAGACAGTCCACATTTGACTGCCCTCACAGATCTGCTCACCACATTTGCCATCACACATCCACAGGTGTGTAGAGATGCTCAGTCACTTATTCATTTATCAAATCTCAATCTGCTGTGTTCTCTTGAATCCCTTTTGTATAGAGGTGTTTGTGAGGCCCCTTCCCAAGAGAAGGTAGGGAGAGACATGAGGCAATTCTGTGTGAGCTGAAAGGAACAGGTGCATGCAGGTCGTGAAAAAACAACAGGAAGTTAGATATTGTAGTTTGGCTGATGATTTGCCTGCTTACCAGCACAGTCAGCATTTGTAGGAGCAGCTGATTAAGGTATTTCAAAACTTCAAAAGTGCCGGATTGCCACAATTTGTACCAAAAATCACATTCCTCCTGAGTCATAACTCTATTAGATCTGAGCACAGCCATGACACACATATTGTTAGATTCAGTGAGGCTTACACTTTGTGATGAGTAAATATTTATGCATTTATAAATAATACTCAATTGGGAAATTCTTTATATTATTAATTATTATTAATTATTTTGAATAAGTAAAACCCAAAGATTCAACTGTAATCTACACTACACTAAAAACACTAGTTTTTCATGGAACCCTTCTTGAGGAGGGACAGTTTGATAAGTCATTGGTTTCTGCATGTCTGCATATAAACATACTACATTGTGTTGAACTTTCTCTCCACTCATGTCTAAATAAAGAACTCAAGATCACCACAGTAACAATTTAAATTCTGTTAAGCCAAACTGTATATTATTTGACATTTCCACAAGTAGTCTATGCAAAGATAAATACGATACACCATGGGGACAGGTGATTGACAGAGGATTCACCTGATGTGATGAAAAAATAAAGAATTGCAGAACACAAAATAAACATTGGACACAGTACTACATCAGCGTAAGTTGTGTATTAATCGCACATTTTTAACAGTTTAAGCTAACAGAAAATATACCTGTTTTGATTACGTTAAAATGAATGGTAATCAAACCTAACAGTTCATTATCAATGCAGATTGACAATAACTGAATGTTACTGACATATTCTTTCGGTCTCCTGCATTAAGTGGACATGATCAGTGGTGCAGTGTTAGTGGAACTCACGCAAAAATGCAAAAATGACAAATTAATGGCATTATTTACTCTGAAGTCAATTAAAGAAAATAGAGGTGGATTTTCAGGGTGAATAATGAAAAAAGTGATTACCTTGCTTTTCTAATAAAAACAGAAATTCACATATTTAGGAACAATAATTAACATTGTGTCAATTGTTATGGGGTTGATAGTGGATTTGCGTATCTGCAATTCAGTTAATTGGTTTGCATGTGATTATACCTACCTCTTGTGATTTGTTGGTCGGTACTATATGTACAGATATTCTCAAGCATGAGAGGAAATGGATAAATCAAATTATATGTACAGAAACAGCATCTACATGTTAAACAAAGCCCCTGGTTAACCCTTGAACTAAAAGACATGTAAATGAATATTTATTTGATTTTTCCTGAAATATGCAAGGTAATTTTATTCACAAAAGTGTGTGTGTATCTCTACATGATTTAGAATTCTGTTTTTCTTTGTAAATGAGACTTCAGTAACTTTTTGTGGATGTGTTGTTTTTCAGATATCATACTGTCAAGGCATGAGTGATATTGCCTCCCCTATCCTTGCAGTAATGGACAATGAGGCGCATGCCTTCATTTGCTTTTGTGGCATTATGAAACGATTGGAGGGGAACTTCAGGCCAGATGGGCAGCTTATGTCTATTAAGTTCCAGCACCTAAAGTTGCTTCTGCAGTACTCAGATCCTGAATTTTACTCTTATCTGGTGTCCAGAGGAGCTGATGACCTCTTCTTCTGTTATCGCTGGCTGCTTCTGGAACTCAAGCGAGAGTTTGTGTTTGACGATGCTTTGAGGATGCTGGAGGTTACTTGGAGCTCCCTGCCCCCGGATCCTCCTGAAACTGAGGTGGAACTTCTGGGTCCACCACTGGAAACCTATGAAACACTGTCCTGCAGAGACAAGGACAAGAGAGTTGATAATTGCCTTGGAGATGATAAGGAACAAAAAGAGAAGCAGCGTAGACGACATATGCTGAGGCCTTCAAGAGAAGAATCAGACGTGAGCACGAATGCTATAATAGAAAAAGAAGATGTAGGAGCTGGAAAGGAAAGTGAGGGCACTGAAAGTGATAATCCTCAAGTGACCATGGAAAAGGCAGATTTGACAGCTCCTCCTTTTGAGAGGCAAAGTAGTTTTGGAGAGTTTAAATACTATACTGCCCAAAATGAAGATAGCTTTAATATAGAGGATGCTGGGCAGCCACAGGGCTTGGCAACTTCAAAGTCAGTAACAAGCATTCCAAGGCGCCAGTCCACAGTTGACAGCGAGGAGGACCCAGAGGAGAGAACACCTCTCATAAAAAACTGTGACAATGGTTTCTCTTCAATGTCATCACCTCCTCTCTTTCCTAGTGGCCTACCAGTCTGGAAAACTGCCCACTCTGTCTCTCCCACATCTCCAGCTTCACCCTCCAGCTGGCCAGACTCTCCTCCAAAATCCCCATCCCCTTCCACAACCAATGGAAGTGGGCCCTTTCCAAGAACTGTCCCAAAAGTATTAACCGCCTCTACTCAAGTGCTCAGCAGTACAGTACAGTCGCCCACAACCCCCTCTGTAAAAACATCTGTTGTGTCTCCCTCCCACACTCAGAATCGATCCCATCTGTCTTCACCCATTTTGTCCTTTGGAAGAGGCACCTCGCTGTCTAGTAGCAGGTCATCCTCCAGCAATCTCCCTTCACCTAGCAACAAGTCCCCCAGCACTACAGCTATCACGCCCAGTTCTTCGAAAGCTGAGACCAAACTGTGTTCCTTGCCACCTCCTCAGGAGTTTGGCAAAGGCAATCCCTTCATGCTTTTCCTGTGCCTGTCCATCCTGCTGGAGCACAGAGACCACATCATCAAGAACTGCTTGGATTACAACGAGCTAGCCATGCACTTCGATCGTCTTGTGCGGCGCCATAACCTGAGCAGGGTGCTGGCACGAGCCAAGGCCTTATTCGCAGACTACTTGCAGAGTGAAGTATGGGACTCAGAAGAAGGGGATGAGGTTAGCTTGGACTCCCCAACAACAGCAACTCCTGCTCAACACTCCCTTTCTTCAACCATCTCTGTCAGGCCCATTTACAGTCCTTTAGCATCGCCTCAGTCATCATCTCTGAACTCAACCTATAATCTTGGAACCACCATTCCCTCCCCAACAGCTCAAGTTTCCGCTTCTCCCACGTCCTGATTCCGTCATGCATCATTTGCATCCCATCCTCAGTGAACTCCTTAGTAGACTGTTTGTAGCCCATCGGAGGTGTCAGTCTTTTTTAGACATCCACCCACATTGAATTGGGCTTATTGTGTTACTAATCTTGTCATTCTGTGTATACTTGAATACATATATTCCTTATGTGTGTAGTCATCATAATGTTTAATTTTTCATCAGCCTTTCAAGTTGAGCTTTTTTGTTGTTTCCCCTTAAAGATATGATGAAAGAGTTTAATTTCTCATTTCTCATCAATCTAAATCGTCTAAACTTGCCGATGCGTTAAATGTATGATTCAGGTGTTTGGCGGTCAGACAGTTTGGTTGTCTTGTGTTTTGCCAAAACCAACAAAATTTAAGCCACTTGGTGTATTTAGCCTGTGTTGCCCCCTTTATTAACTTTGTTTACAAGCTTGTGTTATGTCCAGTAAGAAACAAAAGTGTCTTAACTAAAGCGCTCAAGTTAGACTAGTTAAAACAAGGAAAAATCCATGCTCTGATTCGTTGAAAGTCAAGGTTTAAATTGCTCTTGTTCATAAAGTATGTCTCAATGGACTTTTACAGAAATGAGACTTGATAACTATGATCTAAGTCTTTAGTCTGTCATAAAGTAAACCGATGACAACACTTTGAAATTAAACAATACCAGCACACATGGTGTACTTGCCTAACTTTCCAACTAAGACTCACTATTAACCTTAAAGAGTAAATTGACCTTAAACTACTGTTTAAAGTGTTAAAAGTGTGTTCAGACAAAACAGGAAAAGAGTTTTAGAAATTCTGCAGTTTCATACAAATTTGACTAAACGATCTATGAATCAACTTCATAACCAGGCTGAGCTGAACACACAGTCCACAAGTACGTTGCTGGTTATTTACAGCTATCATCTGAAACATCACTGGCCTTTTGGGGTGCGTAAACACAGACTGCCCAACAGTGAAGCTGAAAATTTGTTTTGCCCTCTTTCTGAATAGACTTTAAAGTTTTGAATACACTTTATAACGACACATTTCAGACCAAAATCTGTTAATTTCAAAGAAAATTGCAGTGGTCAGTGGATGAGCTCACAAGGGTGAAGCACATTCATGCAGAGCTTTTGAATAGATTTAATTTTGACATGCAAATTCATGCTGTTGACCAATTCAGACTGCATTGACAATGCTGACCTTTGGAAGAACCGAGTTACACAGTCCAAAACAATGGAAGCTGTCACACAAGTGTGTCTTGCCATCCAATTTTGTATAACCATGGTCTGCTAGAGTATAAGCTGCTCCACAAAAGAGATGTAGCATGGTCTGCAGTCACTCGTTGCCTTGATTTAACTGTGTTAACTTATTTTGGGAGGAGACGGGAATTAATTTTGCTGTGCCATTTTCTGGTGTGACCAGGCACTAAAGCTTGAAACCTCTCAAGCATGTTGCTCTTCTAGGGATATCCTAGCCCCATTTGTGAGGTCATGCACTCCATACATTACTCTGTGATTTGGACATAAAGTTACTTTTCATCAGTTGTCCAGCAGTGTCTTTATTTTTATTTTTAATTTTTATTTTTACTAATTTTTTTTTTTCTTCAACTTCACATGTGACTCAGCTAAGAACTGCTAATTGAAGTTTTCTGCACTCTGACCCCTGATGAAAAGGTTAGGATATTTGTGTTCAGTTGTTCATGAAGTACTGTGTCAAACCTGATCAGTGGTAAAAAGGTTATCATAGTTAAAACAGGACAAAAAAAAAATGTAACCATGTTACACATTATGAAGATATGTGAATGTAGTGCTGTAGAAATCAGTCTGGTGTGATCTGCGTTGTACAAGTATCATTCTGTTGATAGAATGTATGTGCTGGACTCATACATCAAAACTACAACAATTGCCAAGTACTGTACATTATTTAATGCTGTGGTGGGTCATTATGTATCATTTTAGCACTTTTGTTATTGCTGTTTCCCCAAAGACTGTCTTTTTGCTCTGTTTTCTGTATTATGATTTCAATGAAACCATGGAAATATGTATCTAAATCAGGCTGATTTAATGCACTATTGCAGATATTTCATCTTTAAACGTGCTTTTGTTGCTGATAAAAAGGTAGTAACTGAGTCTAGCTGTATGATCAATATCTTTACCATTCTTCTGTGTGATAGATGTTACAAAGGGGATGAGGATGTGATGCCACTTGATATGGCCAGTGGCAAAAAATATTAGCCTACGTATTTGCAACGTTTTGGCAGGGAAGTGCCTCACTTATTTGAAACCATAGCCTTGATTTATATTTTCTTTTGTGCCCATATCTGTCTACAGTGTGTCATCATACGGGCTGATGTAAAAGCCAGTTAAAGGCTTGTCTGATATTTGAATGAAATCATTATCGGACAGACATTGGTAATGTGTAGGACATTCTAATGTGAGAAAGGGGTGGGCTCTGGCTGGTGGTGAGCTGTGGCTAACCTTTGAGCCTGTGTTTCTTATGGGTCCAAAAATGGATCACACGTGCTAAAAACAGGAATTCATCATTTTCATTATTGATATGGCTAGAGCTATCCTCAGATGTTAAAAATTCATAGAAATTCAAATTGAAACAATAGCAACCAGTCAGCAAGAATATGCTCTTGTGGAACCTTACTATTATTTTTTGGTTTGTGTCTGTTTGGCTTGTTTTCAAGATGTGAAAATGCTGACATGGATTAAAATAATGAAGATGAAGCAAAGATTTGGGGGAAGATTTAATGATATGGGGACAGCACAGGACAAATTCAGGAAGCATGTCTTAAAATTGTCCAATTTTTTTTTTTTTTTTCTCAGCATTGTTTACCTTCAGTTTATTCTGTTGAGTTGTTGAGTGGTGTGTATTTTATATTCTCAGTCATTTGCAATGCAGAAGGCTGAACAGTAAGTGTGTCACCCCACCTCATATCGGGAAATCCCTTTGATGAGCTCTTCTGTTTGAAGCAGAAATGAAAGTAATTCTTATATCTTTACAGGGACGCTTGTAATTATTGTTTTTGCTGTTACATTTGGTTTTGCCTCCTTTTGTATGTCAGTATTTAAAAGCACATTTAAAAGGAAGTGAAGTAACTGGGCAGGCTGGACAATGAGCTGGCAATATGTGCATTTGTAAAAAATAATAATAATTAAAAAAGGTTTATCTCATGTAATTAAATATGTACACAAAAGTTAAACTTTTTAATCATACAACACATAACAATGTTACTGATTGTATATTGGACGCAAATAAATAATCAATGCCACTGATTGGGTGGAGGATGATTGTGTTTTTGAATTGACTGAAAATACCTAGATTTTTTGGGGTGATTTCAGCAGTCGTCAGATGGTACATCAAATACGTATGCTAAGCTAAATCATGTTCAGAACTGAAAATGTAGTTATGTTTGCTATTTTGGCTTTAAACTAGACTTACTGTAAGACTCACCAAAAAGTTTGACTATGTAACATGGAAGAAATACTACAAAAAAAATTGAATCCATCAGCAATAAAAACACAGTCCTGCTCAGTTCAGTGCACTCAGGAGTTTTACAGTCTTACTTGTTTTTGTATGACTAGTAGCTTATGGAGGCTAATGTTTACTACCCATAACGGTAGATACTGCTGCATGACAGACATTACAGTCAGTTTGCGGACTTTATGACTTCATTTGTTCTGTTGCTTCAATTGGCTTTGATATTTCCCATAGTCAAAAAATGATCACATATATTTGTTTTTATTATTTTTTATTGTGTTTGTTCGTTTTGTTTCTACAACTTCAAATGTGACTCAGCCAGTTATAGCTGAGAACTGCTAATTGCAGTTTTCTGCAGTCTGACCCCTGACTGAATCCATATGCCTTGGGGAAGATAGAAATTATGTTCAGAGCTTTGCCAATCATTGACAGTATCATCAGCAAACTGACTTACACACAACTCATAGTCAAAAATATTTATTCCTTGTTTCTGGGTAGGTAACAGGTAAGGCATTAGTTGAATAGTACAAAAAGTTTCTGTGATATGGGATATCCTTGTCTGATCCCACAACAAATCTCTAATCTTGGGGTTAATCCTGGATTGAGAGAAACAGAACTAATAATGTCATTACTAAACATTACAAAAACTTTGACAAAACCTATTACCAAAGCCAGATTTTTCCAGTGTTTGGATAAAAGAAAATTATGTTCTATAGAAGTGCCATAAAAAAGTAAGTAAATAGAATCTGTCTGATTCAGGAAACAATCTATTATATCCAGTATTAGCGTGACATTATTATGTATATGTCTACCTTTGATGAAGGCTGATTGAAATTTATCAGCTAATTTGCCTTGACTAAAACCATGAGAATGTTCTAGTAATGTACAACAAAAGCAAACTGAAACCACTGGGAACATGCAAAGTAAAAATAAAAAACCCAGGGAATCTGACATTGTACTGGTTGGAGTTCCAGATGGTGCCACTGCTGGGCAGAAGAGTCAGCAAGGCCATGAAGCTAGTAAAGGTGCACTATGAGAACAGCCTGGCAATAGACAGTATTGTTACCTTGAAGAAGCCCACAGACAGTGGACAATGCGACAGATAAAGGCAGACTATACCGATGTATTCACTGGTGATGGCTGTCTTGAGCGAGAATACAAAACTGGAATAGACGACACAGTGAAGTCTATGCAGCTACCAAAGAGACATGTTCCAGTTGCCACCATGAAGCAGGACCTGCAGTGCAGAGGAATCATCACACCAGTAGAATGCATCACAGACTGGATCTGGATGGTCATTGTACAAAAGCAGAAAGGGAAACCGAGAATATGCATTAATCCAAAACCCTTAAACAAGACTTAGACTTAGACTGTTACTTTATTGATCCCAATTTAGGAAATTATTTGAAGCTTCAAGGCTTTGAAGCAGTATCACAACCCACTACCAACATTGAGAACATACTCTCGTAACTGTCTAAAGCCAAAGTGTTTACAGTGTGTGACCTCAAAAGTGTTTTCTGGCATGTCAAACTCACTAAGGAGTCCAATTACCTGACAATGTTCTCAACTGCATTTGGACATTACCTATTGCTGAGGATGCCCATGGGGATAATTCCAGCCCTAGGAAAGCTTACACAAGCAGTAGAGGATCTGCCTGGTTTGTACACTATTGCAGATGATGTGCTGATCACAGGACAAGGTGAGACACTGAGAGTTGCTGTGAAAGAGCATGATGAAAAGCTGAGATTGTTTCCAGACTGATGCATCAAGTGCATCAAACTAAATGTAGATAAGTTCAAACTGCAACAAAATGAGGTTGCATACATAGGATACCTCCTGACGGTGGATGGACTAAAAATAGATCCCAAAACGTGTGTGCCACCCTACAGATGCTGAAACCTGAGACGTGAAAGCAGTTCGGAGGATATTGGGTATGATAGAGTACCTGGCTATGTTTTGTCTTCATCTGGCAGACCAGTGTCAGGTGTTAAAGCAACAGATGCACAAAGACTATAAGTGGAACTGGACAACACAACATGAGGAAGTGTTCCTCACACTGAAAGAGATGATTGCAAATGCTCTGGTGCTGAAATATTGCAGCCCAGATGCCCAATAACAAAAGGAGTTTTTAGCTATTTATTCAGTATGGAAAAATTCCACCAGTACATGTGTAGCTGCAAAGTTACTGTTCAAAGTGTTCACAAGTTGTTGGAAATCATAGTGAGAAAAACAATCCTGAGTGTATAATCTGACTGTATTGTGCATACCAGGAAAAGACAGATTGTTGGTGGATACTTTGAGCAGAGCCTATATTCCAAAGTGCTCATTTTATGGCTCAGTGGAAACTGAAATAGGGACTTTTGATTTCCCAAGATTTCTACCAGCTAAAAAGTATGGAGGCATAGAACTTTCATGTTAGCTGTTAGGTCCATGACCTCGGTACCAAAGTGCTCCAGGATGACTGTCGCTTTGTTTTTGCTAGGGTGCGTAGCTTTATTTTCCTGTGGATTAACCAAGCAACAAACTTTCAGCGCCAAGGTGCTGAATGTTGGCGTGTACATTACAGCTGTTTGCTAGGTTAACCACTCACAAAGGTCTGGTGAAATACCAGATTTGGGTTTACCTGTCTTATCTGAAACACAGATTTAATGTGTATTAATCTACCAGCAAACTTTTGGTGCTGCAGTGCTGAAAGATGATGTTTACATTACAGTTGTTTGCTAGGCTAACCAGTGGTAAAGGTCCAGTGAAAGACCAATAAAGATGTGGATCATCTTGAAACAAGACAAGGTACGTTATTTACGTTCATCTGTCTTAAGGCTGATTTAACAAGTTTTAGCTATGTTGCTTGTAGCCACTACTTTAAGTCTATCACCACAGATTTAAAACAATAGCTAATGTTACACCATTTCCACCAGTAGCTGACTCGGCTTCTCCCAAACACAGACAGTTAACAAGCCATTTTTTTCTGGTATTTTTCTGTGCTGTTTTTTTTATTTATTCTGGCAAGTAGTGACAAAAAAATGACTATACAGGGTTCTAACTAGTATTTCATGCATTTCTGTTGTGCACCTCGATCTTGTGAGACAGTGCTGGTGTAGATTCCCAAGCTTTCATTCTGGTCTTGATCCTCCTTTTGTTGCCCTTTTGAGCACTTGGGATTTGTACTAGCACTGTCAAACATTTTTCTGTTTTTTTACACACTAACTGGCAGCCATTAAGAATTATTAAGCAACTATGCTTGATCACTGACGACACAGAAATACTACATGATACCAATGTCGTTCTTCTATTGGCTCTCAAGCCGTGTTAGAAACAGCAACCAAACATCATACATCTTTACACAGGTGTAAACAAAACATTTGTTTTGGGCCCGACATACTTTTTTAAATGATTAATTCATACTCATTGTATATTTTTTCAAAAAAGCAATACTTTTGCTCCACACATTTCCAAAAGCTCTCTGGATGTATTATTAACAATAAATCTAGAAATTCAAAATAATTAGGAAAAAAAAAAAATTGGAAGGGCCAAAATCATCTCCATCTGCTGAGAAGAGTGGAGAAGGAGTGTGCAGAACACTGTTATGCACATTTTATGATACTGTGGTGGCATCTGCAATCTTCTACACTGTGGTCTGCTAGAGCTGTGGAAGCTCTGAGAGGGACAGAAAATGACTGAGTGAACTGGTTTTGAGGGCTGGGTCTGTCCTGGACTGCCCTTTGGACACCATCGAGGAGGTGGGTGAGAGGAGGATATTAGCTAAGCTGACATCGGTCAGGAACAACCCCTCTCACCCCCTGCATGAGATGGTGGGGGCCTCAAGCAGCTCTTTCAGTAACACTGAAAGAACCACTGCTGCATCCACTGTGTAAGAAGGAACACTATCACAGGTCTTTCATTTCAGCAGCTGTCAGACTGTTTGTGTGGTGGGGCTGGAGGGGGGGACAAGAAGCCACCAGAATGAAACCACTCGTCAACACCACCTGGGGAGTCTCACTGCAGGAATTATGGGCTAAACCAATACCCAGGTTCTACACAGGCAACACAGGTTTATTAACTGAAGGAAGACAGAGACATCATTCCAAAACAAAGGCAAATTTATTCATTATTAATTAAAAGATAGCTGGAAGTATCTGTGAAGAGAGTTGTTAGCACTGTAAAGAAAAGTAATCAAGCTGGTGTGAATAATGTAGGAAAGATTTTATTACAATTATTCAATTATTCTTACAATGTTATATTTTCTTTAAAACAACTTCCAGTAGAAATAACTAAGATAACGGGGGGAAAGGAAAGGTGGGCTGAGGCTGTGGGGAGGCAGCCTACTTAAGGGTGTGTTGCAACAGTGCAACTCAACCACCACTCGTGTGCTCACGGCAATCGGCATTCACTGCAAACTGTGGTTCAATATTGTGCCCCGTGCTCTTACCACTTCAAATCTGTGAAGGGAACCACGCTACAGTGCCTAGCCTCCAGCACAAGCCGGCGACCAGTTCCACTAGAAAAGGGAAGAAGGAATAATCAAAGTAATACAAGAGATCAATACTAGTTGGTTCAATCTAAAACACCACCTAGCCTCCCAGTCAGGCACTCAAGGAGAGTAGGTGCAATTGTGCCTGAACTTTACACAAAAGCTTAAACGAAGGGTAAAACAGCAGCTGATTGAGACCAATAAAAGTGCATTGACAAAGCCAACCTGAGAGGGCTAATGTCTAGATTACTCAGGGCAGACAGATTACCAAGACCTCAGGGAAGCAGACACCAGTATGACCAGGCAGACAGGAGACTCAGAGTCACAAAGAGGGGACCATGTGGCATCAGACAGAGACAAGGCAAAAAAAAAAAAAAAAAAAAAAGTCACGATGCCACAGGTGCTTTTAAATACCCTCAGCCTGATTATGTGCTGGACCAGGGAGGAGCTGGGAGGAGCCTAATTCTATCGGGGTATGTTCACAAGACGACAGGAGTTATGCAGCCTGAACACAAAGTGTTCCTGCTACATTTGTTTAATTCCAGCATAATTTAATGTAGCGCTGTGTCACATCACAAACCTTCTTTGTGGACTATTCCCATATTTGTGTCATCATATGCTAGTATCCACTACATCTGTGCAACAAATCCGTTTGCAATATACATAGTATATTACTGTATATTTATCATTCCAATGTGAAACTGAGTCATTTTTCATAAGGCAATATTTTTTATACTCTTCTGTATATAATGCACATAGCCTCTATGGTTGATTTAATTTTGTATCTCTTTTTTGTCTGTTTGTTCTGTTTTCTACCTCTCCTTTTATTCTGCTATGATAACAAGAGATTTTCCCCGGTGTGAGATTAATAAAGTCTTTTCTTCTTTGTTTTCAGAAAAATATTATCAATAAAACCTTTAACATTACAGTTTATCAGAGTGTTGAGTAATGGAATTGACTATGACTTAACAGTTTGACCAACCTCTTCGGATATTGCAGCTGTGTCTCTGGGACAGGCAGAGTGATCAACACAGGGTGTCTATCATTTTTCCAACCAAGTTGAAACTACGACCAATTCCATATGACAAATGCCCTCAAATCAAAATTGGTACGCTAAAACAAAATATTTTTTACTACTAACCATGTGGATGACTGTGGCATTTTTTTTCTTTTTTTTTTCTTTTTTTTTACATTTTAATAGTTTTATAATAAAATTTAATATACAGTGCTCTTACAGGGAATATTGCTGAATTTGTAAAGCAGTACCACAGCCCCTGTTAAATATGATACACGCACTTTCACACACTCAACAGTACAGATAGTCTTACCAGAACTAAAAATTAGCCAAATATTAATTAGAGATAAGAAGTGTAATAACAAAACAATCAGAAAGACTTTCAAATGCATTTTTCCATGACTACACTAAAAGTTCAATGACAAAAATGTAATAGTTACAGAGAACTGCTCAACATATTTAAAATTGCCAATTCCTTCAAAAGTCAAAGAAATACAATTTTAAATGATCAATAAATATTATCTGCTTGCAGAGATGTTAAAAAAAGAGATTTGGTTCTGAAGTTGAACCCTACCCTACTTTTTTTGTATTTTCTCACAATATGTTTTGCATTCTCTTTCAATAAAACTTGCATTCTCCACAGTACTTTTGCGTTATCTCACAATACTTTTGCATTCACCTGCAACAGTTTTGCGTTTCGATTATGCAATATCGTCATTTCATCCAATGTTGCAGGGAACAAGAGGGGCCTACTCCTTATAGCAACATGTGTTGTCACAGTATCTCATTTTAAAGCAAAGTGTTTTTGCACCGCTGCTACATAAGTTATTGATTGCTTGTCATGCCACCAGTATGAGTTGTAAGTACATTGCATACATTTGTTAGTTCTGCAATTTCTGTCCCCCAATGAAGGCTTGTTTCTGTTTCACTACGTGTACCTGAGTGTGTCATGTCATTATTGCTGCATCTGTAACCTACAGTAGCCCACAAGCATGTAGTGTCAATGAATGAGCTTTGGTTTTAGCCACTATTAATCAGTTGTATTTTACAGTAACAACAAAATGCTAAAGCAGTAATAACGTTAGCAGTGGTTGTTCTAACTGTGTAAATGTCATCATATATTTTTTTGCTTGTGAGTCCAGAAAAAAATTACAGGCTAAAGCCTAACATTTAATCTATATTGAATATATTTTCAATATTCACTTTTTCAGAAAAATGTTGTGCACACACTGTCGACATCCATTTCCCTTCTACTTAAAAGATATTTCAGTAATTTAGGGTTTTTATTTCTAATTGCAGATTGACCAAGCTGTCTTTTGTATTATGACAGATGAGGAAAGGGCAAAATTTTCTCTTCATATGGCACCTGCTTGGCCGTTGTTTGATTTTATAAACAGAGGAAGCAAGTGCCGACCAAGAGGTAGTTTTAGATTGACAAAATATTGTCACAAGAAGGATGGCAAGGATCTCTTGGAGAGCCAAGTTGGACTTCCACTGTGCAAAATGTTGATCTAATGGCAAGATATAAAAATATTAGTGCCACAAAAACCACATGGAGAATTGAGGTGGGCTGGCTGCATTTTCAAAATGATGACTTTCATCAGGTGAAGTCCAAGAATGGGGGCAGAACTAGGCATCTGACACTGGACAAAAATACTACAGTTGCACAGATCATGGAAACTGCCAAGGATCTGTTTTTTCTTGAAAGCCAGTCACCAAGGGGATCCACCAGAGACTTTACATTTGGCATGTGTAGCTTCAAGAAACAGACTTTATAAATGGTTGCTACATTTGTTGAACTGTAAGAACCATCTAAACTTCAAATATTGAGGTCCTACCTTTGCACAAGCGATTTAGTGTCTTCTGTCTTGGATTCATCAGGTGACAATGAGATCTATGAACAGGTAATTTATGTAGAGCTGAAACTGTAACAGGTTAGGTTAGAACCAATAGCAGCACTATCTGAATGCGGGAGTCTGTTAAGAGTCTTAGGCATCAGGGCGAGCAATAGTTTCGGGAAGTAGCAATCCCACTCAGCAACAGATCCAAGAAGGGGAAGGCAAGGGATGTGGTCGGGTACAGAAAGCTGAGGTAATTAGCAATGGGCAGGAGAGCAGACAAGGTCAAAGGTAGGCAGGGCCGATAACAAGAAAGCAGTCCAATACTGCATGTAGGTGAAGAACAATCTGGTGAAGAGTGAGTGTGAGGGAGCAGCTTAAGTATAGCACTGATTTTGAGTAGTCTAGATGTGTGCTACGGTGATGAACAAGTAGGTGTGACTGAGAGGTGAAGCATGCTGGCTGACCAGATGTGCAGATGAGGGAGAGAGTGGCAGCAGGTAAGGAACTGGCAGACTGTGACAGAAATAATTTACATGATGCATGCTTTTCAAATGTGAAGATTTTCTGATTTTCTTAGTTTTCTGAAAATGATTATCTTTGGACAAAACAAATATTTTTAAAATGAGGCTGAGATCTTGAACTAGTGAAGGCCATTTTCCACTTTTTTATAGGCAATATGATAATGCACAGATTTTAATATCAGGGTACTTTGAATAATTAAGATACATGGCAGTACATACAGTCACTTCAGAAAGGATTCAGACCCCTTCCCTTTTTGCACGTTATTGTGTTGGAGATTTTATTTTAAATGGATAAAACTTGCATTTTTTCCCCAGTCAACCTTCTCTCAAAATAATCCATGATGTGAAAGTGAAAACCTGTGTTTTATGTATTTTTACATCTCATCTCATCTCATCTCATCTTCAACCGCTTATCTGGGGTCGGGTCGCGGGGGCAACAGCTTCAGCAGGGGACCCCAAATTTCCCTTTCCCGGGCCACATTAACCAGCTCTGACTGGGGGATCCCGAAGCGTTCCCAGGCCAGTGTGGAGATATAATCTCTCCACCTAGTCCTGGGTCTTCCCCGAGGTCTCCTCCCAGCTGAACGTGCCTGGAACACCTCCCTGTGGAGGTGCCCAGTGTATTAAAAATCACAAAATGAAAAACTTTATTAAAAATCACAAACTGAAATCTCTCATTTACTAAAGTCCCTTCAGCTGCATTTACAGCTTTGAGTCTACTTGGGTAAATCTCTACAGGCTTTGCTTACCTGAATTTTGGCTTTTTATCCCCGTGTTGTCTGGCCAGTCTCCCTGTCCCTGCTACTGAGAAGCACCCCATAGCATGATTCTGCCACCACCATGCTTCACTGTTGGGATGGTATTAGCCAGGTGATGAACAGTGCCTGATGACAACTCAGTCTGTTAAATGCAGTTTGACAGACTCCAAGTGGGCTGTCGTGTATGTTTTGTGGCTTCTGTCTAATTGCTCTACCAGTGCTGCTTAGATGGTTGTACTTCAGGGAGGTTCTCCATCTCTGCACAGGACTTCTGGAGCTGTTAGAGTGACTGATGGGTTCTTGGTACCCAGGACCAAGGCCTCACCTCCTTGGTTACTCAGTTTGCCCAGATGACCAACTTTAGGAAGAGTCCTGGTGATTCCAAATGTCTTCAATTTGACAGTTATTGATTCCGCTGTGTAACATTCTGGATTGTGTCATGTTGTTTCCTGTTTTATTTTGTAATGTTAACCTCTTGTGTCGTTTCAGTTTCCTGTGTTTTCCCGCCTTTCATCAACCACACCTGCGGCCACTCACTCACCTGCCCCCGATTATTACCTTCCCTGTGTATATATACCCACCAGCTCCTCATGACTTTGCCAGATTGTCTTTGTTCCCTATGACCTAACTTCTCGCATTAGCTGTGTGCTTCCTAGTGATTTCGAACCTTGCCTGTTCATTTTCTTATTTCAAGGATGGGCTTTTTCCCTGTCCGTTTTTGTTAGCCTTTTTGGATTCCTTGTTTTTATTTTGCCTTTTTTGGATACTCATAAAGACAGTGATTTTTGTTTGAACCTCACTCCGTCCCAGTCCCAGTTTCTCCAGAGTTGTTACACTAAGTTTTAGAAATGTATACTTGCCCTGATCTATGCCATGTCACAATTTTATCACAGAGGTCTACAGAGAGTTTCTTGGACATAATGGCTTAATTTTTGTAATGACAAGCAGTGTGAATTGTCAGATCTTTATATACACAGGTGTGTGCCTTTTTAAACTATATCCAATTCATTCATTATGCCACAGGTGGACTCTGATCAGGTTTTAGACACATCTCAAGGATTATTATAGCGAACAGGATAAACATGAACCCAATTTTGGGCCACAGCTTTATGAAAGAGAGATTTCAGTTTTCATTTTTAATATATTTGCAAAAAATTGTAAAATCATGTTTTTACTTGTCGTTATAGGAAAAATAATGTCAATTTTATTCATTTATATTAAAGTTACAACACAAT
Organism: Chaetodon auriga; assembly: GCF_051107435.1. Classification (NCBI taxonomy): domain Eukaryota; kingdom Metazoa; phylum Chordata; class Actinopteri; order Chaetodontiformes; family Chaetodontidae; genus Chaetodon; species Chaetodon auriga. Next base: position 26,515,623 of record NC_135083.1, read on the forward strand.
AAACACCTTCTGAAGCGACTGTATATTTCTTGCTTTGAAACTCGTCTCCCTGTGTAATTTATGCTGCTCAAATCATTCATTCATTCATTCATTCATCTTCTATACCTGCGTATCCCTTTCAGGGTTGCAGGGGGCTGGAGCCTATCCCAGCTGGCAATGGGCGAGAGCTGCTCAAATCGAAGTCTAGAATTAATTTTTTTTCTTTTAACACTATCCAAAAATGTCAGTCTGATCAACACACAGATGACACTTAAGCAGTGACAAGTCCAATGCAAAACCTCGCACTGCAAGCAGCAGAGGACTTGCATCCACTGCGACACTGACAGATGATACGCCATCCCTGAGTCGAGTTCAGCACCACATGCAACAAAGTTCCAGAGTCCAGTGGACTCCCTCAATGTAGATGATGTGCACTTCTTTGGTCCAGTTCAACATTCCACACCAGATACAGCAGAGCATGGAAGCATAGATGGCATGGCATCACGATGACACTGAATGTCTGAACACAATGTGGGAATTCCCAATAATTATGACCAAGATTGACAAAAGTGGAGATTTGGTTGAACCCGAGGACTCACTTGTGCACACTGGAGCACAGTCTGAAGACGGTGATGGTGAACTTCCAACAACCCATCTATGGACAGAAGACTATTTTGAGGAGAATGGTGCAGGGCCCTTGGGATTAAGTGTGGTAATACATAATTTGTTATATTTAAAGTGTCATAATTGTGTCATGGACGAACAGAGATTGAACTAGATCACGTCCAAACCATGCTAGGTGGTTGGATGGAGGTCTAGAGGAGGGTCTTAGGGGAAAGTGGTCAAGGAGCTCAAGAATGGATTGGTCAGGCAACCTCAGGCAGGGAGCCTGATACTGGGCAGGGATGGAGCAGGGAATCTCAGGTGGACGGCCAAGGAGCTGATCAGAAGAGAGGAAAGACAAGGAGGTCTGTCAAGAGGCTGGTTGTGAAAGTGGAATGACTCTGGTGGTCTGGTAGGAGGCCAGCGACAAAGGCAAAACCCCTCTGGGGGTCTGGCAGTTGGCAGAAGACGAAGGCAAAGTCCCTCTGGAGGTCTGACAGGTGGGCCACAAATGTGGAACTGCTATGGAGGACAGACAGAAGGTCAGCGAAGGAGGGCTGGAGGTCATTGAAAGCAGAACCTCTTAGCAGGTCAGCAATGGTGGAACCCTTCTAAAGGCTGGTGGCACAGGTGGAACACCTTTGGAAGACATTCTTGAGGCCAGCAAAGGTGGAAGCCCTCCGGAGGCTGGCGATGAAGGCCGATTCCCTCTGAAGGTTGGTCTGGAGGTTGGCAGCAAAGGCGGAACCCCTCTAGAGGTCAGCCTGGAGTCTGGTGGTGGAGGCTGAACCCTTCTGGAGGTCAGGCTGGAGGCCAACAGCATAGGTGGGTGTAACGACGAGTTGCCATTACTAAATGTCCAGTAAGAGTACATTTTACCAGCAAAGATATTAATGTGATATATGGCATATACATATGAGTACAGAAGAGAAGAAGAAGAATCAGAGGGACAATGCCCTTTATTGTCACACAACATACATGCGAACACACCATGCAATTGGTGAAATTTGTCTTCCGCATTTAACCCATCTTGGTCATCGTTCCTCCGTGGCAGACCAGGAGCGGTGGGCTGCCATCCAACCGGTGCCCGAGGACCCAGTTTACTTTGTCACCATTGGTCAGGTGGTGATCTTCTTGCATGTTTTTAGTGGGGGTTTTTTAAGGAGGATACCCCAGGTGAACACGGGGAGAACATGCAAACTCCACACAGAAAGGCCTCGAGCAGCAAGCATCAAAGGCATGGTGGAGGACACGCACCCGGTGCCCGCAGCGAGAATCGAACCCGGGACCTTCTAGCTGTGAGGCCACAGTGTTGCCACAGTGTTGCCACCATGCCATATAGACACAGAATAGTTTAAGAAACTCTTATTGTTTAAAGTTGCAGTTGGCTTGTGTCACATCTGCACAGTGGTGACGGGGGGCTGGTCCACCTCATCATTCCCCTGTGGAAGAGGTGTGAAAGAGCAAATGAGGCACAATAATGTTTGACTCAAGAATGTTGAAATGTGAGATTTGAGATTCAAACTAGAGCCAATTGTAATGGTACATTCAAAGCAGCTGGTGCCACGCTTAAACACATTCTCCTTCTTCCAGGGTGTTCGGGTAAAAGAATTCCCCGAGGGTTCATTCCCTTCCCCAGGAGGGTAACATCAAGTGTGAAGTGGGTAGAGGGGATTTTGGTTGCATTGTTTTAAGTAAATATATATGTAAGATATTTATTGGTATTTATTATGACATCACATGACAACATACAGGAACCAATTTTGGTTTTATTGCTAATGAGAGAGTCATTGTGCATGTTTGTTAACTATCAAGCTTCGACTGCAGTGAAGGCAATTAGCTCAAAATATACTGAGACTCAAAACTCTTTATCAAGGAGACGATGGAGGAGGTTGGAGAGGAAGATGGAGAGGAGTATTGAATATGCATGTATTCCATTGTATTGATCTCTGATCTGTGCCTCTATTGATGTAAGAAAAAAAAAATGTTTCTTTCGTTTCCTGCACTGTTGTTTACTCACTTTGATACACTTATACATTCATGATTGTTTAGAACAACATTTTTAAGAGAAGTGCAGATTGTTCCATGTGTGTAGTTTAATGCTGAGATGCTGCAGTTTTTATTGATGCTTTTTTCTAGAGGGACAGTTACTCCTCTCACACTCTACTCTAAGCCACAGTTAATCATCTAAAATAAGTTATTTAATTTTATTTCCTCTCTTAAATGTTCTGACTATGGATGTTATTGCTGCACTTCTCACTTTCGTCACATGGGGGCAGTGTTGTTCAACAGATGTTTGAACTCCACTCAGAAGGCATGATGTTTTCTCCTCAGATTTCCAAATATTAAAATGAATGTACCTTCCCCTTTACATGCAGCTGATTTTCAGTGCCAGAGGAAGCAAAATAGCCCTACAGCATCACCTAGTTATTGCCATGCTTCAGTTTAGACAGGGCACACTTTTCAGTGTATGCTTCATTTTTCCTCGTCCATACCTACTGCTGTTCCACAGGCATGAACAGAACAGAAAACTGAACCAAAACCATATAAATGAGTGACAATAGGTTTGGGAGTTAATTCTATAGAGCAGGCATGTCAAACTCATTCCACAAAGGGCCGTATGTCTGCAACCAATCAAGAGTACGCAGTCTGACCAATCAGCTGTCTGAAGACTGAGATCAGCTAAGGAAATGAGTCAAGTCTGGTGTGCTGCTGCTTGGTTGGAAAGAAAACCTTCAGCCACTCGGCCCTTTGTGGAATGAGTTTGACATCCCTGTTATAGAGCAACGGAACAAAACTAGAACTTTTGGGGCCTCCTGACCAGTGGTTATGTCTGGAGGATGAAGAATTAAGAATATCCTGAAAGGTGCACCATGCTCAAAGTGAAGCATGGCTATGGCCAGGTGATGCTCTTGGGCTATTTTGCTTCCTCTGTCGCTGTAAATCAGCATTTTGGTGGTATTTTGTGTTGAATTTGGGGAAACCAATTGTTATTTTAGTTGTGTTAAGTTATTGAAATGATCTTGGTTTGGTTATTTTATCAAGAATGCTCCAAAAGTATGCAACTTTTGCTAGAAAACTGACACTTCCAGAGGGGTGCCAATACTTTCGTCCATGACTGTAGGTGATTACAATTGTGCAAGAGCACCACATTAAGGATGTTTATGGAGTACTTTGAGACATTTTGGTTATCGTCTGTATTTGTTTACAGTGCATGTTACTGGTAGCCAAAACATAAACTGCATAAATAGTAATTAGTTCCAATTCTGTGTTTTTCATAAACATGTCTGTGAGGATCATTGTAATAAATTAAACGTTTATTGTGTTCTGGAGAAGGATCATGAGGAGGTTGGTACTGATAGTCTGGGAGAAGAGGATGATGAAGGAGAGGAGTATTGAACAGGCATACATTCCATCGTACTGAATTCTAATGTGTGCCTCTATTGATGTGAAAAATAAAGTTTGTTGACTGACTGCAGTACTGTTTCCTTGAACACTCATTCCGTAGGGCAGAAGTGTTGTTGGAGAGCATGTTTGATAGAGCAGTGCAGATTGTTCTGTTTGTCTTTCAATGCAGAGAGCATGCTGCTGTCGTGAGCACTGTCAAACTGGCTTGTTTAGGTTCTGACGGTACAGTTCTTAGTGATATTATTCTGCTCACACTACACTCAGCCACTGTGAAACATCTTAAATAACCTAAAGTTTCTAGTATCACAGAAAAAATCTAAAATGTTCTGTCTGTAGTTGGTCTCGCTGCTCTGCTCAATTTATTTTTATTGTTTTATCACATGTTGTTATTTGCTTTTATGCTGAGCACTATTATTATTACATGTCGTTTCATCATGATGGCAAAATTTAGTGTGCCTGTTGGAGCCACCAGACAACAAGCAGGGCCCTTTGAGTTTACTGTCATTATACAGCCCTACTTGTACGGTGAGGTGCTCACAGTGTTTTTCTAACAATTACTGGCTGCAGCACACTGAGACCCTTCTAGAACCCTCTAAGACTGGGACTGCAGGTGAGTAATGAATACAGCACAATGCTAAGAGCTGTCCAAAGAGTGATTGAACTTTCTGTTCCTAGAGAATGAATCAGAATCAGAAAAGCTTTATTGCCAAGTACGATTTTACACATACGAGGAATTTGTTTTGGTGAAGTTGGTGCATGACACATCTACTAAAAATAAGCTATTAAAGAAGTACAAAATATAACTATATATATATATACATACACACACACATATATATATATATACACACACACACACACACACACACACATATATATATATATATATATATATATATAAGTCTGTTTTTTTGTTTGTTTGTTTATTTGTTTTTTCCAGAAACACAGTCTGTTTTTTCAGAAAGAAGTCCAAGCTGAGCATTGTGTTGTGTCTATGTCAATGTGACAAGATGAGGCAGAGGTGGAGTGTGAAGAGTGTCAGGGGGTTCCGGGCCTTGTTGATAAGGCTGACAGCAGATGGGAAAAAACTGTTCTTGTCTTCAGGTGAAGCTCCTGAAGTTTGCGCACAATACCACCCTCATCGGACTCATCTCTGATGGCGATGAGTCCGCCTACAGGTGGGAGGTTGATCATCTGGTGACCTGGTGCAACCAGAACAACCTGGAGCTCAATGCTCTAAAGACAGTGGAGATGGTTGTGGACAACAGGAAGAACTCAGCCTCACCTGCCCCCATCACCCTCTGTGACTCCACTATTGACACTGTGGAGTCTTTCCGCTTCCTGGGAACTATCATCTCCCAGGACCTCAAGTGGGAGCCAAACATACATCCAGGACGGTGTACAAGCAATACCTCCTCAAACAAATGGATGCACTGGATGTAGACATCCAATATAAAAAGCTTGAGATGAGAAAGTTGCAGCTGCAAGTCCAACAACTGAAAGATGCAAGTAGAACTGCCATAAGCATGAAGGTCAAAATTACACAGCGGAATTGTAGACAGTTGAACAGGTGAAATGTGTGACGACAAGATTAAAACAAATGCATTTAAATTTTACTTCTCAACAGGAATAGCATATTGTAGCCAATAATATCTCTGAGATTCAAAGGAGATGGCAAGGGCATGTGCCTTCAGGACTTTTTAGTTCTTACGCAAGCAGGGTTTTGATTCTCTGATTGGCTGCATTCTGGAGGGAGTTAACGCCAAATGACATAGTTTAATCCTGCTACTCTGCTACACACCCTTTATATTCACATATAGATTTTTAGATTTATAGGGTTTTGTCAGCACTTCGTAAAATTGAAGAAAGTTCAGAAACGGCTGTATTTCTTAGTAAACTTAAGAGGCCTAAATTCCCATGTCAACTTTTGCAGAGAAAACATCAAGGAAACATTATGAATTGGTCTGTCCACAGGAGCACGGGACAGCTCTGTGGCAGGTGATTAAAACTGCAGAGAACATCACTGGTACCCACACAGCAAGCATCAGTGATATCACGGAGGTGAGGTGCCTGCGCAGAAACCAAGAAGTATCCGCTTGCATACCACCAGACTTCAGAGCAGCTTCTTTCCTCAGGCCCTGAGACTCCTCAATGCTTTTCTGCACTCCAACATAAAAATACTTTTTCCTGTTTAGCATTAAGAGGCAACTTGCATTTCATTGTGCAACCCTGACTTGTAGAGTGACAAATAAGTGAACCTTGAACCTTGAACCCAGTCCATGCTATAAGAAACAGCTATTAACTGGGTTAACCATGTGCTCCACATCAGACAGACTGGAGTCTGTTGAGGCACCGGTTTAAGTTGGGACAAAAGCAACTAAAGACTGGGAAAGATGTGAAATGCTATAAAAACACCTGTTTGGAACATTCCACAGGTAAACAGGTTCATTGTAACAGATGATAGTATCATGATTGGGTATGAAAGGGGCATCCTGGAAAGGTTCAGTCGTTCACAAGCAAGGATGGAGAGAAGTTCACCACTTTGTGAACGCATGATTGTATAAAGGAGATTAATACATGGACGCAGGAACACTTCATAAAACAGTTTGTTTGGAAATGACTGCATTCTGTTTTTATTTATATTTTTTCGATTGAGGTTGTATATTCAGTTAAATTTGCTTAAAATATGAAAAGTAAAAATATTATAACATGTAGTTACTGCATACTGTTAGAGAAATCAGAAAATCAGAAAAAGCTTTATTGCCAAGTACGAATTTGCACACACGAGGAATTTGTTTTGGTGAAGTTGGTGCTTGACACATCTACTAAAAATAAGCTATTAAAAAAGTAAAAAAAATAACAATATAAATATATATACACAAGTCTGTGAGGATTGTATTATTAATACATTCATGTTTAAATAGCGTTTTATTTTCTTGCTGGTCAATGTGCAGCTAATTTCAACGTCAGCATTTCATGCCGTGAACCATGCTTTTCTCTTCCCAAAGTTCATCAGAGGGAAGGGCAGGGCGCAACCCACCTCAGTTCAATGATTCTGCTCTTCTCTTTCCTAATAACCTAAGGGTTATCCTCTCATTAAATGTAAAGATTAATTACTTTTAATTTGAATCCCTGTACTGAGGGTGTTGTGTTCATGGCACGGAGCAAAACGGAGTATTCAATAACAATTAGAAAAACAACTGATAAACAATAATTCCAAAAATAGTAACAAAAGTGACCACACATTTTGAGTGGATCACATGTGCCATTGATTCATTTTTCTGAAACTCCGCACTGGTAATATTATTTTACGGTTTCAGTTTTCTGAGACAAGCACTCAGTCTTGAAAATCATTACTACCTACACTGTTCATTGTTCCACCATTCATTTTTATTCTTTGTATATTTTCTTTGTTTACTTCATATTTTATTTGTAGATTCATTTTTATTTTATTTATCTATTTGTTAGACTTCTTCTGGAGCTAGGCACCTACGAATTTCAAACTAAATTGTACTGTGTGTGACTGCATATGTGACAATACATTTGATTTGATTTAAAGTAACTAGTATCAAGTAAGTAGATGTCAGATAAATGTAGTACAGTAAACAAAAAAAAACAAACAAAAAAAACCTCTGCAAAGTAGAGGATTAGAAGTATAAAGTAGCATGTAATGGACATACTCAAATACAGTAGGAGTACCTCAAAATTGTATTTAAGTAGAGTACTTTTGTAAATGTATTTGGTTACATTCCAAAACAGCACAATAGCTCACTCAAGAGCCACTGACAGTTTGTCCTCCTGTGTGGTTAGAAACTACAGGTTAATAGTGAATAAATAAATACTCACAATACAGTTCCTCATTCGATGGTCACATGTTCATTCCACGACATTTAAGAATGAACAGCTCAAACTGAGGAATTGTCATTTTAATGAGGACATAATTACATGGGTCTTTTCCGAAGAAACTTCATTGGGTCATCCCCAAATACACCCTGTTCTAGGAATGAGGCCCTGAAATGTTGCCAGCTTTTGTCCGTTTTAGTTTGCTCCTGAGAAGCTACCCGAATTTGAGTAAAAGCAACTGTGGTCAGTGACATCATATTGCTATCTACTGGCCAAATTCTCCAATAAGCCAAAACTTTAAAATGCTGCATGCTAGGTTGATAAAATGTTCTTGGAAGATCACAAATGTTTTCTGACATAGGGAGGATGTGTAGACATTCAAGATTTTCAGGAAAGGTTGGTTTCCATCATCTTTCTATAACATTCAAAACCGAAGATCAAATTTGTACATTTTCTATCATCTACCTAGAATGACTTCATTCCGACATACACTCATATATTTGTATCAGTTATCATCAGCATTATGGCCAAGAGTGCATCAACACATGGATGGCTGAAACAGCACATGGTTCTGCAGCCCTGATGCTGTGCACGCATGCCCACCAGGTCTGACCAGGTCTGCCTCACTGGGGCTCATGTCTGTGTAATGTGCATGAACCATCCTCATCATCCCAGGAGCAGTCCTTGTGACTGCAAATGCTTCTTTTGTTTCTTCTTCTTCGATACAAACAGGCTGACTTTTCCCTCCTTGGACTTGCACTACAGGCTTACTTAAAATCAGAAGGTTGGCGTGTCCAGACTCCAAGACGAGTAGACTGATCGCTCTGATTGTCATTATGATGACGATGACTGTCCTCCACTGCTAACATCAGGCTACATTTTACATTTTATGCAAACTGTATGTAAATCCAACAGGAACACTGTTAGATTTACTGAGTGTATGCATGCTACAGCCTCACTGATACTGTACTTGTTAGGTCAATAACGATATTTGAGAGCTTCAAAGTTCAACAATACATTTGCTCATTCTGTTTTTTTGTTTCAAATAAACACAATTTGAACAATGTGTTTTTTGAAAGAATAGTATGACCATTTATTAAAATTCCACATGTGATAAGTGAGCTCAGTGTTGTGACTGTGGTGGGTAGCTCCACTCCAGTGTTCGGTTGGGACTGTGGTTTCACTGCACATTAGAACGTGTGGTCTCGAGTAAAAACTGTTCCACAAATGCTCAACTTACTATTAGTACACTTTTAAAGCATTGTGCCTTTATTTTTTATATACATACATATGTTTGAACATATTAACAGGACAACAAACTACCACAGCCACTGCATGCAGCTACTTTCACCTTCCTGAAGCCAACCACCAAAAAAGCAGCAAACTGATAAAGTGCATATCTTCACTCTGAAGGAAGTGTTGTACGGCAGCCTCCCTGCTCACCTAGCAACACGCTGTGTATGGCTTTAATTTACAACATGGCCCAATCAACCAAGACATTTACATACTGGACAAATATAGGAACATCCAATCTGATGTGGTTTCATCTCTTTCAACACCCCACTCTCTTTCCAGTTGGAAGGCCAATTATTAAATTACCTTGTTTACACATTTTAGAAACCAAAAGTACAGCTGTTGTCGAATTTGGCCACCCTTCCTTTGACCATCACCATACACTCTTCCTTTTGAAGTCAAACCATATGCAATATTGACAGAGGCAGAGAGCACAGTGCTGCAGTAACAGAGCCTGGCCCACATACTATGCATTCAGTGCAAAACAAAAATACACCAGACAGGCAGCCATTGACAGTGTAAATATCTCATACTAAAAACACTGTTCTCTAAAATTTGGTTTGGGGAAAGCGGTTCATTAGATATGTGTGGAACACAACGTGACAGAAGTTCTGAAGTCTGAGACAACTCAACTTGCGAAAAGTGAGAAAAGGCTGGATGCAGACTTTAATTGAAGAAAGCTGACAATAAAATCACACACCTCAATTTTGTTTAAGATGCACCAAATTCCCTTGGATCTCCTCTTATCAAATGTAAGGTACAGGGCAGAGTCCAACTAATAGTGGACTTTATAGGCTCGTACTGATACTGACACCCAAAAGTTGCACAAATCTGATAATGACAGATTTGAAGTCAGTTTATGTTTGTCATGAACATATAACATGAACATCTCTGATAAGAATCCCTTCGAATTGGCTATTAAAGAATAGTGACCAGGATATGTGCTGAGTGGGATGTTTCACAGCATACAGTAAACATGACTCCAGCACTATCTGGTGGACAAACTCTGTAAAGCAAACGCTGTTTCCCAATCATTGTCACTTATAGATGACATATAGTCAGATACACGTCACTGTGAGAAGATCGACAGGCTGTAGACATTTGGGGATACTACAAGCACTATTACAAAATTTAGAGGATGTCTTTCAAGTTAAAATCCCAAGAAACTGACTTCAGCGTCTGTGTGTCTTGTGAGATTTAAGTCAGAGCCATTACATTTATTATTTATTGATTTGCAGGTGGTTCTATTTTTCCAAAACAATACTAAATGTTGCAACTGAACTAAATGAAGTCTGGTGATATTCAATACTTTTCTTCTTGTCAACAAATCTCACGTACAAAGCAAACACTGAATGTATCTACTGACATGTACTGTGTGAGTATCAAAGCCTGATACAGCTTATTCCTGTGTGCCACTGTTGTGGATGAACATATCCCCCACAAACATTTCCTCCTGCAACGTTCGATAAAAGTTAGTGAGCAGCTGTTAGGAAACGCTTTTAAATCATGAAACTATGTATCTGTGAGTTGTGTTTAAAGATTTATGTCTCTACAGAGAGATTAAATAACATCGTTTGGCATTGCACAAAATATGCATTAACACACAAAACTGCAATCTTGTATTTTCTTCTTTGCTTGCTGTTCATTCTCTACATCACTGTCGGAAAAAAGGCTACATTTTCCAAATATTCTACAACAGTTGGAGGAATAAAGTATTTTGCATATCTTCAGTTCATCGCATTATTCTACTAACATAAGACACTTTCATCCATTCCTTCATGTGGACTGCCTTTCACTTGAGCATGGCACTTGTCCAGTGTTCAAACGGTATATACAAAATCAAATCTGCACAGGTTAAACGTGGCAGAGTTAAGTGGACTCTAACTTAAAGGACAATGTGAAGTTTCTGACAGAAGCTGGTCAGTCAGCTGCTCTAATAAGGATGCAAGGAGAGTTCAGACTGTACTTCTGTTCTGAAGTCAGATCTGTTAACCATTTGGAAACCTCAGGTTCATTTTCATTTGCCTGTCACCACAACTCAACATGAAAGTGCTAAATACAAAGGAATAATCTTCAGAAAATGTACTTGGGGATGATAAGCTTTGATGTGATTTAACTTTTTTTCATGTTTTGGCTTCTATTTAATAGTTGACCCTGTTTTTTATCTTTTATTTTAGTCTGACGAATCACTAGCTGATAACAGGACTCCCGTCCTGAACTTATGTTCATATATTCACATCACAACCACCCAGTAACTCCTTCCACTCATACAAGACTCATTCAAACTATCCCTTTTATTTCTGCTCTTCTGCTGAAAACTTTGTCGTACCAAATGTTCCTCTGGTGTTGTTTAGTCTCTCAGGTGGATGTGCTGTCTGCTTTACTTGCTGTGGTGAAGGTACTGCTGGGTGAACATGTTGAGCTCACTGTCCAGCCAGCCCGCCTTGTTCCTAACAACAACCACAACAACAACAAACACACACACACACACACACACATTAAGAATATTCACATTTATCTGACAAAATACATGACTGAAAGGAGCTATGAAGGCTGGCTAATGACACCAGCTGTGCTGCATAATTGACAGCACTAATTTGAATGAGTGATCGCAGTGAGACAGGCAACATAAAGTTGATATGTCATAAGATAAGCTTGGTGTGCGATGTGATCACTGCTATGAGCCACCAATCAGAAAAACGCAAATGTATGATGTGTGCTGATTTTACCTACTTCCATGTCAGCAATACTATTAACCACACATTTATCACATACGCTGACATGCCTAAGACATTGATGTCATACAGTCTGACACAGAGACATTACACAGATGTGTAAGATCACTGTTGTCACACGGCTGCACTCAGTCTGCACACTCTATAAATTCCATGTGTCATTAGCTCAGGTGGAGAGCTGGGCTGTTTACAGTGAATCACAGTGCAAATAGCAGGGACAGCTATGCCCCACCACCACTCCAAGCAAGTATCTAGTATTTGCACACTTGTCCTACTGTCTAGCTGCATATGTACGCTGTGTGTGGTGTGGTTCTCACCTCAGCAGCTTAGCCTTGCTCTGCAGGCCGTCCAGCAGCTCAATCTTGCTGTTCATGTCAGTGATCTCGTCCTCGAGGTTCTGACGGGTGACGTCTACCTGCTGGCAGAGCTGAGCAAACACACCCGCCAACTCCCTGATAACCACAAACAGCAGGGACACAAACAGCATTAAAAAACGTAATACTAACAAAGAGCCTGGCAACACAAAAAGAGTTCCCTGGTTAGCATTTAATGCTTAATTGCAAAATTAAGTTGGGTTTTCAGTAACCCTAACCCTAACCCTTCTTTCAAATCACTGAATAAATGAACATGATAACTGAGGTGGATAGTAGTGACCATCTGTGTGTGGTCAGCTAACATACTCACTGCTGGACTTGGTGGCTGCAGTTAGATCCAGTGTAGCTAACAATGAGCTGCAGCTTCTCACTGGCGTAGTCCACAAACTGTCTCTTGAAGGCTCTCTCCTTGGCCTTTGTGGTCCAAGTGAGCCGCTCGTAGACGTAGAGGAGGCCATACAGACCAAATGACAAAGCAATCAGACGCCAACCCACTGCCTTCCAGATCTGCACACACAAAAGAAAGCTTTAGATGTGGCCAAACCCCCCCTCCCTCTGACATCTAAACACAGTCTGCAGCTATCTAGCGCTGTCAAGATTACTGATGGATGATGGTTTATCCTGGTATACAGGAGCTACTGGCGAGTAATGGTTTGAAAGCAACCAAGCCTGGTGTCGTCATAATAAATGAAGTAAGAAGATGTGCAATAAGTAATAAAAATGTGCACAGTAAACTGAATGTGCAAACATGCATTATTCACATCAAAAATCTTGTATCACACATACACTCACCAGCCCCTTTAACAGGTACACCTTACTAGTACAGGGTTGGACCCCCTTTCACCATTTTAACTGCCTCAATGCCTCTTTGTGGTATAGATTCAACAAGGTGCTGGAAAAAAAAATCCTCATAGATTTTGGTCCATATGGACTTGATAGCATCACGCGCTTGCTGCAGATTTGTCAGTGGAAGATATCCGCGATGGGAATCTCCCGTTCACCATGTCCCACAGGTGCAGTTTTGGACTAGGGTCTGGGATTAGGAACTGTGGCCATTTGAGTATACTGAACTCATTGTCACGTTCAAGAAACCAGTGTGAGATGATTTGGGCTTTGTAACATGGTGCATTATCCTGCTGGGAGTAGCCAGTGGAAGTTGGGTTCACTGAGGTCATTCAGGGAGGGGCATGGTTAGCAACAATACTCAGGCAGGCTTTGGCATTTAAACCAGGGGTTCTGTTATCCTGTAATGACCGGTTTCTTACAGGGAAAATTAGGTCCAACATATGTAAATCTCTCTGGTCATAATGTCTGATGAAAATAATTCCAGATTTAGATGTGAAAATATTCTGGCACTACACAGATTTCCCCCACTGCTTCTGTGATGTCCATCCTCCCCCAGTACAAGCCCCAAGTTGGTGATTAGTGGAGAGACAAACCCAGAAAGTTTTGGTAAGATTTATTTTGTTTCTGTTTTAAGTGTTTTCCAAAGATGAAATTATTCTTTCTGTAAATGGAGTCTGGTGGCTTTGGCAAGAGCAATATAGCAACTGTTTTTGGTTAAATAAAAGGGTCTTTGTCTTGAGGGAATTTTTCCATAATGTCATCAGACACTAAGAATAACAATCTGAGCCTGTCAGAGGCAAAAAGAAACACTTTTAGTGGACATACACCGGATTACATCACACACACAATATGGGAGCAAATTGAAAAATGTTGACCCCATTAGTCACACACCAAAAAAAATGGGAAAACAGAGTCAATAAACAAAGATAACAACTGACTAGAAGTTCTGTCATTTGTCTAGGACACCGGAACCATCCAGGACAAGTGGACTGGCACCACTTTTTTGGTGCCCTGGTTTAAACACTGCTCCATTGGTCCTAAGGGGTCTGAAAATATGCCAACACCATTACATCAAAACCAGCATGGACCGTTGATACAAGGAAGGATGAATCCATGTTTTCTTGTTGTTTACATCAAATTCTGACCTGCCATCTGAATGTTGCAGCACAAATTGAGACTCATCAGACCAGGCAACATTTTTCAAATTTTCCATTGTCTAATTTTGCTGACATTGTGCTACCTGTAGTCTCAGTTTCCTGCACTTTGCTGACAGGAGGGGCACCTGATGTGGTCTTTCGTGCTGTATCCCATCTGCTTCAAGCTTCCACATGTTGTGTGTTCAGAGATGCTCTTCTGCATACAGTGCCTTGCTAAAGTATTCACCCCCCTTGGCTACATTACAACCTGTAATTTAATTATTTTTTTATTTGAATTTTATGTCATGGATCTGCACAAAATACTCTAAGTTGGTGAAGTGAAATGAGAGAAATGTATATAAAAAAAGAATTTTAAAAAATAAAAAACTGAAAATTGGCATGTGCATATGTATTTACCCCCTTTGCTATGAAGCCCCTAAAATGTTCTGGTGCAACCAATTACCTTCAGAAGTTACATAATTAGTGAAATGAAGTCTACCTGTGTGCAATCTAAGTGTCACATGATCTGTTAGTATAAACACACCTTTTCTGAAAGGCCCCAGAGGCTGCAACACCACTAAGCAAGAGACATCACACCATGAAGACCAAGGAGCTCTTCTGGTTTTAACCTCAGCAGATCATCTTGACCATCCCCAAATGCAATGAGTTCTTGTTATGTTACGCTTAGATATTTGGCTTAAGCCAGACCTGTTCAACAGGTGTACCTAATAAATTGGTAGGTGAGTATAATGATGAATAATGAATCTTTTGCACATTTCATACAAATCTTTGTGCTATATAAAATATATGATGGAAATGTGTAGAATTTGTATTTATATCTTATTTTCTTCACTGAATTCCATCACTACTTGGATCAGTGAATATCAAAATAAAAAAACTGAAGGATCATTTATTAGCTTTTGCCATAGCTTTCAACCACACCTCGCTTTTTAGCCTTTCAGCCGTCACCTTTGATCAAAAGCCTTTATTCTTCATCATTCACATTTCATCCATATCTGATCTAATTTGTGTGCATGTATGCCCTCACCACGCCACCAACCACAAGGACACCCATGGAAGTACGGGAGGTAAGGGAGGCGAGACCGGTCACCATGGACACCATCAGCTCTTCCTGGGTCATGGAACTTTGTGGGAATGGAGGCATGCTGGTGCTGACTGGAGTCAGGGCCATGGGCCGAGGGACCTGCAGGGAGAACACAGTTGAAAAATGCAGAGCACAGACTGGCTTAGAGTGTTCATCACAATCCAGGAGGATTGAAACAGCACGTCAAATCCATGGTTACATGGTAATGGTTACTGGTTCCATGCTAGTTTAATTTTGTAGTTGTGCTGCAGTGTGATAAATACAAATTTTCTCCCAAAAACACAAAGCAAGCCTTCAAAGTTAACTCATAAAATAATATATTTTTCAGGCCTGTCAATGTTGCATTATTTAGGGCCAAAAATTCATATTATTGGATTTTAGACCAACAGGACCAGCAGAAACCCACTTCCTCTTGACCACCTCCCATCTAAGTCATGTGTACTATTCTGTGCTTTATTTCTACCAAAGTACAGCTCTGTAATAATACGTTACTGACAGATTTTTGGGTCCTCTAATACTTGTACTGGCACTGCAAATTTTTTGTTCTGTTTTGCATGCCAATTTCCAACAGCAGTACTTGAAGCTCCTCAGTGTGTTTTTCTTTCCTAGCCCACAAAGTGGAGTCATGGTTTGTAGGTATGCGGATTATAAACATGATGAAATTTCACAAACACACACCTACCAATGAACAAGTGGCATTCAAATTGAAATGAGAGATGTACAACAGATAAGAGCATGCTGAATATGGGGTTTAGAAGAAGTAGGTGCATATGAAAAAGTTCTTGTATTAGGCTCACTGTTAAGACTGCAATATGGATGCCATTTGCTAAATAAGCTCTTGAAGGACAAATATTCTTTATCCAGACCCTTTAAGATACTATGAATCTGTTCTGTAGGTCTGGGAGAAGGGGTTTATGTTCCTCAAGGTGTTACCTGATCATTATAGCCCATGAGGGCTCGCCGGGTGTTCTTGGGCCCCAGGAAGCGGTTGACTAGCATGGTCCAGCCCAGAGAGAAGTGGAAGCTTATGTCCTCCTGAAAGTCACTGCAAAGCTTGTCACAGGCCAGGTCATAACTGAGGCTGAAGCACTGACGAGGAACCAGCTTGTCTACCTGCTCTCTGACCGGGCTGGGCAACAGAGGCTTCAGACCCTCTGCACACACACACGGACAGCAAACACTTCAGTGTGTGTGTCTGAATCAGGATAATACATTCAGTGACAGACAGTGTGCCTTAATGCATGTTTCTCCAAAAGGATTGTAGTAGCTATAATATATAGTATAAAATCCATGGAGCCAGTGGCATTGTGATTGTGCGCATTAAAGCCCACTGAAGCAAACTGGAGCCTGTGCAGTGCTAACAGTGCATGGGTGGAAACAGGAGGATGCTTACCAATCATGTCAGTCTGTGTGGCCTGCAGCGCACTGGTGATGGAGGTTGAGCATCTCTCTGACATGTTCTTGCCCAGACCCTCCTCTATGTGCCGATGGAGACCCTAGAACAAGAGAAAAACACCCGCAACAAAGAAACAGTCAAAGAAAACAACTGCTGTTGTTCAGTTCTTTTAAAAGTAAATCCTAGAGCTGGGTGATAAAATGATCAACAGGGGATTGCAATAACCTTCATGTCAATAACAATGATTAGACAGAACACTATCACACAGAGGAAACAAATACAACAACAGCTAGTCATCAGTTTTTTGGCTTGCTCATCATCACACACCCCTTTCCTGCCATACAAAACTACTGGTGAAGAAAGTGGTTATGAATGTAGATGTCCTCTGGAAAAAAAGAAAAATAATCAGTGAAACCGAGGGGCACAAACGCGACTTTTGCCTCTCTGTCTCTGGTCTGTGTATCGCTGCCTGTGTGTACGAGGCCAGGGCTGAGCTCCTCACACACAGACAGCAGACAGCAACATCACTGCAGAGCAGAATCCACCATCCTCAAAACGCTAAGACAGGGCACGATAACTTCTATTGTTGTGTTAAGGCAGATAAAGTACATTTGCTAAATTACATTACATTTCGATGTTCTTCAGTAAATCCTTCAATAAAATCTATATACACAAAATTAAAAAAAATAGAAACTATGCCATTTGGGCAAAGTTAATTGCTTATATTAGATTATTCTGTTTTTTTTTTGTTAATAAACTATACTCAAAAGTTGAACTAATGGTTTCAGTTTAACCTCTGGTTTCTTCAGGCTTCAGTCAGGGTCAAGATACTTTTCAAACCGGCAGCATTATTATTATTACAAATTATATATTGTGATAAATATCAATATTGATCAATATCGAAAAAAAATATTGCACCATATTTTTTGCCATATAGACAGCCCCAGTACATCCTCACTACTGCTGAGTTGGATGTGTGTGACCACTGAGCCAGACTGACTAACGTTTAACACTGGAACACCATCACCCCTTAATGACAAGCCGCAACATGAATAGACGGCACTCCACTGCATAAAAAATCCCTTTCAAAATAAAAGCACAGGATTTTTTTTAAGCATTTTTTTTTTGTTTGTTTTTGCCCAGGCAGGCAGGCAGGCCTGCAACCCACTGAAAACGGGTCTGTGACTGTGACCTTCCAGTTTAGAATCACTGCTCTATACTACAAAAATGCATGCAGAACATGAGCTGTTACCCAGCTGGTGGAGACAGCTGTACTGACACTAGTGAGACGCAATGCATCTGGTGCATGTCTACTGGATGCAACTGCACCACGGCTCAGTCACATTGCCTCTATTGTTCCAGTGTGCACTGGAAGAATTTTACAAGTAGAAAAACCAGCTAGCTTAGATGCTGAGTGACTCCATGATGATGACGATACCATGAATAAAATAACATTTTTTTTTTTTTTTAAATATATTGTATCTTAGTTCATTACAATACAATAATGAAACTAGATTCATTCAGATTCAGGTATTATGATTTCAGGTCAAAATGGTTTTTGCTCTGACCCACTCGAGAGTTTTGTTATTAACTAAGAGAAATTAAGTATGAGAAAAGTTCTCTTGTACACTTTGTTCTTACACTTAAGAACAAATCTGTTTATACGACTGGTTCTTCCATGAGGCCCAGTGACTCTAACTTAGTGCGACTTGTTATTGCCATTCCTACTTCTAGCCTTACTAATAAGTACAATACTTTGGTCATCCATGGATGAAGTGTTTCTGTGTGTAGACTTGGTGCTTCAGTGAGGTTCAGGTTTACAGCTATTAGATTTTCATAGACGTTACAAGAAAGGCTCTGGCAGGAGTAACATTTTTGGCCTCTCTGCCCAGCAAATGAAACTGCAGAGTTTAATGAGTACATCATGACTCAGCCTGCACTGCTCTTACATAACACAGATTACATGGGCTTTATACAGGTTCAGTGAGCTAACAGGAGGCCAGGGGTGAGCTTTGCACTGTACTGCATGTAGATACCACAGTGACAAGAGCTGTGGGAGGGTGGAAAACATTACTAAGCGATCCTGTTGTAAGCAGGAACACTTCAGGTTGCACATACAATAGCATTATCACATTCACATTCAGGGTTATGCTTTTATCTAGTTTTATCTCATTTTATCTCAGACAGTTATGTTAGGGGTGTTTGAGGTGGTAACAGTTCACCTCAAACAGTGACAGATCTGTATGGGAGATATTTATATGTGTTTACATTCAGCAATGGCATAGTACAGACTTAGTACAGAGAGCATTTGCACTCAATTGTGTGTAGAAGGCCCTGACACACAGGGGGCAACCTCAACAACTAGTGCTGACAAAGACCAACTGATCACCACAAGCAGCTGACAAACAGCTAACTGCTGACATGCACATACATTCAGCACCTGTATGAGGGAAGTGGTTATGGTGAGAACAGGGGCCCCCTGTCATCAATTACACCATCATCTAACACAGGGTGGACCCGCCAAACTATTGGTCATCTTCACCTCATAGAAACAACTACTACTACTGCCCATCAATAGTTTGGACTAAAGATGCCTTTCGGATGAATGTCAAAAAATGCAGACATTCAAATTACCCTTTAGACAACTGGCTAATGACACGCAACACCCAGATCTCACATGCTTTTACCGACCACTGTTGAATATGTGTGTTAAACTCACATTCTTGTAGACCTTGAGCACCACTGGTGATGGGTGGAAATCCATGTGGAAGTCATCCACCAGCACATGGAGCTTCCTGATCTCCTCTGCCATGGCATTAGACACCTGGACATGAGCAGAGAGCAGGGGTGAGAACTATTAACTACCCCACAAGTCCACAAGGAAGGAACCTAAGGTTCAATGTGTAAGATCTGGCCGCCTGGCAAAGGTCGCTCAAACAAACAGGGGGCAGCACATGGGCTGTTGATGGCTGCTCACTGTACTCTTTGCTGTATCTTTGGCTGTAGCTAGTTAGCTCAGTTAGCTGTGGCACTAGTGGCCCTATTAGCTTAACAGTGTGTTTTGACTGAGAGCTCGGGGCATAATTGCCTTTCACACAACAGGCAATGGAACCAGGCACAGCAGCCAGCCTTTAAACTTTGCGGATCAGGACCAAACACAGCACTTTAAGGTACAAAGTGGTATTACGAGGAAAGATGGGTTGGGGCTAGCTGTTTAGCATGCTAACCTCAGTAGATATCTCTGGAACACAATACACAGACAGACAGTGTTACTTCTTCACACTGTGCTAATAATGTCAGCTCATTTTTTTTTGAATGTTTAAAAATAAATTCTGGCCATGTCTTACACATTGCTCCTTTAAGGTCCAGCTGTTCCACTGTAGCTGCTAAGGTATGTTATATCATGGTGAGGTTCACCTGTCTCTCCACCTCCTCAGTAATCTTCTTGATCTTGGCCTTACAGTCTAGGGTCAACAGGTCCAACTGCTTGTCTATGAACTCCAATCGGTCCTGACGGTCCTCTTTGGTCTCAAGGCAGTAGACCCTACTCACACACGTGCACATATACAAACACACATACACACAAAGAATGGTAGTCTGTGCAGGGTAGAGACCTGCTGCATGCTGGCAGTGAAATCTGTGGGACAGCCACGGTACAGGTTGGCCAATTGTTGGTGCACTGTAGTACACCACACATGTAACTGCATTTTCTGTAAATTGTAGATGGGGTCTTTGTCACAACGAAAACCAATGTGAATTCCTTCTCCAAGCATTCCATTAAGGCGTGAAGAATGCTTATAGTCTGAGTTAACTGGTGCTGCTGCAGCCCAGATGATATGTAACACCAGGAACAGTATCTGACTGCAGACGATCATATTTGTTTCTACTACTTGGTGTATACAGTCTTTGGCCATACCACAATTCCATTTGATTTTTGAAAGAGAAAAAAATGCTGGTAGAGTAGCCAATCCTGTTGATCCACATTTCAATTAATGTCTGATTTAGAAATCAAAACTGTGACACCTCTAGTTCATACAAATGTACAATCTGCCTTTAATACCTGACTCACCTTTGCTCTTGTGCAGCGATGTGGACAGAATCCATAATGTGGCGCAGGGCTTCAGAGATCTGTTTGGCCCTTACTGTGTGCTGCTCAAACTTGGTCTTCACCGCTGACTGCGAGATACACTCCTACATACAGCGGCCACATCAGTAGATAGGCCAACAATCAGATATCAAAAAACAGGATACTTACTCTAAGTGCAGCTGAAACTACCTTTTGATAACTCAAGTAAAGGAAAGTCAGTACAAATTAAATTACACAAGTTACTTTTTGAAAGGAATACTAACATTTGTTGTTCTTGTTACACCTTTGAGGATCTTACCTCAAATCGCCTCTCAAAGTTCTGGAACTCAAACATTCTGGCTTGAAAACCCTCTGCAAGAGCTCCACCTGAAACAGAACATCAAGAAGCAATACTGTAGAAACCTGCTCTGTGTTTGGGCTGAGTCAGAGTATGGTTTCAGATATGATGCCTGCCTTTCAGTACTGACCTCAAGACACTTTTTCAATACTTGAATACTCAAGTTTTGTTTTACACATTTGAATGATTTGGTCTGATGTAATACAGTGGAAGACAGTTGAAGTGACTTAAAAAACAATCTGATTATGACATGAATGTGCCTTCTAGTAACATAATTGGAAAATTATTATTAAATACCCAGCCCTTGTATGTGGTCAACCTTAAACGTTAGAAATAAAATCACAAAAAAAGACCTGCTTTATTAAGAGGAAACAATTCAAAGACCTAAAACATTGCTGGAAAACCCTGCACAGTAAAACTACACCTGTTGCTGTTCCATTCAATGTGACACTGTCCTCTGAACAATAGGGTTGGGCACTATGACGGTATATACCATGCAATGTGTCCACCTGTAGAGATTTGGCAAAAACAAGCTTTGCACTGCGGGAGCCATCTCTTAAGCTGTACTTACACACAGTCATTCACAGTGTATGCACTGCTACCCTGCTACATGGCATTAATACACCAGTCATGTTTAAAACCGTCAGTCACTGAACCACATTACTTTAAACATTTGTGATCCACACCTGTTTCAGGCATTCCTTGAGCTTTCTGCACACGAGCCTGGAGTGCTTCCTTGGCAGAGACGAAGAAGATGCGGTCACTGGCCTGGGCCCGGTCAACCACACCCAGCTCGTCCACCAGGAAATTGGTGCATCGGTCCATATGCTGCCTGCGGACCTGACACAGCAACAGCACACTTTATTGAACGTGATTTGCAACGAATAAGGCATAACGGGAAAAACTCAAAGGGACACAGCTTCTTTGGTGACAGTGCTGTCAGTCCATTTCTCTGAACATCGCAGGGCTAAAATATCAAGACAGACACACCTGTGGACAATTTCTGATTGCCCTGAATAGCATGTCTTTGGACTGAGAATATGAAAACTCCACACAAAATGAATCCAGCTCGTTGAAGTCGGGACAATACGCAGGACCCTGTAGTATAATAATTGTAACCACTGAGCTACCAAGCTGCTGACATAATTTTTTATGGGAAAAATGTAGGAAAACAATATGGTAGTAAACTGTCGCAGTTTATATGTTGCTGGGGGTAATTGACAAGGCTTAGAACTTCAGATACAGAATAGCAGTCAGGGAGCACAGACGCCTGTGAAGCATGAGGTGTCCCTGAGGTCACTTAGCAGACCAGATGGGGTAAGGGGAATGGTAACACCAATTAAGCTGTTCATCTACCTAATATAATGCTACAGCTGAGTCAGCAGCATGAAGCATCATAGTACAACAGCCACACATATGCATACACCATATAAAAAATTCCACCATGTCTTTAATTTAATGTGTTTCAAGGTGTAGATGTTTTTCCCAAAGTTGCACAGACAGACCTCCTCCATGTATTCAGGTTCTGAGGCTGAGGCATCCCAGCGGTTGTTAAGGATGAAAATGTTGGGACTGGAGAGCCGCTCATTGACCTTGTGAAAGAAGGACTTTTCCTGTAGAAAGATACCATTTACAACGGTTTTTAAAGCCATCAGTGGAAAACACATTTAATACATTAGCAATGCACTGATATTTACAACAACAGTCCTGCAGATCATTCTACTTTTATCTAATAACACAACAGTTCACCCAGTTCAAGAAGTGACTTCTGTCTCAAACTACACATTCTTCATGGACCATCTGTCACTTCTTACCGTCTGCATCAGTGTGGATTCGGAGTTGGCCACCAGAACAAAGACATCAGCATCCAGGCAGAACTTGTCAATCCAGCTATCCAGTTCTGTGGTAACATCAATTCCTGGGCTGAGAGGGAGAACAGGAAGTAGAATAAGTTAACTGCAGTCCTCTGCAAGTAAGCATGGCGAGGCACCGAAAACTGATACTAATTTCAGTTTTCTGTTGCTTTGCCATGCTGAGAAAACTGAAATGCAACATACTTCTTTTACAAACATAGGGGTAGCTGTGTTTTTTCAGTTCAATCTTACCATTGAAAATGGCTACCAGGGGAATGGGGCGGACAAACCAAGGGAAAAGATACTTTAGGGGTCCAGGGAAGGATTGCATTGTTATAAATTAAAATGTAAATATTTGCTTTTCCAAATAAAAAGAAAATCTCAAAAAAAAAAAAAAAAAAGAAAAGAAAAGAAAATGGCTACCACTGTACACAAGGGGCCCACCTTAGCCTTGGAATAACATGCTGTGACTGTGTACACAACACCTGGTCATAGAACCTTAAATATCCTTGTTCTCCTAATGTGTTCACAAAATTTCATTTCTAAAAAGGTGAACAACTGGGAGCTGCACTACAGTGCCAGAACAACAACTTCTAATGCAGTTTTCCAACTCTTATTCCACCATTTTAGTAGAAGCATTATAAGAGTGTCATAATAGCTCACATTTACAAAAGTCATCCATTTGACAACATGTTGTCTTTTGTCAAAGGTTATTTTGCCAACGGCAGATCGAAATGAATTTGTTGAATAAACAACTAACTTAACTTAACTAACTTAACTTGTGACTGACCTGTCCACTAACACCAGGTCATCCCTGAGGAGAGCACACTTGGCTTTAGGCCACATGACACAGACCAAACTGCCAGCATCCAGGTCTTCATCTTGGTGGAGAGCGTGGGCCAGCTGGTTTACTGTCTGTAAACACACACACGCACACACACACACCAGCATCAGCATCAGCATCAGCAGCGTTTACACTGACAGCACACACCAAAATTCCACTTGTACAGACTGGAGTTGTGGAGACTGCAGACATGTTTTGGAAGTCAGACAACCTGAGCAGCATACCTATGTGCATTTAAAGGCAGTCAATGAGTTCTGCTGACCTTTATGCTCTTCCTCTCCTCAGAGCCTTCAGTGAGGAGGAAGGCCTCATTGCCATCGGTGCCCTCCACCCTTAGGAAGCAGTTGGTGGTGTGCCCTATTCCAGATGGCAGCACCTTGTCACACAGCATGGCATTGATCACTGAGCTCTTCCCATTACTCGTCCTTCAGAGCAAACAACATTTAGCCTGCAGTCTTTCCACAGCTTTAGTTTTGGTGAACATGTCTCAGGTAAAATTTAACATTTGTAGATTTTCTATAGGTAAACAGAATAAGATTGAAAAGTAGTTTAATGAATGCAAAAGAAGCAAAAGGTGCCTGTAAATAATAAAGTAATTTTGATTTCAATATGAACAAAGAGACTTCTAAAACTACAAAGAGAGGGTAAGAAACAGATATACATACCTCCCAAAGAAGACCACCTTCATATGCCTACGGGCAAGTACTTCTCCAATCCCTGCCACCTTGGCGAGGTAACCCCGGACATCCTGGACCTGCTCCTCTGTGGTGACTGGGTCCAGCTCATCATTTTTGTAAGTATCTATCATGTGGAGGTCATCAGGCAGAGGTCAATCATTCCTACCACACTTGGAGTTTCCATAGATAGCCTCTGTATTAGCCTGGCAGTATAATACCAAACTACATCATACTTAACATGTTTTTAGAATGATGTCAAATATATAGCCAGATAATGGTAGATACTGAAAGTGACTTTCAAGCAGCAAGGCCACTATTATAGTTACATCTGCTCTTTGGAGTTTTATTGTATTTTTCATTCATAAAAAGACATTGTGTGCATCCTTAAGGCCTAACTTAAGTGTTGAATGCATTCCCTTCCTCATAAAACATTTGCAGCATTTATCCTTTAAGTAATGATAGTTAGCTATTTCAAGTGAAAGCTGCATTGTTATTCATGTTTGTTAGCCATCAGCCCTCTTCCTCCCTGCATGTTACTGCCACCAAGCATTGATCAGTAATGCAACTAGTAGCACCTTCCGAGAGAAGAAAGTCAGAAAGTGCATCAACAGAAAAACAAGGCAACAGACAAAAAACAGTCTTGAGGAAATAAGGTAAAACAACCAGCAAGAAAATAAAGTATACTGCACAACACAGATGTATGTCCCAAGTGCATGGACATTCTTGTGCATGGTCACAAAATACAAACAGAACAGAGATCCACTCATAAGACATTGGACCACAGAGTCACTGGTGGTCCCAAACTCCAAAGAGTACCTTTAAAGCGTAACTGTCATGCCAAAAAGTTGCATACTCCCCTTGTCAAAAGTTTTTCCAAGTCTTCTGACCTTTGACCACACCCATCAGCGATGTCATGGCGTGCTGAAACACCACTTAGTATACTTCTGCATAACACCAGTGCCTCTACTTTCTGAGGAGACTGAGGAAAGTAGCAAGATGCTGGTCAATTTCTACTGCTGCACCATTGAGAGCATCCTGACCAACAGCATCTCAGTATGGTACGGCAGTTGCACAGTCTCCAAGCGGAAGGCCCTGCAACAGGTGGTGAAAACTGCCCAGTACATCACTGGTGCCCAGCTAACTGCCATTGAGGACCTCCAGCGCAAGCGGTGTCTAAGAAGGGCGCACAGCATCAGCACAGACAGCTCTCACCCCAACCATGGTCTGTTTGCCCCCCTACCATCTGGTAGGAGGTTCAGGAGCCTCCGTTCCCTCACCAGCAGGCACAGGAATAGCTTTGTCTCCAGACCTGTTACCCTGCTGAGCTCTGTCCACCTTTTACTGCACTGCCACTTACTACCTGTTGCACATGTCACCTGTTTACATACCATGTTGCACATGTTTTTACAGTTTAATAGAAATCACTTGCACTACCTGCACCTACCTCATACTGTTTATACTTCATGCCACATGCACTATTTTTTTTTTTTATATATATATATATATATATATATAGATATATATATATATATATTTTTTTTTTTTTTAATTGTTTTATTTTTTTTTTTTTTTTTATTTTATGACTATTTGCACTTCTGGTTAGATGCTAAACTGCATTTCGTTGTCTCTGTGTTGCACTCTGATGATGACAATAAAGTTGAATCTAATCTAATGACATGATGCACACAAGTTAAATTGCCTTCAGGTGATCATACATGGGTGTATGTCTGAAGGGGGTGGAAACAAAATGGCAGGTAGGAGGGTACCTTCCAGAAAAGAAGTGCTCTCCTTGATGTAGGCCCCCAACTGTTCAAAGATCCCGTTGATCTTCTTCTTTGCGGTGACAAAATGCTTGAGTGGCGATGCATTCACTTCCGCCATCAGTCTCTTATCCTTCTTGCTGTGGACTGCGTTGGTGTTTGGTCTTGGGAAAACCAGAGACATGGCACTGGACAGAGGAAAAAACATCAAAAACACTCACACCTACATTTACACTTCCACACACTTCTAAGCATGTCTTGCCAAATTGTCACTGAAATGAGAGACAAACACTAACAGCAGGGGTACACCAAATGCAGTATTTATTTTAAATGTTTACATTGTTGGTAACAGGATGTTCTGTTACCAACAATGTAATCGAAGAAATCACACTTCAGGATATTCTCTGACTAATGGTTAAATTGGAATGACAAAAAACTGGTTAATTAAAATGGGCGCATGCAATGCATGACTTGCATGAATGCATGAATTGTATCAGAAAGGTTGTATTTGAACAGCAATCTTTAAAAAAAGAAAGAAATTTAAATTTTCCTTCTCCTCACCATTAATGTGCAACTTCAATTAGATTTCAACACATACAGCTATTAGCTATGTTTTTAAAATATCTTAAATATATAGCTATTAGCATGTTTTTAGAAAGTTCTGTCTCTTTAACACATCTTAAATATATTAGCTATATTGAATTAATTGAAATTTGTAATGAATTGTATTTATCACTGAGTTTGATGTTCAGTTCCCAATTTAAATATTAATTACTTTGAGTTTGACTTTCACCAGATTTATTCAATACCAACTTGAAACTTCAAGCCTTTAAGTTTTTCCATGTTTATGCTGCTTTAGTGTTCATTCTGCTGGTTAGCTTCCTGAATTTAGTGTTAGCACATTCTACGGCCAATGCAGCCAGTAGCATTTATGTTAGACCCACTTTGGAGCAATGTTGGAGTATTTAATTTAGTAGAAAGTTGGCAGTGGTAACGGTTTCTTTTTGTGTAGTCTCACATAGCCAGACGTGACAAATGTAAATGCCCTCTGGTCCACTGCGTGTTGTACTTACGTAATACACTAACGGTTTTGAGATGCCTAATCCTACCCCTTGTCCGTCTCTGACAATGAATGACATTACATTTAATAATTAACCTACATTATGGGGCAGGTTACTACTTCCAAAGATGATGTAGGCCTACATCTCATTCTTGTTTGGAGTCAATAAACACACACATTTTTAATCTTTTTTGTCTTTCATAAGATGTGTTGCCTTACACTGTTAATAGTCAAAAGAGGTGGAATAATGTTTTGAGTGGAATTTCGCTTTTAGTTTTGTCATACTGAGATCTAATACCTGCACCATAAAAAAACAAATAAATAAATAAATTCTGTGATTTTAGGTCATATCACCGACCCCTAGTTGAAGCCTCCCAAAGCCCATTGATTTCTTCTATTTCACCTGTCAGCACACCTCTTGCTTGGGCAGATAAACAGATAAAGCTGATAAGTGAAACCAAACAGCATCCTAAGTTGTTCCCAACCCCTGGGCAGCAGCCCAGTGCTGGGCTCTGAACATTTGCCAGCAGGATTGCAGGAACACAATATGATTAGGCAAATCAGCTTGATAACAAGTATATAAGTTTATAGGCTATTTGTGTGGTAATTACCATGAACATGACAGTCTGTGCTGCCTGTCACACCTCCAACAACAATACACATCACCAGTCCATCATCACCACCTTTCAGCATTCAGTAATACACGGAAACTGTGCAGGAGCAGCATCTGGTTAGCATCTTTTTTTAGGCACAGCCACTGTCTCAAATGCATTGTTGATTTTGGTCTCTTCAGTGGAATTATTTATAATAAAAACGGCAAAACACTGATAACTTTACCTTTGTAACATTAAATAGCTTGCACTGGTTGGCAGTTTAAACATCAAAATATTTTAGTGCATTTGTAAGTTTCGGTTTTAGCTTCCACCTCTAGAATATATATGATCATTTTCCTGAACGTTATTTAGTAATTCATGCACTGGGTGTACACATTCAATTCATGTACACTGCATGGACAAAATATCTGGAACGCCTTACAAGACAGTCCAACACAAAGACACAGTGTCAACGACTGAATCTTACAGGCGAATCTTCTCTGAAACAGCAATGGTATTAACTGTAGAGCTGTTTTACTGGACTGTAAGAAGTCCAATAAAACAGCTTCGAGATATTAAGATGACTGAAATTTGTCTCAGTGCAGGAAGGCCATTACTCAGCTGTGACCTTTCACACAGTTTGAAGGTAACACACGAGGCATAGTCTACGTCCCTTACTTTAATCTTTTAAAAACGGACTAAATTACTACATGTGACACGGGCCCAAGTTGAAAAGTGACAGATACATCCAGGTGAAATCTATTAAGTTAATGATAAATGACGTCAGCGCAAGCTAGTTAAGATAAGGTTACATTTCTTCAAGCTGCCTAACGTTGAACTCCCAATATATCTCGCAAAAGTTAGTCAAATGTCGGTCCTTGTCCTCGTGTTATTAACGTTAATCTACTTTAACTTCCCTCGTCCGAACTGATAAGAGAACGCGTTCAGCGGTGACAAATCCATGCTACGCTACAAGCTAACCCTGGCTTCCAGTGAACTCTGATAAGCACTTAGCATTAGCTACCACGGGAGCCTGCCGAGTGACAGTGTGTGAGCCGTTTCGGTTTCGTGACTTACCGTGGATGGGGGTCGTTCCTCACAAATGATCCTCTTGCATCCTTCCCCCTCGTCTTTTGAAATCTCTACAAGCTAACGCGACTGAATGATAGTAATTAGTGTTAGCTTTCTATGCTAAGAGAAAGGGGCGTCACTATGTTCGAGCGAGCACAGGCTTGACAAAACGCTGCCCCTTTCTTTTTCGTTAAATTTTTAGAACTCGCAGTAATTCACGTACATTGTACGTTGCATAGGAATTCCAATACACGTTAAGTAGTGTCTTTCAAATTTTCGTTTCAGCACGATACGAGATAGTTCGGCGTTTCCTCAAGATATTGCGTTTGAAACGGACAACTTCTTCTGTGAAATTTTACAGCAGTTGGCATCCATGATGTTGCACTGCTGCCACCTTTTGATGTGGAGGGGGGGTGAGAGCAGTGTCTTCTTCTTCTTCTTCTTCTTCTTCTTCTTCTTCTTCTTCTTCTTCTTCTTCTTCTTCTTCTTCTTCTTCTTCTTCTCAGCGGTTGGTATCCATATATGTTCCATTACTATCACCTACTGGACTGTAACAGCTTCACAGTGAAAACTATTCACAGTGTCCACCCAAGTCCCATTCGCAACATTGGCCATTCTGTAATCCAGACCAATTGTCTGAGTTGGTGCAAATCCTTCCCTCAGTGTAGCATCGAGATCTCAACATATGTCCACAACATTCAAGAATATCCTGGCACTGTCCAACACCATCTTAATCCTGTCTGACTTCCCCTGTATTTTAACAGCACATTTCACAACCATAGCAGTGAATGTCAGAAATGCTCCTATGCTTGCAGATATTGTGACCAAGTCTTTTGCCATGGTCCCGATCCAGTAATACAAATACAGTACCAAGGATCTGTGCAGCAGTCTTTTGTGTCAAATGCTTCGAAACAGTGAACTATTTACAACACAACTGCTTCAAGATCAAGTAGATTGGATTTAGAGGAAAAAATGGAAATGGAATAAAATATTCATAATTATGTTTCCATCAGGTGTTCACCCTAAAAATCATTGCGTCTTCATACGCTTGGAGCCCTCCATGATCAACAGAAGATGATGATAATTTAAGATACTGTTTATACAAGCTCCAATGTGTGTTTGTGCTTTTCTCGTCTTTTTTGCATCACCAGTCTTGGTTGATCATGGGTACGTATAGATGCACAGCTGGTGAGACTAGTGATTTGCTTTTTACTCTTTCTTGGATTACTTCAAACAACATGGGGAGATCTATTGTCACAACTCCATTGTTTACAAATGGGAACAGCTGATAGCACTGTGCAATACAAATGTACTGTTCATCCTGTTCATCCATACTGTGCATCCGGCCATATGACCGAGAGAGTTTTGGCATTGTCATCGCGATAACAGTGTACATCCCCCTATCAGCCAATGCTGCAGCAGCATGCAAGCTCCTACACACTAGTTTTACAGCTGCAGACATTGCACCTTAGGTCTTCTTCCTCATCTCTGGAGATCAAAATCATGCTTCTCTGTCCTCCGCATTCACCTAGTATGTAAAATACAACACCAGAGACAATAGAATATTGGACTTAGTGTATGCGAACACTAAGGATACTTACAGTTCTTCACCCCTCCCCCAACTGGGCCATTCTGATCACAGCCTGGTTCATCTACTGCCTGCATACATACCTTTGGTGTATGTGAGAAGATGTTCAGAGGAATCCAGTATGGCACTGAGGGACTGCTTTGACGCCACTGACTGGGAAGTGTTCTGCAGTCTACACAGGGTGGACACCGACAGTTTTTGCCAGATAGCAAACACTGGATGTCCCCTGAACTGAAAGCATTATTGAATGAGAAGAAGAGGGTCTTTAGATCAAAACAAAAATGAGCTGAGGAGGGTGCAGAGGGACCTGAAAAGGGAGATAAGGAGAGGCGAGGACAGCTACAGGAGGAAGCTGGAGGGGTGCTTCCAGTGGAACAATGCCAGAGAGGTCTGAAGAGGCCTGAAAACCATCTCAGACCACAGCAGTGACAGTGGGAGGGACCCAGAATCTGGAGAGAATTGGATTGGCCATATTTGAACATGGGATGGGTGATTAATGAACTCCTTCTGCCATGGTTTTGAGTGTTGGTTTTGTTATTTCATGTTTTTATGTTGAAAGTTTACCTTGTGACTCATATTTTGCTTTACTTCCTGTGTTGTTCCACCCTTGTGATAGTTTGTTCACCTGTCCCTCGTTAGTCTTCCCTCCTAATGTAATTTAAATCTGTGTATTTTACTCAGTATTTACCAGTTCATCCTTGTTAATGTTGTGTTAAGAGTTCCAGTTTTGTCAAGAGTTTCTCAGTGTTTTCCTGTGTTTGGACATCAGATTGATTTTTTCCCCTAGACCTTGCATGTTTATGGGTTTTTGGACTCCCTTTGCCTGATAACTTTGGTTTTGGCACTCGTGCTCCTGTAAGTCTTTGTTCGTTTCCATTTTATTTTGCTAAATTTATTTAACTGAGCAAGTTCTACCCTTTTATTTGGTCTGCATTTGGGTTCTATTCCTTGCTCTTTATAACACCTAGTAGTCATTGTCATAGTCATCACCTCAGTCCACAAATACATCAGAAATGTGGACAAAAGATTTCATACCTTTGTTGCCAACAGATATATATGCTATCAGAGAAGCATCAGACATTTGGCAGTGGAGATACATCCATACAGCATAAATTCCAGCAGACTATGCCTCAAGAGGGTAGAGCATCTATTGACCCAAAATAGATGGATTGAAGAACCAGAGTTTCTGGGGAAAGTGGAGGAGAAATGGTCAATTAACAGACTGGATTCTGACATTGTAGATGGAGATCCAGAGGTAAGGAGAGACCTAATGGTAAATGCTGTCGTAGTAAGTGGCCTCTGTAATGGCAATCATCAGCTGATGGTGTACTTTTAAGACTGGAAGAACCTTAAGGGCTCAGTTGCATGGTTTTTGAAGTTGAGGAGGAGTCAGAAAAGGAAGTGTCTGCTGGAAAATGTCCATGGAGATACTCAAGCCAAAGTGAAGCATGAAATGCACCAGTTGAAAAGTACAGTAGGTGGATAAAGCTTGTCTGCTGATGATCTTAATGAAGCAGACACAGCAATCATTCAGTTCAGTCAGCAGGAAGAGTTCCACAGTGAAATAGAAGCACTCATATCAGGTATGTGCAGAGTGAAGAGGTAAAGCACCATTTCCAAGCTGGATCCTATTCCACAGGATGGGTTGATCAGAAATGGAGGGCCTTTGAATAAGGCTCCAGTGTTTGAAAGCACAAACATCCTGTCTCTCTCTCTTCTCTCTAAGGAGCAGCATGTTTCTTCTTACACTATAATCAATGCAAAAGTGGGGGGTAGATATAGCCAAATAGGTTGTCTAATGCCCTACCATTAAATGACACTTTGTCAGGTTTACCGGCACCTCAGTTGCTGGGCGGTGCCATCCACTCGCAAATTCGAATAGGTAGCTACCCCTCACTCTTTTTTGCCTCCTCTTCAAGCCAATATCCGGTCTAGTGTGACTACAGTCCAGCACAACTGAGATTTGGTTGGCATGGTTGAGATATCGCGTCTCGGAGCACAGTCTTCTCCAGTCAAAGCGTGGCATGTCTCCAGATCAAAGGAGTAAATCCCTCTACTTTGGGCTACTGCTGGGTGCAGTGTGGTTTTGCAGCTCTGGTCCTCCTGCTGTCTGGGAGGCTTTGTCTCTTGTTGTACTCCACAGTGTGCAGCTCGTCTTCAACCCTCTTCGTACTTTACTCCCTGCTCACTTTTATACTTCCTGCTCTCCTACAAAGCAGACTCCTCTCCTGCTTGCCCCTGCTTTGCTTACATTCTTTTGCTAATATCCTTGTTTTACTAAGTTTTAGAAAGTGGATCCTGGATACTTATACATGACAGAGACTTAAATTAATGAAAGAAACAGAAGGCTACCACCATATTTTTGATAACTTTTATTATTTCTCGATACTGTGTCTGTGACTGGAAACCTGTGTTGAGGACAGAGAGAATATCACAAAATCTGTGAGCTGCACAGACTGTGAGCAACTGACAGAGAGAACTGCACAGGTTGACAACACTGAGACGCTGGATCAAACAGCATCATATATATATGCTGCTGAAAACAGACAAATCTTTTATACAGGGGATTACTTCTGCTGTGGAGCATCCTGGCACAAATTTGGCCGATGAACTGCTCTGGACGTGCTCTAACACCACTGGATCAGCTATTGGGGCTCCCAGACTTGCCTTCCCTAGTGACGCCAACACCAGACCAAGAGCATCAACTCCAGCCAGGGCTTGGTTTGACGTTGTCCGCCACACCTCATAAGCCAGACACCATTTTGATTGGAGACTCTATGGCAAAGACTGAAAATCTCACTGTGAATGACACATCTGTCAGAGAGCTGACAGAGCTGCTGCCAGGCATCCTCTCTACACATCAACGTGATTGGAACATTATTATTCACATTGGATGTTTTGACATTCTGCAAAGATTGTCAGTCACAACATGTATTCATATCAGTCCTCATTTCAACATTGGGGAAAGGCATTGAATCTTTCAGCAGACTCCTTACCCTGAATACATGGCTACTCAATCATGGGATCGGGTTTATTGACAATTTCAATATCTTTTGGAACTATAAAGAATGTTTTAGGCCTGATGGGGTGCATCTAACCATCACTGGTTGCAGACTGCTCGGTGCCAACATGCATCATGCTTTTGGCATGCTGTACCAAAACAAGAATACATAGATAAGTGCCATCACAGGCAGAGAGCCTCACCAGACCCTCTGCTCCACATCACCCAAAGCATCCAGAGGATCTTTCTGTCCTAGTCAGGACTCCAATGCCCCTCATCCCCCTCTTCATCACATTCTCCAGGGAACAAGCCTTGACGACAATAACCAATCAAAGAGTTAGTTAAAGCTGCTACAGTGAAGTTCAGTCAAGTTGGTGAACTATCAAACAACAATAACCTCAGACGTCATCACTCAGGTGTCAGATCTATCACGAGACAGACACCACGCTGCATCCTTAAACATACTGATGATGTTAAACAGCTGGTGACATGGCCGAACACATTGTAGCAATCACAGACCATCTGGTACCCATTTCGGTAATCTGAAATTTGTCAGTGTTCAGCCACAGTCAGTCTCCACACCTATCACAAATCCTCTTTCATTAATGATCTGATAAGTGAAAAGAACTTGCATTCTATGTTTTTAGTTGAGACCTGGCTAAACAGCAATGCCGGTGTAGCAACACTGATCGAGGCTTGTCATCCAAATTATGCATTTTAACAGTCAGTCAGACAAACAGGAAATGAGGAGGCATTGGAGCCATTTTTTCTAACCAGTTTGTGTGTGATGACAGTGACCTGGGTTCACCATTTGAATATCTTGCTCTTGAGCTCAAAGCAGAATTATGGGTGCTCTTCATTACATTATATCGACCACCAAGATATTCATCTCTGTTTATGCAGAAATTCTCAGAGCTGACTGCACTTAGTGTAATTAAATATGACAGAACAATCCTGAATGGACATCTGAACACCCATATCAACAAAAAGAATGACTTTAAAGCCATGGAGCTTATGAATTTACTGGACTGCTTTGAACTGATCCAACATGTAAATGAATTTACTCATCAGCATGGTAACGTCCAGAACTTGGTAATAACTGGGTTATAACAGGGTTATAACAGGGTTAAACATTGATAATGTTTCAGTGTTAGAATTACCTGTTTCTGACCATCACTGTGTGTTTTTTGATACCAAACTAATCTTAACAAAGACTAAAAGGAAATGTCTGGTTCAAAGATGATTCCTTGATGGTTAGGCTGAAGAAAGGTTAAAAAATAAAAAATATATTATGAAATCATTTGAGCCACACAGCTATGACTGCTTCCTCCACTAAAGGTTAAAAGAGGTCGACTGACAAAATCTACCCATGGTTAAACAACGGCAGTGTTAGTGAGAGGAAGAGAATTTGTTGAGCAGCTGAAAGAAAATGGAGGAAAACTGGGCTCACAGTTCACTGTAATGGGTGATTCTCTGAATTCGGTGCACATTGGTTTCTCTGGTTACTGAAAAATATACCACAAAAAACTGCGTTTCTGAGCATTGCATCTGATGAAGGACTGTTTGAACCTCTGAGAAAATATGTTTTCCCACCTTAGGCATGAAATCTAAAAAATTATTAGGAATTTCTTTGTCACTTAGGTTGTTTTAAATTCAACCCCGTAACGGGACACTTTGATCCCTGTATAAGTATAATTCCAAAACATTTTCAAAGTTATTCTTCTAGTGTCTTGGTAATCACCTGGCCCTTTTGTAAAATAACTTATTGTAAGTATATTTTATTTGATTCTAAATGATAATAATTTGACTGTCAAGGAAGATATTGTAACTTTATGTACAAGCGGTCTTCATAAGAATCAGAATGCCTTTATTAGTCTGCCGAAGGAGAAATTCCATTAAATAGATCATGAAAATATACTAAAAAATGAACATTAGATTAGGCTTTCGTATATTTTCTACTTGTCCTCTAAACTTTGCATACAGTTCAATAAACACTTATCTAATATTTGTTATTATTATCCAAAAATGTATGATATTGTATCAAATAACAGGGTTGAACACACTATAACAGGGTTGAACACACTGTAACAGGGCTGAATGTATGACAACATTTAATCAGATTGAAATTGATTTTAATTCATTAAAACTAACAAGAGGAAAAAAAACAAATCATTAGGTACGTAATATTTAACATTGTTTAAAAATAACATCACATTTAGAACGGATCTGTCCTATGAGAAGAAAAAATGACGAACGACAGCGCAGGCTGAATGCTGCATACAAAATCTCACTGGAATCTCTTTAACAATGCAACAATTAACATGACAACACAGTTACACTCTTGACTATAAACGTTAACATTAAAATAATTTCATATGTTCTTCACAGGCTTTAATAGAATTAATCTGTCATCTGCAGTATTAGCAGTAAAAAAAAAGTACATTGCTGTCTGCTCTAAAATCTGGAAATTGAGCGTTCACTAAACTCTGAACTAATAAGTTTGATGAATGAATATGAATGTTGATGGTCTCTTGTTTTATCTGATCTGTTGTTCCTGCTGTTTATGGTTCTTTCATCATTTAGTCAAACAATTTGAATCTGAATTTGCATGTGACGTGAATCACGTCCTGTCACGGGCTGAGGAGGCGGGATGAGCTCAACCACATCATCAAATGGATACCACAGTACATCCTCTTGTAGAGGCCAAAAGAACCTGTTTTTGGTTATTCCGGCATGGTGCATGCATTTCACTTGAACGTCGGTTTCATCTGTGGCAAGGATTATTCCTGGGTACAGTGCTTTATCATAAGTGAGCACACACCACTCCCCGATTACCTCTGGGTCATCCCAAATGATTTGTTTCTGCCCTTGTGACACAGTAGCTGGTGACACAGTGGCTGGGACTTTCCTGACAAAGCTGAAATGCTTTGTATTCCAGCATTCACATTCAAGCTTTCCATAGGTGGAGCACATGCAGCTGACATCTCGCAATGTTATCTCCCCCTCGAGCAAGAGTGATGACCGCATGGTTCCTGGGACTGGTGGAATGGTGAATGGTATCCTTTGCAGTGCCTGCTCAACAGCTTCATCTTCGATAAAATACAATTTGATTGAAGTGTCTGTCTCGGAGAGGGCCTTGAAGAGCTCATAAGCATTGTTGATGTCCCGGCCATGGCTGATGAGGTTGTCTGCTGATCTTTTTAAGGCAGCACCAACACCATCTGGTGCTCCTTTGCCATGACTGGACTCGAAAAAATTCCAGGTCCCTCTCAGTCCTCTCTTGTCAAGCTCTGTACTGAAGAGAAAAAAGTTTCCTTTCTGCCTGTACTGCATACAGGGCCCATCACTAAAAAAGACACCTCTGGGTGTGTGGTCTGCAAATAGTCCAGTGCAGGTTTCAAATGTTCCCATATAGCAGCTGGACTCTTGTGCTTGGATAGTGAAATGGAGGTAAAGCAGGTTGGCTCTTGGTTTCCACCAACATAGATGACCCCTGTGTGAAGTGTGGCCTGTTGGTGGGATGATCCAAAGTGTATTGACTGAATTTCAGTGCTGTATTTACAAGAAAAGTTCTCAGAGAAGTCAATGTGGATCAGGCATTCACCACTGGCCATGCAGCTGCGCAGTCCACGGTAGTAGGCATACTGTTGCCTGATGTTGAAGAGATGCCTCTTAAATTTAGTGATGTGTATGTGGAACCTCTCTGCAAGCTCCTCTTGACTGCTCTCAATGGTTTGTTTTACTGTTATTTTTGTGACTGAGCTCTCTTCATCATTTGATTTTGCTTTGTCTTCTGTGGCCCACTGCATATAGGTCACCTTCTGTGCACCATTATATGAGCTTGAGAGAGGAACGATTCTGTTCATACAATCCTCACATTCTCCATACATGCAGGCCTTGCTGCCAGTGTCACAGCAGGCAAGTTCTGCGAGGCTCTCTAAATCTGAAGTGCCAATAAGCTTAAGCTGACAAAGCTTGTCAGCCAGAAAGCCCAGGTTTTCATGTAACCTGCATTGGCATGTGTTGCGGTCTGAAAGGGAGGGGTGGACAACTCAGAAGGGTCGCAGCCGGCAAAATGAGGCATAGGAAATGTGACTGGTGTTGTTTTCTGCCAGAAACTTCCTGTGAAGACTTTTCATCGTGTCTACAAGGTATTGTTTTTGCATTTTAATTTTCTTCTTTGTTATTGTTTGCTTTTTCCCCGCAGTCATCCGACTCACATCATCTCTTGTTAAGAATGTCTTCACCTTGCTCACAAGGGATTTATCAGTGTACCTGTTGTAAGGTTGTCTGGTGGAATTATTACTCAGGTTTCCATTCTTATACAAGGTCCTGCATTTCTTTGAAAAGCCTAGTGCTTTCTCAGACCACCTCTGCAGCCTGTATTTCTTGACTATCTTCCCAACAACAACCTCAGCAACAGCTTTTTTTCCTTTTTCATTTCTGGCATTCTTGTACTTCCCCCTAATGTCATGAATTAGGGCTTCATGGTGCAGTAAAATTTTCCTCACCTTGCTGTTCACAGTACAATTCTTCAGCAACTGACGGACTTTGGACCTGGGAGAGTCTTTATTCTTGGCTGCTCGCTGGAGTCTTTTCTTGTATTTTTCTTTCTCATTCGTCTGATGTTTGAGTTTCCTTTTTAGTTCTTCTATTTCTTTGCGCAGTTTGTCTCTTGCTTTTCTGGATGCTTTCTTGCCCGCTGAATGACTAAGATGAAACCATACAATACATGGAAAGGGGACTGTTAGTTTTACAGATTAGTTGTTACATTAGTAGTGACATAGAATTTATATATACACTAGGACACTAGGGTGCAATAATTGACCACCATGGCTTTGTATGTGTGTGTGTGTGGGTGTGTGTGTGTGGATGGGTGGTCTGAATTCACTATTAAAAACAGTAAACCATGGCTCCCTTCCTACAAATGTGCATTTCTTAGGAGCTACTAGAAAATCAGATTGATCATGTATAAAGCTGTGTATAGAGCAGTGTTTTTTAATCAAGCTATCATAATTAAAACCAGACACTATTTCTAACCACATATTTCCCTCACCGTGAGGACCCTGGTCTGGCTTGTTCTGCATCTTGAACCTCACTGTCAGGAGTATGTGGGGGGGGGGGGGGGGGGGGTTAGAGAGGTAGGCCCACTGTTTTCAATCTCAGCTTTCCTTTTCTGTCTTTCTTTAGCCTTCCGCCATTCCTTCCGCTTACGTCTTTGAGCTCTCTTACTCAGGTCATTGATTGATTTCTTTTCCCTGCTTCTGAATCTCTTTTCCATTTCTCACGCTCTTCCCTGAGGTATTCTTCCCTTTTCTGTGGATCTGCATTTCTTCTTGCCCTGTACTCTCTTTGCCTCTCTGCATTTGATTTAGCCATCTGATATCTGAAAATAATGAACATTAAATAACATTTAGAGAAAAGGGGCTGGCTGGCTTAAGTACAGTCCAACCTTCAACCCCGTAACAATGATTCAACCCCATAACAGTGTTTTTTGTTACGGGGCTGAATGTTACGGGGTTGAAGATTTTAGCTAAAAGTAGCCATAAGTCCACATAAGCTAGGGTATGGAGCAACATATGGCATGAGGAAAACAAGAAATTAATATATTTTTCCAAGACAATTGTTTACTTTTTCCAAAACAATAGTAAATATCATTTATGCATGTAACAGTGTTGAAAGGTTGAGCTTGACGATGTCAATCTGACAATAAAAATAATGAAATATAGGCAAGAAAGTATGCTAACACTTACCTCTCTTTACAGTTTGAGTGGGAAAAGACTTGAGTGATGTCACACTGAAGCATTATTTTAAAAAAGGGGGGGAATGGTATGCTGTTACGGGGTTGAACAAAACTGGGGGACATGCTTAAATAGTGCTATTTTATAAATAATTCATGTATTTTTCTTATATTTCTTTGATTTAGGTTAAAGTAGACAGGGAAATGATTATATTAGCAGGAAAATCTTGAGATTACTGGCTCTTTTTATTTGTTTTATATTCACTGAAACAATAACTTTGGTCAGTGGGGACATGCCCATTTGGCTGACCTCTACGCCTCAGCAACCCATAACATTTTTCAAAACCTAATTTTTAAAATATGTTATTGTGTTATAATGCAAAGACACATGAATCTTTCCATTTCTTGATTTAAAATGCATTTTGTGGTTTACTTTATATGAAAATCTTTGAGGTAAACATGTGGGACACAAAGGGCACCGAATTCAGAGAATCACCCTAATATATAGATAGAAGAATCACTGTCTATAAGAAAGCAATATGTCTGGCAAGAAAGGATTACTTTTCCAAGATTATTACAGAAAATGCCGGCAACTGTGGAATATTATTCTATACTACTGACCAGCTACTACATGTGGAAAAGTGATGCCAACCCCCCTGGTGTCTTTGTTCTTTTGAGTTAAACTTAAAAAATTAGGTCCGGCACAGCTGACAGCCGTATTTCCATACTTCTTGTCTATATTTGCGTTCTTGTGGACTTGAGAAACATCATCATTCACAACCCAAATACTGTTCCAAGTACAGTTCAAACGCCTGTTGAGTTCTTGCTCTCCCTGTTTTCATTGAGGTGACCTGCATGGCCTTGGGACAGCTACGTATCACAGAATGCACTTTGCACCAACAAGTGGCAAAATACACCAAAAATGATGGAGAAGAAAACTCACAATTGTAAGTTATAATTTATACTACTATACTAGTGTTGCTGGTGTTGCTGTGTCACAGAATGTAGTTTTAAGATGTTTTTGGCTAGAATTTAGTTCTTCAAATCTGGAGTCGATTTAGCAAGCCAAGTTAAAAATATCTCTCCAATGTTCTCAGAAATGTGTGAGGTCCCACTGGCAGGGCTCGTTTCAAATATCTTTTTATGATCTTTTGTTGTATTTAATATGTACTATGTTTATTGCTTATTTGTGTTTTTACCATTTCATATTTATTCAACTGAATTGTCTGATATGTTGCTACATAACCATCATTGCAACTGACCAATCACACTGTTTTGATGTCCAAAGCCTTTCTAACACGTAGTTAACATTGTGAAAGGGTCTATTTGAATCCAAACCATGATATGTTTAGTCTTGTTGCCAAAACATAACCAAGCAGCGACAGAAAACTGAAAATTAAAAAAAAGAAAAGAAATTGAAAATAACAAGTGAACTAAGTCTACAAATAACAAGAATATAATAATAAGTTCCTCACAGGACATGAATCCCAGTCTCACAGGTTAAAGTCCTGTGTTTGACCCATTCACCCGCCATGACCTGCTCCCTATGTGGACTTTGTTGCTTTTTGGTCAGTTGCAATGATGGTCCTGGAGCAGCAATAATTATGATGTTGTAGGAACAACACCAATGCAGTGATATCAGATAAAGCCAGATGTGGTACAGGCACTTCTTGCATTGATATTTAGTGATGTTTGTGCACCTAACTATATGAGGCCTGTCAGACTGTCAGAGTATTAATTTGATGTTGATGTTTGATACCAAGAAGACAAACGGTATAGGAATGTAGGCTAATCAATATCAATAATATTCAGCTATTAAAATTATCAAACCTCCCCTGTACTTGCCTGTTTATTTGGTAGACCCCGATAAAGCTAATGGGTACTGTAATTCAATAGTCCTGCAATAAATGTTAAGTTCAGAAAGATTAATGTTAAGGTTTTTTATGTCATGTTTTTAGAGTTTCTGTCCATCCCATATGAATGAAGACGGACTAAATATTAAGAAATACTCCTTAGTGTAACCCAGTACAGCTCAACAGCAACACAAGGAGGTGGAGTGGCCCTCCACCTATCAGAAGGTCTTTGGTTCCCTGCATTCTACTACAATCTGCCTTGTGCAAGATACTGAACTCCCGTGTGTGTGTGTGTGTGTGTGTGTGTGTGTGTGTGTGTGTGTGTGTGTGTGAATGTGTCTGCTCGTAATAAGCAGGCAGCACCTAGCCACCAGTAGACAAATGTGTGTGTGTAAATGGGTAAATGCTGACTTGTGCTGTAAAAGCACTTTGAGTGGTCCAGTCCATTTACCTTCCTAGAAAAAAAGCATGTCTTGTATGGACCGGGCAGTTATACAGGTCCTCTTCCACCACCGTGCTTCAGCAGTAGTCCAGAGCAGACAAACTAAACACTGGCTCTAGGGAGGCCCCTCAGTGTTTTTGCATTATCTGAAGGTGACCATAGGTTCTCCCAGAGTTCCTAATCTGTACATCCTGCACATGTGTGTATGACAGGTCCTAATGCCTGACTGGTGAGTTTTTGTAACCCTAACTATTCTCCAACCAAGTTCAAAGCTTGTTTGTTTCCAAAATCACTACTGTTTTCACCTTTCTTCTTTGTGTTGCATCACTGCCACCTACTGGGGATGATATGCTGTCATCTGACGTTGCCCTTCTTTTTTGTTAATCGGAGCATAACAAACCAACATGAAAGGTGCATACCACCAGCCACTGCATCGGATCCACGCCATTAAATTACCAGAGTACCAATCCGCTAAAAAAGATCCCATGTCTCTATCTATCCTATAATCCAATAAATCCTACTTACAGTGCTTAATAATAACAACATGTTCAATATCTTCTGGAGTATTACACCACTGATGAAGATTTGAAAGACTTTTTCCAATTAAATATTGAGTTGAATCAAAACATACAAGCCCAGTCCTCAGCAAGTTTTATTCAACTTTGTCATGATGTTCTGCTTTGGTGTTTCCTCCAAAATCATGTCCACTTCTTGCTGTAGTGCTCCAGTTCCCAATTTTGTCATTTTTCTTTGGTGATGTTCTGCCTGTTATTCCTTTTGCTTCAGTTTTATTCAGTGGAATTTACATGATCTGTCCTGTTTGAGTGCATCTTCTGCAAACGAATGCTCCTTGTCTTTTCCTCTACTTCATACTGTAAGATGGAAATGATTGTCTTTACAGTTGAACATGGACATGGATTACTTACAAGTTATTAACTGTAACAAGATAAGTTATTTCCTTCTGTGCATCAGGTTGTTGATGTGTAAATCAGAGGGTCAATACCCATACTTACACTCTTGAGCAAGACTGCATCTATCTAAATATACCAACACACAGGGTTAGGTTTAGGATAGTGTTCAGTGTATCCCACAATTGACTGCAGTCTACTGGTCCACACTAGTCCAGCTGTTGCTGGTAATGCACCTAGACTGGTCTTAGAACATGTGGCTCTCCAAAACACAAATGTCTTGATCAAGCTTTAATGTTTTGTTGGTTAATATAATTTCCACATAATGAACACGTATATAGGATTAACAGTATTACAGTTACAATCATATGACAAAACACACATTCAGGAGCTGAGAAGACTGGCAATTCAGAAAGTAATTAGAGTCATAAAAGAGGGGTTTAACTAAAGCTTAAAGAGACATTTGAATGGTGTCTGCTTGATAACATTGTTAAGAAAGATATTTCTCAAAATAATTGATACAAGCATATAGTATTTAGTATTTATGTGACAGTGTCAGATTTACAAATATTCTTTTCTCATTAGGAGGATTATTGATATTGAGTTCTAACCATCTGTGGAGGTTCTTTTATAACTTTATAGTGTTTGAATCAAACATGTCACCAACTTAAACTGTTTTATGTCTGATGAATATTACTACAGCAGATCATTTGATACAGTCTTATGGCAGTGATATTGTAACCCAGTGTCAACTTGATCTGTTTTTTACAGCCCACTGACAGATGTCTGCAGTAAATCACATCACAGCTGTCTCTGTCTGTCTTCAACTTATTGTGCACTAGTTTCATTTTGTCTTAGTGACCCTATGACAATTAGTATGAGGATCAAAAATGTAATTCATGAAGTCACTTTTTGCTGAGAAGCCAGCTTACCTCTCAACATTATGGTCTGTGATTCATTCATTGTAACACATTTCCAGTTAGCAAATTAGAATTCATCACCTGAAGGCTACAAGATTTTGAACATGCTTGAGTTGCTCAGCTGCACACATGACAACACATTTTTAGTCCAAGACTGTTGGTGAAGTGCGGGCACACAAATGACACAACTGAACCAGGTGTATTTTTTACAAGATCATTCCACCTGGAGAACTCCAAGACTGGATTAAAGGTCCAGCATGTGATTTAATGGTAAGGTTGCAGACTGCAACCAAGTGAACACCTCTTGCCTCACCCTCCCCTATGGTGGCCCCAAAAAATGCAATAAACAGGCCTAGTCAAGAACCAGTGTTTGTCCGTTCTGAAGAAACATGGCAGTGCAACATGGCAGACTCCATGGAAGAAACCCTGCTTTCTCTGTAGATATAAAGAGCTTCTATTTTCTTATGTTAAGGTGATTATATAACATAACTGTGAATACTATATTACATTTCTGCCACTAGATTCCCCTAAATCCTACACACTGGACCTTTCAAGTATCGCAATATTAAAAGAAAATCACAAGAGGTCACAAAGGGGTAATGTGATGCATTCTTCTCCAGATACATATACATACGTGTTTGTATCAAACAGAAGAGCTGGTGTAAGAACAGCACAGAAAGGATTTACAAAAAACACAACAAAGTTTATGGCTGAAAAGGAAATGTATTCTTCAGAGACAGAAAAATCATTGTAAAAATCTTGTAATCTGCACTAGCCGAGAGGAATGATGTTCAATGTGCTTCTATATAAGAGGAGGCAGACAAGCGCCTGACTTGTTGAAGCTCAGGTTATGCTCAACTAGTTGCTCAATGCGCAACTAGTGTGTATGTGATGTTGTCTGA
Organism: Chaetodon auriga; assembly: GCF_051107435.1. Classification (NCBI taxonomy): domain Eukaryota; kingdom Metazoa; phylum Chordata; class Actinopteri; order Chaetodontiformes; family Chaetodontidae; genus Chaetodon; species Chaetodon auriga. Next base: position 26,559,977 of record NC_135083.1, read on the forward strand.
CCACATTGGGAATCAAGTGTTTATGTAGGTGTGCTGAACAGCCACACTTGGATATCACAGAGAGGGGAGACACAATATTATGAAATATGCAGATAATGAGCACATTTTCAAACTGTTCCTCTTGGAAGTCATTCATAGCATTGACCTCAGTTGCTCACATGAAAAGTGACAGGAAAGAAAAAGATGAATGAAAAAAAGAAGTAGAGCCAAGGTTAAACCCTGGCTCCTTTCTCACCTCATCCAGCTGACCAGTCCCAGTGTGAAGTGGGTTTAAGGGGAGCTTTCTGAAGCTTGTCGACCATGCAGTTCTGATGAAGCATACTCTCAGTTTGTGTTATGTGTCTCATTGGTTCTAGTTAGTTATTGGTTATATGCAGTGTTTGTGTGAATTGAACAGTTAGTTTTAGAATATATTTAATGTACAAATGATGAGCATTAACTTGTTGCTTTTTTGCTGATTACATCTGAAGTTTGTCCACATGGAAATCAGATCAAAGTTCAGACACTGGCCATGCACATTGCGTATTGTGCTTAAGACACAGTCCAGTATCAGGAATGAACAGGCTCTGAGTGTGGACAGCCCGTAGTCTTCACACCTGCTCCACATGAGCCTGGTTTGTGGCTGATTGACTCCAACACCAATTAGTTTACTCTGATAACAAACTGAAGTTAAACTGCCACACAGATTTTATCTTCAAGAAAAATCAATGACTTTTTCTTTTTAACATGTACTCCAGTGATGTAGTGTTCCAAATAGAAAAGGAGCCTTTTGAAACTCTGTCTTGTTTGAATTTATCCGAATAAATATTTTGTCGTTTTCACTGTGAGCTTTGTCGTGTAAACGGGGCTTTATTCTTGCAGTGGGCACATTTATCTCACCTCTCTCTGATGGAGATTACTTCTATGTGCATTAATGTTTGAGGTTGTAAAACATAAACTGTGTTAAAATTCATTGCCTACAGTTTGTCACTGGGTAAGATTCTACCAATGTCAAAGTATTGTAACTATTACTTGCCGGGTTTCTGGTAATCAGGCAAGAGTCTGCTTAGGATTTCAGTCCCATTCAAAGAAATACAGTATTGTGATTCAAAGTTTAAGCAGTAGAGGCCAAAATATCCACTTTGTTATGCAGACTTTCTTTTACAGATCTCAATCCACAGGCCCATGCTCATTTAACCACAATAACATCACTGACGTACATTTACAGTTTGTGCATGTATGTATGTGTGTGTGTGTGTGTGTGTGTGTGTGTGTGTGTGTGTGTGTGTGTGTGTGTGTGTGTGTGTGCACTCTTCATTGTCCCTACTGATTAGGGTAGCCAACATTTGGTTAATTACAGATCACTTTTCAACTTCTCAAGTCCATTATAATAAAATACAGGGACACAGTGGAAATCTAAGGATTTATTTATTCTGTTTACTTTATGCTCAGACAATCAGAAAATGACAACTGCTTTTCACTGTCTTCTAATCTATTAAGTGATAATACAAACACCTAATGCAAAAGTTATCTAAGTTAAAGGTGGTGAAACCTGCATTGTAGTTGTTCTCAGAGCCGACCTAAATGCAAGCAACACAACAGTACTGAACAATCACTTGAATGAATCCTGGTGTCCACTGTCTCCTCTGCTCTGCACCACCTCTCTACGTTCAGTATGGAATGCTTCTTGTGTTTAGTCCCAACTTTAAACATGTCATACACTATGCAGCAAGAACAGACCAGTCTACCAGTCTGAATTTTGTCATTTAACACTCTGATTGGCAGGACATCATTTGTCAGTGATTTCCACAGCCACCACAAATGATGAATGATTAATGTAACTGTTTCCTGATCCATCATCTCGAAGGTTTGGTTAGAGCTATGGAAAGATGGGAGTTGTGGTTAAAAGACACCATCACTGACTGCCTGTAAGAACAGAATTTGAACAGCAGTATCCTGTTGATCCTCGGTCATTTCGAAGTCCTCAATATATTTCGAATGAAGTGTGTGCTGGACCATCTAAAAGCATCAGAACCAGGGCAGGGAGGCTGTGTTAGCGTTATTTTGTACATTTCCTAAACACAGAATCCAAAACAATCACTCCCACTTCACAGAGTGAAGGCCTGGTGGCCTTGAGTATGGAGGCGTGAAAGTTGAGCACTTGGATTGATCTTCTCTCTCAAGCTCTTTTTTCATTTTTACTTAACTACTTCTGTTACTTTTCTGAACAATGGAGTGCAATACTGTGATTGTCTTCCAGGACAGACTGAAAGTGTGAGCTCTTCTCTCCATTTCAACAATTATTTCAGCCAACAACAGAATTGCTGGAGAGAGATCAGAGACACAGTGGGATGATGCCAGGAGGAGACTATGACAGCAGGCTTTTCACTTTGCTTTCCAGTGTGGACGTTCAGACCAGCTAGACACACTTTGAATGCTTTTTGAACTAGTTCATCTGAAGCATACTGAGACCTTCAATGCTTTGAAAAAAGACCAGTGTTACTTTTCCGGGAAAGACAGCAGGGCCTGTCTTAAGGCCCTGATCAGTTGATCTGATATTGTGGTGCATATTCCCAACTTTCAAATTGTTCAAATTACCCCAAACAAATTGACACACCACATACTGTAGAAAACATTGATGTAGTCTCCATGGCATCACCTGTAGCTTTCTGAAGAGCCATTGTGAAGCTCAGTGTCAGAGAGTCCAGCTGTCACCATCTTGGCAGGGCCTCCCTCCACCAAACTCCCAGCTAATCCAAAAATGGACAAAGAGGTGGAGTGCGGGTGGAGCTGAGATGGGCCAAATAAAGCCTGTGGCTGAAAACTAGGAGCTAGCTGTCACTCAAAGTGGCCATGCCCATAATTATGCATAAGGTTATGCCTTAACATAATTGAAATGAGTGAGTTATATAAAAATTTATCCCTGTACAGTTGTCATGAATGAGGAAATTAGCTGTAGAAAAAAAAGTTGGTTTTTTTTCCAGGCTGTAAACATGTTTATTTTTGCTATAGCGTTGGTCATCACTATATGGGGGTCTATTAGGATTGACTCACTTTTGGAGCCAGATTCAAGTGGCCATTCAAGAAACTGCAGTACCAAAGTGATGTCTGTAGATTCCAACATCTAACTGAATTCCTTTAGACTGAGGCCCAGATGCATAAACAGAGTAAACATTCCAGACTGAAGAGGCAGAGGCAGCATTAGAAAAGAACAAATGCAGTGTGAACTGGTACTTGCACCAGACATCATCCTGCTCATTTCTGAGCTAATCTCAGTAAAAAACTATGGAGCTACAAAGTACATGTGCTTCTTCTGACAAAAATAAAACTCTACACATACATTTTCTCTGCAAGTTAGATGGACAGTCACCTGTCTCTTCTGAGGTAGTAAATAAGTAGAAATATAATTAAAGGCAAGTATAGAGAACAATGTTTGACCCTAGAGTACACCACTAGGATTTGTGTGTACCTGGTCCTTCAAAGTTGAATTCTGAACACATTCCCATATTCAATGGTGGTAAAAACTGCCTAATTATTACAGGTTAAAACTATTTCTAGTGATTTTTGCAGAAAGATATATGACAAGGTAGTAGAGGTAGAAAGTTTGACTGAATTATAATGTCAATGTCTGCTGCTAGATAAAGAGTTTAGATTCATAAACCTACCTTATAGTTTCAATCTAATGGCACAAGTAAGAGCCAAAATAACTAGAAGCAAATACAAATAAAAACAGAAACCCACAGTTATGCATGTTTGAGGTACAGATCAAATTCATCCTTTTCTAGAAATGTCATAAGTGCTTAAACCCTGTCAAGAGATTAGACACTCTTAGAGAGGCACAACAGTAGCATTTTAAGACATTGGTGCAACAGCTGGAGAAGTCGTCCTTCAACATGAATTTCATGGAATTAAGGCAGTCTCTCTTTCTCTCTCTCTCTCTCGCACCACAGCCTTGGAGGAATGGCTGTCAATACCAACAGTGATACAGTCAAAGGTCGGAAATAGGTACAATTGCTGCATTCTATTCAGAATTTCACAACAAGCAGGTCACACTCACAGCCTGCTCAGATCCAGTGGTCCAGTTGAGAAGAACGAAGCAGGTAACCGGGAGTGCTTTGAGACTTCCTTTTTCCTAAATTACAACGCTGTTCCGAAGTGCCTCAGGTCACATGATATAGCTAGGGTTTCCACCTTCCACTATGGGAAATATGGACATGGAGGAGAAGGCTACACTGATATAGATAGATCAACATATTGCAAAGTGCTTTTATGTTCCATACTATGGAAACAATAGGTGTGAATATACAGGTGAGTTTGAAAATGACTGTGACTTAAAATTTTGTTTCCCACAGGTTGAGAAATGGCTTACATCGAGCTTTTCATCTGCTCTGCAACTATCATACTAAGTGTCACAGTTCTGGATAGCCATCTCCTACCACCACATGAGTTCATAGCAAATTTTATGAACACCAGAGAGTGGATTCTGTTGGATGCCTATCTGGGTTAATTTCTATAATACTTAAAAAATAATATGTGCTTTAATGTATTTAAAGGGACAGGTAGCAGCCCTGAGACCAGTGACCTGGTTAGCACACTGTCTGAAACTGTACATTTCTGAGTTCTCTATTTGACCTTTCAACACAGCAGATTCAAAAAATTTAAGGGTCATACAAAAAACAGCTGCTGCACTGTTCTCTGAGGCTTTGTTCAGACAGAGAGGCACAAGATACACGGAGGATGCTGTGAGCATCGCAAGAGAAGGGAAACATGAGTTGTGACTGAGCGCAATTAAAAAGTTGGAAAGATTGATTCACCCACTGGCTGCCAGTTGCAGTAAATAGGTGATCCCTGCAGTGTCTCAAAAACAGAACTAGTTAAAATTATAAAGTAAACTCATATATGTTGGAGTATATGGAGCTCAAGGATATTTTTAAGCAATGCCGACCTTATAGGCTAGAACATGTTTCATCACCACAGACAGCAGTGGAGCAGCAACTTTCCACCTTACATGATTTAGCATGGCCTGCCATGTTGAAAATGAAACCTAAGTATATTTTAATCTAGTGATGCTACGAACTACATTAAAAAAAGTTGCATTGGAGTTTGTGTCACTTTGCTAAGGCGACCTCAGATAACTGCATCTACAAATCTTCACGGCTTCCAATGTGGAATTCTGACTTGAAGAGCTGCTCTGTTACATTTTTCCACTAAAGGAAATTCAGAATTTCAGATTCTGATGTTTCTCAAATGCTTTTGCAGTTCAGTTCCTCTAACAATGTGTGACTTTGTTTATCTACTGTTCAGTTATCTACTAATAGTTTACATGCATGGGTTTACAGTATCCTTAAACAGTAATTGTAAACTCTGTAATTTATTGCCTTTACAGACACTCAAAAATAGGCCATATTCAACTTCTGACTTCCACAGGAAAGGGTTAAATGTACACCAAATGAAATAACGGTTAATCTGCTGATGTACTTAGTGAAGAAACATCAGTTGGGGTAAGGCTGGTTGACTGGGTGGGAAGTTCTTTACTGCATATTTTAACTGGTTAACCACCAGATATCATATCCAGACAGTGGTACTGGGGTTTGAGTTTTTGTTTTGTTTTTTTTTTGCATGTACTCATTGTGACTGAGTACATCTTCCACCAACTGTTCTCACTCTGTAAGGCTCCAGTATTCTAAAAATAACAAAATCTCAAGTCAGCTTACGTAAAGGGGACATTTTCTTTAACATGATGCATTACTGGATAAAATAATCTCCAATACTCTAGCATTTTCCATGATAACCTTAAACTGGATGACTCTCCGCACTGTACAGCACCTGAGATGAGTGTTAAGTGCATTCACTGTTGGTAAGAAGTCTGACTAAAAGAAGTACTACTCTATTTTGGTTGTAGTGAGACTCTCTACATTTCCTCAAAGGTTCAAGCTTCCTTTTTAAATAATGAGGTAATACTGTTGAGGTGATTTGTTGTGTTCAACAAAAAAAAAGTTTTACCCTTGTCATGAAAATCCATGAGCTTGAGTGTGTGAAGGCAATGTTTGTGTGGATAGAACTGCTTACTGCTGAAAGGCCTGGTAGTAGTGAGGTAGGGAGCTAGAAGTGCTCATCGCAGGACTGCTGTATGCCTGAGGTAGCTGGCTGTGGTTGTGGGCTCCGGGGCCCTGGGGTACATGAGCTTGGGGAGGCTGGAAGAAAGTGAAAGGCCCTGGAGCCTGGGAGGACAGCCCAGTAGCAGAGGATGGAGAGGAAGTGGTGGTGGTGGCAGATGGATAGCTCATCACTAACCCTCCCATCCCCATGTGAGGGCTATAGGGCGGCAGACTGAAAGGCAAAAAGCCCAGCAGAGGCCCCAGGTCCATGTTAGTGGTACAGGACATCTCGGATGAGGAGATAGCAGGACTCCTGGACAGGAGGTGGGGGTCGCCTCCAGCACCCACCCCTTCACCCAGTACCTCCCTCTGAGGAGAGGCAGAAGTAGAGGTAGAGGAGTTGGCCACACTCAGGTGAGGCGGGGGGGCGCTCTGCAGGTCCAGCAGGAAACTATCCACGTCAGCGCGAGGATATGAGGTAGATCCTTGCTGGTACCTGGCCATGTTGCTGTAGGGCTGCTGCTGCTGCTGCTGAACTGTCGGGGGCTGCAGGTGATGGTGGTGGGGGAGAGAAGACTGGGGGGACATGTGGCGACCCACACCCATGCTTGAGGACAAGGTGCCCTGCATGAGGCCATGAGGGTGGCCCAACCCGGGGACAGTATTGGCCATGGGGTAGGAGTTGTACATGTCCCTGGGGTAAGTCTCCATGGGCTCCTTAGAGACAGAGCCCATATCAGAGGTCACAGGGCTGGGCTCCTCCTTCACTCGACACTGGGGGGCGGGGGTCGGTGTAGCTACAGGAGTGCTGGGAGTACAGGTTGGCACTAACCCTGACTCCTGAGCGTGGCTCTTCTTCAAGTGGCGGGTCAGATGGTCTCTGCGGCCAAAGCGTTGTGCACAGCGCGGGCACAGGAAGTCACGGCGCCCAGTGTGCACCACAGCATGACGCCGTACATCCTTACGAGTATAAAAACGTCGGTCGCATCTCTCACATGAGTACTTCCTCTCTCTCACTGGCATAGCAGCGTTAGTGTTTCCCTCTGACGGTGGAGGCCTGTCAATATGGCTGCCCAGATGCTCCAGCAGGGAAGGTGCCCCCTCTGGACAGGGCAGGCCTGCTGCAGCGCTGTGGGCTGCCACCAGGTGGCGTCTATAACCCAGCTGGGTGTTGTACTGCTTCCCACACTCCTGGCAGTGGAAGAGCTGCCTGCTGGTTGGGTGGCTCTCTTGCAGCTGGCTTGTCAGATGGTCCTGCTGGTGGAACATGGTCTAACAGAAGGAACAGTACTGGCTCTGCTGTTGCACAGGGACTCTTGCCAAGAGTCTGAGCAGACACAGACAAGATTCATGAGGATTCTCCACAGATCTGACCATCAGCCTACAAGACCTTTGGTCGTTTTGTTAACTTAAGAGTGCCAGAATTAATGCTAAGTGCTGTTTGTTGACTGTTTGATGGTCTCTTGCGGCAATGACTAGTGGTCTGTCCTGCCTTACTGAGGCAAGCCTGTGTCCAGCACTTGGTCTCTGTGACAGCAGCTGCCATAGCAACCCCACAAGGGCTGCGGTGATGAGGAGCTTTGGAAGCTCTGACTGGGTCTGTGTGTTTCCTGAGAGGAGCTCTTGTGTTGGCCCGCAGTCTATTTTAGTATTCAGCAGCCCTGAACACCACAGGCACAACAGCTGAATCACAGAGGCAGCTTAACATCTTCACAGACCTGCAAAACAGGGAAAAAAAACTGTGTCACTTTTTGAAAATGATACCTTTTGGCTTAAAGGCATGGCACAGTGAGAAGCAAGCTGGATGGGCAGACTTTAATAACTATATGTGCAAAGCATAATTTGCGCATTTTAATTCACAAGATCATGTAGTAGAAGCAACAGACATTTATTTTTGGATATCTTTTGCTTCTTTGAAACTGACTTCAATGAGTCTCTATGAAAACCCTTCACCTTTTGATATGTTTTTACAAGCAATTTGTGGCAGTCCTCTTTGTCTTCATTAATATTGCTCCATCATCTATATCTACAGTACATTTAGCTTCTGGTGTTATCAAAGTCTCACAGTGTTGTCATAGTCTCCATTGAGACTTTTTTCCTTTTTTAAATTCTTTGGTTGGAAAAAGTGATATTGCAGCACACGCTGCAAATATGTAAGCAGAAATTTCAGGGGTGGTATAGAATGGTGAGCATACACTATACACCAAAAACGACAAATGTCCACCGGCAGGTGGCACTATAATCGAGCTAAGAGCATTTTAGCTGGTAATTCAGTTTACAGTGTACAGTGTACATCACACACTGAAAAACTTAACATGCGCACATCCCCTGAATTCAGCTGAATCTCACGGAATCTCCGCCAACAATTTTACAAGCAAAATTACTAAATATGCGAAACCTACTGTTTTGAACTTCTCCTCTGCTTTGCGCCCAATCTGCACAGAACCTATGAACTCTGATGATAAAGAGTTCAAACAATTTTGAGAATGCAAATGTGCAAATCACAAAAGAAAAGCTTCTTTTAGGTTGCAGTCAAAAGAGGAAGTAGTGCATATCTAAGTAGCAATCATTCCTATTAATACAAAAGTCAAGTAAGCCGTTTCCCAAGCTGGAATGAGGCTCTGTGCAAAATCTGGCAACAATCGGCCTCTAGGGGATGCCACAAATCAGAAAAGTTCATATCTCATAATCAGCTACATGGGTTCATACAAAATTTATTTGAGGGTCATGACTATTTTGGTAATGATTGATTTAAGTGGGCACGGCTTACTACAAATAGAAATTTCACATTTTAAACTAATAAAAAATTTCTATTTTTTATGGAACATCCACTGAATTGTGACAAAAGCTTGTCTCACCGCAACCTATGGTGAATTCAGAAATTTGTCACCCTGTATTTTTCAAAATAAGAAAAAAAAAAAAAAAAAAAAAAGAAACATCTATATTATCACAAGTATGCACTCAATTGCTACCAAAACTGACAGATATTCTCACAAAAGTAGATATCAAGTGTTCCAAATGGTGTTCAGTTTGGTCAAACACTGAGCCCGCAGTGATATTCAATATCTTACTGAATCTAATCTAATTTGTACTGCATGCACAACATGTCTTATTTAATCTAATTTCTAAACAAATTTCATGAAAATATTTGATAATACACCAAAAATGAGTAGAATGATGTGTGATACATTTTTGTTAACAGTTTTTGGATTTGGCATGATTTGGTATAACCCTCTGGGGGTTAAGAGGTTGAAGTGATGGGGGAGGGGCTGGTGCTTCACCATCCTTGCCCCCTCTCCCCTGTCACTTCATGAGTCACACAGCAGGGCATAGAGTTCAGTCCAGCCAGTTACTGCTTGAGTACATAGGGTAGCTTCACGCAAACCACTACCACTGCACATTTGTACAATGGGATGTGTGTTTTATCTCTTGTAAAAATCAACAAATATATTAATCTACATGAAGTTATTTCTGTCTTTCTGGAAAAGACACTGTCGACCTGCACGTAGATTATTCCATGTGTACATAAATGATTAAATCCTTAAAAGCACATGAAGTCAGCTAAATAGATAACTACAGGTTTTACACTCTGCATACAGTTCATTTCTTGCACTAAACCTATCTTTTCCCCTTGTCACCTATTTCAGGAAGTTAAAGCTTGGTTGAAAATTGGTCTTCCTAATGGACAATGAATCTGAGCATACTTCAAAAGTTGTGGCAAAATGGCTTAAGGACAACAAAGTCCAGGTACTGGAGTGGCCACCTCAAACCCATAGAAAAATTATGGTCAGAACTCAAAAAAGCGTGTGCGAGCGAGGAGGCCAACAAACCTGACCCTTTAAAAGAGTTCCGTCAAGAAGAATGAGCTAAATTCCAGCAACTTATTGTGCAAAATTTGCTATCCAAAATATCTGACCTAAGTTAGAAAATTCAAAGACAATAGTACCAAATAAAGGTGGGCAATATCAATATCAAAATCGTTAAAACTGTTATGTAAAGTCAATTAAGAAATGGTTCGAAATAATCGTAACATACTTCATGACATTCGATTATTCAGTTCTCTTATGTGGAACTTCCATAAAAACAAATACAAATGCCTCACATGAGAAAACACCTCAGAATAACAGAGACGCAACAGAGGTGCATTATCATCACTGACTGCTGCTCTCAGGTCATTTGAGAGCATGGTAAGCAGTCCTGCAGCTAAGATCAAATCACCTGGATTGCGCTGCCTACCTCGAATATACATATATATAAGAAACAATAAAGCAACTTTCTCATATAATGTTCGCTGAATCAGGTCCAGACATTGTTCTCTCTACCATTATTCTGATATTCCCCATTCTTAAAACACAGTAATGATCCTAACTGACCCGAGATAGGCAGTGTTTACTGGGATTAAATCTCAAGAATTGTGAAAACTGACATTAAACGTATTTGGCTACTGTATGTACACTTCTGACTTGAACCGGACCTGGCTGTTAAGGTCATACAATCTTAATAAACAATGCTCTCGCTTATGAGCATACCTTGGGGAAAACAGACAGGGAAGGGAGGTATGTGCTGATTAATGGAAAGTTGGAAGGTACTATGATTACCGTTTTTAACGTACAGTATATGCACCCCCAAATAGCGAATGGGGTTTCTATATGCAAATATTCAACATTATGGCCTCAGAGGCTAAAGCAATTCCAATATGTGGTGGTGGCTTTAATGTTACATTGAATGATAAACTTGACTCATTAAGGTCAAGTAATAGACAAACTAAGACAAATAAGAAGAGAAGTGCTGTTATGCAGGTAATAACAGAATTACTGATGTATTGAGGGACTTTCATCTGGCAGACTATAATCTTTTCATGTACACACAAATTGACTATTTTCTAATGTACAACACAGAGAGATGGAATTGTTTGCTGTGATACAGAAAATTTCAGATCATAGCCCCCTCCATCTTAATGTCAATTTGAACCTAAAATCCAGACATGTTATGGAATTTAATAATTTGAGTGTACTTAATGCCCTGCAAATCAAAGAAGCACTAGAGGCGGAAATTCAAGCCTATTTGGAGTTCAATGATACAGGCGAGGTGGAGCCGCCAATGCTATGGGTGGTGAAGCTTCTAGATTATCATAATTATTATATTATAAATTGAAGAAGAAAAAAAAGCAAAAAGTGTTTTCTACAATGTAAGAAAAAAAACAGAGGCTAGGGAGACTGAACATAAACAAGAAGATTCAAAAGTGTCTGGTGAAGTGTCTGGTGCTATTTTTTCAAAAAGTGTACTCTCAACAACAGTTAGACAATGACTCACAGACAGACACGTTTTACACTGAGCCCATCAACCAGTAGTTACCAGTAAGCCTAAAATAATATTCTCAGAACTGATGGGACACCTGAAGGAATGAATTTGGCTATTACAAGACTGAAGGAAGTTGTTCCCCTGGCGCAGATGGCTTAACGTCTGAATGAGTTAAATATAAAACCTTATTATTCAAAAAAAGAGTATGGGGGAACATGGCTTCCATTCTTGTTACAATATCATTATGCAGCCCAGCTGAAGCCTCTCATATGCTTTTGCAACCCTGGTACTGCAAGGTGGAAGGAACTATAAAAGATAGTGAGTGATAGGATCCCACTTCAAGTCACTGTTCCAGATGAAACACTAGTGAAATGCCTCTTGGATAGAGCCAATTCGTTATTAACTTGTCCCTGAAGATGTGGAAGGAAACTCAAACACTGTGCAGAGAATATCAAAACCATTAAGCTAGCATTAAGGTATACTTTGACGATCTGAAGTAACTTAACTTAGATGCTTTTGACTTCAACACAAGTGGTGGAAGAAATACTCAGATCCTCTATTTAAAAAAGTATGATGTGTAAAAATTGGCCACCAATCGATGGCTGCTCCAAACAAATATGGGGCAGCATTTCACCAGAGTAGCTGCTCTATGCTACTATTTGCTGAAGTATTCTCTGGCTGCAGCTACTAGTGCACATTAGCTAGTTAGCTCATTTAGCCATGCAGCTGCTGGCCATATTAGCTGACTGGAGTGGGCCCTGATTGAGAGCACAGAGCTCCAGGGAATTGTTGGGTAACAGAACCAGGCTCAGCAGCCTCCCAGTGAACATGGCCAGACTAGGGCTGAATCCAGTCGAGACCAAAGAAGGGACAGGAGAGCTGTGAACAGAGAGACCAGCGAGAGGAAGGTCCATCATCACGAGCATGGAAAAGCAGCAACTAGAGCTGCAATATTTTCATATGCAGAGAAACAAACAGAGTTGAGGTTTGTTGGAACACTGGTAAGAGTTAACTTTGCATTTTAGCTTGTTCTAGTTTGGTAAAAGGAAGACAAGTGAATTCAGAACGTGTACGGTTGTATTTTTCTGTCCAAATAAGGAAAACAGGGGTGAGAATATTTCCTTTCTTTACTGTGCTGATTTATGAGACCAAAAAAAGCTAAGAGTGCTATTGAAACATAGCAAACTAGCATACATCTGCCAGGTGAAACTATATCATTGGACTATCACCTCTTATAAGTACAAAGTGGTATTATGAGACAAGGTGAACCACAGCTAGCTGGCTAGCATGCTAACTCCAGTTGATGTCTCTGCAACACAATATACAGACGTCTTTGACACACCATCAGAACTAACTTTTTCATGTTCAGTTGATAATGGTAGTTTGTTTTTTGACTATTTCAAACCAACATTTTAGCAATATCATACACATTGCACTTTCAAGCAAAAGTAAGAATACCACACTGTGAAAAGTCATGAATTTAAAACCTTAAGTCTGTGAGTATTGCAACATGTACTCAAAATATCAAAAGTAAAATTACTAATTCTGCAGCAAAATGGCCTTAGTCTGTCTTTTACTATTATATATGATGTTTTCGGATTAATAAGCCAATTTGAATTAATTTATATATTGTTTGGTAGTTTAATCTACATCAATGAATCTTATTCTGTTATATTTAGCTTCTAATGAGAGTGTAGAATGTTATGCCCTCAGTGTTGTGTCAATTTTTCCCTGTGATATATAAAATGGTACTGAATACACATTTTTTCAAGGTATTGTAATGAAGTTATAGTGGCAACAATAGTTGGGAGCACACTGGTTTCTTTCTTTAGACTAATTAGCTTGGCTTGTAGATAGTAACCCGCCATTGCAGTCTGGACCACTCTGGTGATGAAAGACGGTAGGGAGAATGTGGTGGCGTTAGTAAACAGGAACTTTGTTTCCACTGCAGCAGCTAACGCAGGCTCTTCTGACATTATCAAGCTGCAACCTGACCTTATCTGGACACTTTTGCACTGACTATTCCAACTTACTATCTGTAGCATGTACTTTACAGTGGGTGAAATGACATGCAGGTGCACATCACTCTTCAACACACAAGAGAGATCTAATTGTCACAGCACCCGATGTACTATGACACAACCACAAAACTTAAAAACAATGGAAAATACAATGTTCAAGACAACAGTCACAAACTATTTGATTTTTCATAATGCAATGACTATTCAAAAATCCTAACCCATCTTTAGTGGCATATCATGAGCCCCGATAATCAGTGTGAGCAAGAGGCAAATTTTTAACCCCTAATCACAAACGACTTGTTGTCTCTTTTCCATGGATCTGACACACTGAATTTCTGTTCTCCATATGCCTGCTCATCAAATCCTTTGCTCTGCACTCCATAAGAGTAATCAGCAATATGGATATGATTTTGATTGTGATATAAAAGACAAGATAGGGCCTAAAAACGTTAAATGGAACATGATGCTGTTATATAATCGCACCAAGCACAGACATTTAATGGGGGCAATTGTTTGAACTAAGGAGGTATTGCTTTTAAATTTTGTCTAAATGTCTAAATATTCTAACTCAAATGTTGACACTTTTAGAAATACTTGTTCATGGAACTTTAGTTGTATTGCTTGCAGAAAGCTTAAAGGTTTAATTATTTTCACCAGACACTAAGCCACGCTCAGGATGGTTATTCAAAGTCTGCATGTCCTTTGCTGACACACCTTTTTATACATTTTGCAGATAGGTAGTGTAATATGTTTAAGTTCACCTTTGGCATCAAAGTAAAACCTGTAACACACAAGGCATGTGTGTTACAGGTTTTTGTCCGACAAAGACGCCCATCCTGGCGTTTCAATGGTGTGCTGTGATGTAACGGCCCTCTCCTCCTTAAGATTGGATCACGTATGGGTGATCTCAAGTAATCACCTTCAGACAATATGAAAAAAGAAACACTGTCCCAACCCTAATGTGCAACTGAGGCAAAACAAACTACACCTTGTGTGTTCATGTTATTGAAGGAACACTGATATGTTTTAATAGTTTCTAGACAACAACGGAGCTCAAAGGCACAGAGGTATAAGATTTATGAGTTTGTTTGATTCTGCACATGAGATATGTTGACAAGAAGAAACATATACACATATCACCACATTAATCCAAGACCCTAATTACATTTTTGGGGAAGTTCTGTGCATTTTACAAGTGTACCTGACAACCGGTGTACTAGTTTATTTGATGTTTTAAGTACTGCAGTTCTCATAATGCATACTTGTGGTTTGCAGCTTTAGAATTAAAACAATTTGACAGAAAAAAACTGAGCCAATAAATCGCATTTGTTTTAAACTACTCAAGAGTGTACATAACGTATTTACCTGTCACCACACTCTGAACAGAACCATGATTCAGAATGAGTTAGTTTTTCTATTGGAGTGCCACCACTATTACACAAGGAGACAGATTAAGCACATCGAACACCAGTGGATGTTTTCCGTGCTATTATACGGTAAAAGTATCGTGAACAGTGAAAATGTTGGTAAAGGACTAACATTGACTGACTGCATCAGTATGGTGATGGGAGCTGGTAGTGCCATCTTGTGGGTTCTCAACATAAGCTGCCATGAAACTTTAATCCCTACACTTTTTTTGCTTAAACCCTTTAAACAGTATTAAGATAACTGCGAAAATATCTGTCGTATTTGAATCAACAAAGTTGGGGGGGGGGGGGAATCCTCATCCCGCCTTATGTGAGTTTGACTGAAATGACGAAGTCCACATTGGTAACGTTACAGACTGGTGGGACGGAGACCGGAGCTAAATTTAACTGCTAGCCTTGCTGCGATTACAAAATTAGGCGGCGGAGGTGAAATATGGTTTAGTGCTTGGAGGTTTGCGTACGCTTTTTACTTGTTTGATACCGAGTGAACGCACCGGCTCGTATTAGTGGGACTGTGGATTAAGTTAGAGTTAGCCGAGGCAGCATGCTGGTTAAAAAACAAAAGATGAGCGCTTCACTAAGTTGTATCGGAGTTTGCGTTGCGAGAGCTAACTCTTCTTAATTTTACCGAGTAGGCTTAAAACTCCGGGTCAGGTCAACAGTCACGGACACAATGCTACTTACCGATCGTGCCTCAGTCCAGCTCTCCGTCCGGCCTCCATTCCGTTCCTACATCGACATTTTGGAACAAGTTTTAAATATGTTTCTCGAGTCCGGGCCTGGACTGCTGGGCGCCGCGCTGGAAGCCATGCATTCTGGGAGAGTGACGTCACAACTAGGGCTCACATAGACATGTACTGTATCCATGCGAGGCTCAGAGGCAGGAATCAGGGGGGATACTACGATGCAAGTCAGACATAGCCAGGCTTTTTTTGCGTGAGCTGGCTTGTTAAAAGCGTAAAGACCAGTCAGAGATAATGGGTATTACAATGGCGGTTATCAGCTTTCTTTGTTAATCCAGGTTTTCTTCATCGAGCTCTTTTCATGAAAAGGGGCGTTTGGTGCGTCATTTGACACCTCTTCCGCACAAAATGGACCGATCGCGTGCCGTCGACTTCAGTTAAGAAGAACAGGTTACAATCATCGAGCGTTATGAAGAATACATGTATACAGTTTGCACTGCTGTAATTACACGGCTTTATTCACCGATAATGCTAACGTGCAGCTCAGCAAGTTTACATTGGCCCATATAACGTGATCCCTCAGCTGAGAGTCTATATCGCGATATATAGAGAATCGTCAGGAAATAATTAGTGTCAGGATGTCGCTTTATATTTGAACTGAACATAACTTAACCTCCTCTGGAGCAGGCAAGAAAACTGTAAACGAGCAAGTTAGGTGTGCAGCAGTTACCATGGTGATAACCAGGTTGAAAGAGAGCCACCTTCCAGGCTAAAAGTACCTCATTGAACAATCATGTCACTTCCTAGCACACCCCTCAGATGTCCACATCCACACACTTATGTTTCGTGGCATATGCCACAAAACATTACTGCAAGCATCCTGAAACATTAAAACTTTAGAAATGGAGTACTAAAATAAAACAATGTTAAACATTTTATATTTTATGAGGTGATGTGAACCAGAGATATACATACGTACACAGGCACAGATGCTAGTAGGTGAAGATTGAATTATAATAACACTACTGGATACAAGAGGGTTTCCAGTAGTGATTTAAAAGAAGTACAAATTTTGTGTCTTGAGCTCCCCAGGCAGATTATTTCAGTGGGATATACAGATCATTCCAGAGTAAAGTTCTGTCTCCTTTAATGTAAAACCTAGTGATTGAAACATCCAGCAGATTCCTGTCTAAGGACATCCTACTGTATCAATTTATTTTTAAAACCATCTGGCAGCCAGTGTAAGGAGTTTAAGTAAGGAGTCTCATTTTTTGTATGTGTTGGAACTGAGTGAAACTAGACAAGTATTGGGATTTTTAAAAAACCCAATCAAGAATATCACAGGGGTCAATATTCCTGACCAAAACTTTTCTTGCTAGTGGACACAATATATATAAGATAACTCAAGACTTTATTGATCCCACACCAAGGATATTAAGTCATTACATCCAGCAAGTACTTCAAAAAGCAAAAAAACAGTGGCATAGAAGGGTCAACATAAAGAGTCTACAGGCTATAGAACAGGAAATCAACTATGTATATATACTGTATATACTTACTACCATAAAATACTACTGCCCATAAAAATCCTTTTTCAATTGCCAATATTCTTTTGAGAAAACTACCAGTGTCATATGTTGTATTGCACTTAAGAATACTGTTGCATAGAATTGCATTGAATTTCACAAGTCTGTGATTATGCACAATATGTACAACTGTACAAAATGTAAAAATACTGTTGCTGTTGTTACTGTTATATATACATATATTGTCACAATTCTGCTAAATTAAATTACAGACAACATTGAAAACAATTATGTTGATCAAATCTTTAAATTTGATTTTGAGTTTGATATATTTTCTTTCTTTTTAAAAAAAAAAAAAAAATCTGTTTTATATTAAGCCTGCCTCTTCTGCAGGCAAAGAACTACATTTTTCCTGCTCTTTTGATATATGTACCTGTCTATACTGAATAAGTAAGCTATCACAGTGTATTGTCTATGTTGTAAGCATAGACTTTGCTCTCTGGTAGTTGTGGGAATTTTCTTTCACTGAAACTACTTTAAATATGAATGAAAATACTTTCATTATCAATGATTCTACCACTTTTGTTGATTCACTATGATTTAATCATCATTTCAAAAATGTCAGAAAATATTTAAAAAATACCCATCACAATTTCTCAAGCTCAAGGTGACATCTTCAAATTGCAAACTTGACCTTAGATACAAAATGTAAGCCAATATATGTCTCATTGACAATGAAAGTTTATTCTTAATGGAAATAGCTGTCTGAAAAAATAAAAACTTAAGGTGTATTTAACTAGCTTTTTCTGGGGTTTTCAAACCATAGCCCCTAACAATGAATGGAGTTTGCACAGTACTGTCTCAGATTTCTTTTTGTGTCACAAATAAAGCTGATGCAGCTTTGAATGACTGTTTTGGTACAACTGTGAAGGAGTTACTTTTGGAGCTGAGGAGGAGGATCAGAGAGGAAAAAAACAGCTAAAGGAGAAAGATGGAGGAGGAGCTGAAACAGAACAACATCAGTGGAGTGTGAAGGGGCCTTGAAACCATCGCTTACCAAAAGACACCCAACTGCCAGCCTCTGGGGGACCGAAACAGGTAAATGATCTGAACCCTTTCATTTCTAGATTTAATCGGTCATCTCTGCTCCTCCCTTTGTCCAGTTATCCCTGCTGCAACCCCCATCATATGGAGCCCTGGTGTACTGCCCCACCCCCACCTATTACTCCCTTCTCACAACATTCAGCTCACAGCCACCCTGCCCATCCACTGCATTTCCTGTACAATGCCAAACCCGGGACCCACAGGAGGATCAAAGCGAGCAAGGCTGCGGATCTGAATGCCATCAGCTTAAGGTTCCTCAAGTCCTGTCCAGCCCAGTTCAACCTGAGCCTAAATCTGAGTGGCACAGCTGTGGAAAACATCCTGCATGGTACCAGTGTACTTTGCAAGACTCTGCTCCCCAAGGACCTCTACACCTACAGGCCAGTATCACTGGCATTACACCTATTGAAAACCCCGGAGAGGCTGGTCCTTGTCGGACTCCGCCTGCTGATGAAACCATCAACAGACCTGCTGCAGTTTGCCTGTCAACCTGGAACTGGGGTGGGTGATGCTGTCATCTACCTCCTACATACTCTGAACAAAAATATAAATGCAACACTTTTGTTTTTGCTCCCATTTTTCATGAGCTGAACTCAAAGATCTAAAACATTTTCGATATACACAAAAAAACCACTTCTCACAATATAAGAAGAAGAAGATTAATCACAACACAACATGCAGAGTTACAGACGTCTGAAGCTTAAGTGAAATTATTTCTCCACTTTTAACCCATCCTGGTAAGTCCTTCCTCCATGGCAGACCAAGAGCGGTGGGCTGCCAGCCGACAGCGGCCCCGGCCCTGACCATTCGGTCAGGTGGTGATCTTCTTGCATGTTTTTAGTGGGTTTTTTTTATGGAGGATACCCCAGGTGAACACGGGGAGAACATGCAGACTCCACACAGAAAGGCCCCTTAAAGGGTTGCAGGCACCGAAGGCATGGTGGACGACACACCCACAGCACCCCAGGCAGGAATCGAACCCGGGACCTTCTAGCCACCTAAATTGTTCACAAATCTGTCTAAATCTGTGTTAGTGAGCGCTTCTCCTTTGCCGAGATAATCCATCCCACCTCACAGGTGTGGCATATCAAGATGCTGATTAGACAGCATGATTAATGCACAGGTGTGCCTTAGGCAGGCCACAATAAAAGGCCACTCTAAAATGCACCATGCCACAGATGTCGCAAGTTGCAAGGGAGCGTGCAATTGGCATGCTGACTGCAGGAATGTCCACCAGAGCTGTTGCCCGTGAATTGAATGTTCATTTTTCTACCGTAAGCCATCTCCAAAGGCGTTTCAGACAATTTGGCAGTACATCCAACCGGCCTCACAACCACAGACCACGTGTAACCACACCAGCCCAGGACCTCCACATCCAGCATGTTCACATACAAGATCATCTGAGACCAGCCACCTGGACAGCTGCTGCAACAATCGGTTTGCATAACCAAAGAATTTCTGCACAAACTGTCAGAAACCGTCTCAGGGAAGCTCATCTGCATGCTCGTCGTCCTCATCGGGGTCTCGACCTGACTGCAGTTCGTCGTCGTAACCGACTTGAATTGCAAATGCTGACATTCGATGGCGTCTGCCACGTTGGAGAGGTGTTCTCTTCACGGATGAATCCCGGTTTTCACTGTTCAGGGCAGATGGCAGACAGTGTGTGTGGCGTCGTGTGGGTGAGCGGTTTGCTGATGTCAACGTTGTGGATCGAGTGGCCCATGGTGGCGGTGGGGTTATGGTATGGGCAGGCATATGTTATGGACAACGAACACAGGTGCATTTTATTGATGGCATTTTGAAAGCACAGAGATACTGTGATGAGATCCTGAGGCCCATTGTTGTGCCATTCATCCACGACCATCACCTCATGTTACAGCATGATAATGCATGGATCTGTACTCAATTCCTGGAAGCTGAAAACATTCCAGTTCTTGCATGGCCAGCATACTCACCGCACATGTCACCCATTGAGCATGTATGGGATGCTGTGGATCTGCGTATACGACAGCGTGTTGCAGTTCCTGCCAATATCCAGCAACTTCGCACAGCCATTGAAGAGGAGTGGACCAACATTCTACAGACCACAATCCACAACCTGATCAACTCTATGCGAAGGATATGTGTTGCACTGCGTGAGGCAAATGGTAGTCACCGGCCTAAGGCACACCTGTGCAATATTCATTCTGTCAATCAGCATCTTGATATGCCACACCTGTGAGGTGGGATGGATTATCGCGGCAAAGGAGAAGTGCTCACTAACACAGATTTAGACAGATTTGTGAACAATATTTGAGAGAAATGTTTTTTTGTGTAAATAGAAAACAGTTTTAGATCTTTGAGTTCAGTTCATGAAAAATGCTAGCAAAAACAAAAGTGTTGCGTCTATTTTTTGTTCAGTGTAGATCAATCTCTCACCTGGAGATGTCTGGAAGCACTGTGGGAATCATGTTTTTCGATTTGTCCAGCGCCTTCAATACCATATTGTCCACACGAAAGTTGGAGTGTACAGGGGTGGACCAACACCTCACAGCATGGATCATGAACTACCTCACCAACTCATCACAGTAAGTGAGAATAACGCACTGTGAATCCGACATGGTTGTCTTCGGCATGCGTTCTCCACGGGGAACAGTCCTGGCTCCTTTCTTCTTCACTCTCTACACTGCAGACATCACACACAAATCAGATAACTGCCACCTGCAAATTCTCCCACAGATGGGGACAACAGGGAGTACAGAGAACTGACCCAGGGATTTGTAGATTTGTGCCATCAAAACTGCCTTCAGATCAGTGCGGCGAAAAACAAAATCTGGTGGTGGATTTCTGCAGGTGCAAACAATCTCCTAAACGAGTGAAAATTCAGGAAACAGACACTGTGATGGTAAAATACTTGGGTAGACTAGACTTTTGACTTGAGACTTTAGATTTCTTTATTGATCCCAATTTGGGAAATTATTTTGTTGCAGTAGCAATTAAACATACAGACAAGCACATAATGTATACAACAAAAAGTAACAAAAGTAACAAAAAAAGTAACAAAAAACAGAAACAGGAATAACAGCAGTTTGTTAAAAAATAAAAATATAACTAAGCATAACTAAATATATAGTTATATAATATGTATTATAATGTATAATACATATAATATAATAAAAATACAATATAACTAAGTATAGAAACAAGTATTTACAGCAAGAAATTGGTTCAGTTTCAGATGATAAATAAATGTAAACAGTAGACCATGTGTGCAATATTGCAATAGTACAGATAATATGTAAAATATTGGGATTGTGAGGTTGATGGATTAACTGTTTAAGTTACTATTGTACAGTGTGTTGACTTGTGGCAGGAATGAATTCCTGAAGCGGTCTTTATGAAAGCGAAGCTGGAGCAGTCTATTGGAGAAGGAGCTCCGCTGTCTGTCCACAAGGTGGTAAAGAGGATGTTCAGGGTTATCCATGATGGATAACAGTCTGTCCAGTGTCCTCCGCTCCACCACCTCTTCAAAAGTGTCCAGTTTGCAGCAAATAATGGAGCCAGCCTTCCTGATCAGTTTGTTCAGTCTGTTGGTGTCGCCGGCTCTGATGTTGCTCCCCCAGCACACTGCAGCAAAGAAGAGTGCACTGGCAACAACAGACTGGTTGAAGGTCTCCATCATCTTGCTGCACACATGGAATGGTCTGAGCCTCCTCAGAAAATATTTCTGTTTCTGTCTGTCTCATTTCTCTCTCTCTCTCTCTCTCTCTCTCTCTCTCTCTCTCTCTCTCTCTCTCTCTCGCCCAACCGGTTGAGGCAGATGGCCACCCACCCAGAGCCTGGTTCTGCTTGAGGTTTCTGCTTTTAAAAGGAAGTTTTTCCTCACCACTGTCACCAAGTGCTTGCTCGTGAGGGAATTGTTGGATCTCTGTAAATGAAAGAGCTCGGCCTGTAACAGCTCTATATGGAAAGTGTGAGAGACGAGAGTGTCTGAGACAACTGCTATTGTGATTTGGTGCTATACAAATACAATTGAATTGAATTGAAATTGATTTATTTTTATGTTTGTTTTTTTCTTTTTTAAATTTGATTAAAAGTTCTATTAAACTTTACAAGGCTTCCTTTAGACCACACACACCCAAAATGACAAATTCACACATGTTCAATAGTGCATTCTAAACTGTGCAATATCAATAGTTCCCTTGTGAAATAAGACAATATTGTGTTGTTCATATTGATTGACTCAATTGCAAGTACGTGGTTAATAAATAATATCTGTGTGTTTGGGAATGGAAGACTCAATCTAAACTGTGGTATTCTGATATCAAATATGATTATTTGTATACAGCATCTGTTCAAATGCACTATTTGCATGCGGAGGGCTGGACGCTGTTTTGTTGCATTCCTGCGGAGGGTTTGACCTTTGACCTGGTTGTTGCATTCCATAGAGGCTTGTCCTGCAGCAGCACCACAGCCAGCCCTGCACTCACATTGCTCCTATGCTACAGAGAGACGATGTGTGTTGAGCTAGTTTAGACAAAGCATTTGATACAGTAGCGAGAATTATCAGATACAGAGCATCCCTTCGAGCAAAAAGGAACGTTTTGTTTTGGGTGCATATATAGTTAACCTGGAACGTAGTTATCCATTTTGCTAAGCAGCTAAATCGCCGTCGTATTGAGGTTGCTTTGTAGACACACAGCAGGCTAGCCGCAGACACCAGCGCAGAGGAAATGAAGGACAAACAAAAGAGAAAGAAGGAGCGGACCTGGGCTGAGGCGGCTCGCATGGTAAACAGTTTATTTTGAGCATTTAACTTGCTGCATGTAAATTATGTATGAATTAATATGAAGTGATGGATCCAGATGTGTTGTGGTGTTTGGACATTCTCCTCACGATCACAACCTGGGCTCTGCTATAATATCAGCTAGCTATTAACACAGCAGCGCTAACCGAGCCAGCAGGCAGGTTATGGTTAGATTAAATGTAACTGGGGGGCACATGTCTGCATGTCTTGCTGACATAAATAGCTACGCAACGCAACATGCTAACGCTGGCTAGCTCGCTAACACCCACCTTTCGTATTTTAAGGTCTTTGTTTGCTAGGCAGCAAGCTAGCTAGCGCTACGCTAATTACTATCTGAGCAACCCAGTTAACTCAAAAAATACGCTTGCGGTACAACACGTTTTTGTGAGCAAACTATTCAGTCAAACGTCCCTTTGTTAGATTTGTAGCGTTAATGTGACGCCTAAATTGATTTAATAGATAATGTTGTTGACTACAATGCACGCTAACGTTAGCAAAGCTAATAGCTAACGTTAACCAGTAGTTAACTCAGCTGTCTTGAGAATCCACATTGCCACGGAATTTTGCAGGAAAATAAATTAGTCCTGTGAACATTCGTTAAATCAATCGTCCTCTTTCGGAAGATCAACGAGAAAAACGTTCATATTTAGGAAAGAAGTGTAATTAGTCATCTGAAACAGTTAGAAAAGGCAAACGTTAACTTAAACACTAGCGAGCTGCGGGGTTAATAGCGAATTATTACATTATTTACTTAATTGAAATGCACAGTGACAACCGGACAGTTGGCCTGATGTCGCATAAGTACATTTATGATTGTGTAGGATTGTGGAAAGGTGGTGTTTTCCACAGTGTTCTACATTCATCCTCAGTGTGGGGGCAATGGGCTTCACTCGGTGCTTGTGTTTTGACCGGATAGGCCTTTGCTCTCCACTCATACAGCAGGGATACAATATGAACAAGAGGGGAGAACCTGAGTGAATCCTGAATGACCGGATTTTGTTTCAAATGAACATTAAAATACATTAATTGTCTCTTACAGACTGCAGCTCATCATATACTTTCTTTGCCAGACACTGCATAGGTACACCTGTGTGCATTCCAGTAGAGGAATGCACACAGGTGTGTGTGGCTGAGCTTTTGAATTGTGTTTTTGATTTTATGGGTGTATGTTATAGATGTAGAGTTCAGTACATTCACAACTCCACCATCAACAACAAAATAAAATCAAAACATTCATGTCAGAGATGTACTCAAAGGTTAAGTCAAGCCTCAAGTATTCAACTGTCTGTTCAGTACATCCCAAAGACATTTACTGGAAAATACTGGGAAGTTACCACTCCACATGTATTAATCAGCAACTAGTCTTGGGCCCTTTTCAGGCATGAAACGGGATATTTCTCCTTATGTTCCCCTTGTGATACCTAGACAAAGAAAAAGAAGAAAACTGTACCAATAATCAGATGAGCACTTCCTCCTTAAGTTTTCAGTTATGAATATTAAGTGCTTGACATACATCATGTGAGTTTCCTGTTCCTTGCATAAAATAGACGGAAACAAAACAATACTGGTAAATGGCGGATAAATACAAAAACTTATTTTGATGATTGAATTCACTCAATGTTTAGAATACAGGCTTGCCCCGTGCTTAACAGCATGAAATTCTGTGCGCTTTTTTTCTCAAAACATACTTTCTCTCATTACTGTCAAAAATCAGTCCACAGGACTTGTTTTCAAAAGACATTAGGCTTTAAATGTTCCTTTACAAACTTCTGGCTGAATTTTGTGATGAGTATGCAGGAAAGGTTTTCTTCTTATGACTTTTTGATGAAGGTCGTATTTGTGCAGATGTCTTTGCACCAACACTCCACAGTCTGCTAAATCTTCATGAAAGTGTTTTGCTGTCAAACAAGGGTTTTGATTTGCCTTTCTAGCAATCCTGAAAGAAGGGTTGGGCAATATACGAATTTGCTGCAAAGACTTTGTAGCTCTCCCGTTTATTGTTAATACGGTAACAGGTGCTGCTTCAGTTCAATGCCTTTAAGAGAACTAGTAAAATGATTTTGTTGTTTTTGAAATTTTTGCTTCGTTAAAGTTGCACTCAGACCATTTGTGAGGTAGTGGACCATGTTAAGTCATTTGGAGAAATCTATTTGCCCCAGGCTTTGCAGCACTGGCACTTGAGTCTTGACTGATCTTGTTTTCAGGGTTTTTTATTATCAGTGCAGAAGTGTTCCTCTGTGTCTTTAAAAGCTATGTGGCTGTTTTCCAGGTTTTGGAGAACTTCTCTGATGCACCCATGACTCCCAAACAAATCCTCCATGTCATCCAGACCAAGGGGCTGAAGGAAATGCGGTCAGACACACACACACACACACACACACACACACACACACACACACACACAGAGTTTTCTGTAGGAGCTGTTCTCTTGAACCTGATTGCAGTAATTGATGTCAGAAGTCTTATGTGGCAGAGGTGTACCTTATTGTAGAACTACAAGCCCAAAGTAGGATTAAAGAAAGCACAGTGACACCACCAGCTTCAGTCATCTATTTTTTGTCTAACACTGAATTCGGAGTGTATCACTGCATTTGAATATGCCTCCCTGAAACCTGTGTGATATGGAGTTAAAATCACAGTTCGGCCTTGTCTTGTCTCAGGGTACATCATCAGCAATTGTTTAAGTTTTCGACACCGGTCTTGTCTGCTGTGAGACAAATAGGTCTTACATTTATTCTTATGTATTTTTAGCAGTCAATAAACTGATCATACACCTCACAGATTACCTCAACATATCAATCAATGCAGTTATAACTGAGGGTTTTTTTTCCCGTTTTCTCCCACATGAACTACTTGGCGTGCTGCTGACCTAAACAGGAGGTAAGTTGGAGGATCATAGACCATCATTGCACACATTTGTTATTTATTTTATGGAACCAAATACTGCTGCTCTTTTTCATGCTCTTTCATATTTTCTCAGACCTGTGCTTTCTCTGGGCACATTTGCCTGGTTAAACACTATGTGTCCAATACTGCAACTGTTGAAAACAGTCACCTCTGACCCTTTTTTGTTTTGTATTACATTATTTATTTTAATAGGGTTGATACATTTAAATAAAATACAACTGGTGCAATGTATATTGGACTTATGTTGAACTTGGCCATAGCTAATTTGCAGTCTTTGTCTTTTGTTCATTGTCTTAAGGATACACTCAATTATTTTGTTGTAGTGGCCAGTTGAACCCCATTGTTTTGAAATGATTATTCAAATGTGTACTTTATTGAATTTCAAGACGTCAGCTTAGGATGGGAGGAAATCTGGGGATCTGGGGCCAAAATAGGGTGCCTTAAAAGAACCAATGATTGTCTTTTTATTTTAACACTCTTAGTTTTCCCTTTGGGCTTGGTGAATTCGTTTGTTTGTTTAATCTGTTATTTGGCAAGAGGGTGGCCCAAAGCATTGGCGTTCTTTGTCAATCCCAAGGAATGCCTATTTAAGTTAATAACAATGATCAGGTGTGCTTTAACATTTAACTAAAATATTTGAACTTGTTAAACAACTGTTCATCATATGCTGTCGTTCATACTCAATAAAAAACTTGCTTGAGGTTAAATAGTGTTTGATGCAATAATGAAAATAATCATATATCTTGCCAAAGACTTCCCACACGGATTGTCTTTTTGAACAGCAAAAACACACAGCCCACTTTCTGTGTTTTCAAATGTCAAAGCAATGCAGCATAGCTGTCCCAGGAAAAAAAACAGTACGCAATTCCTAGAGTACTGTTTAAATACATTTTAATTTGTCATCAGTTAGCTACAGGAGGTGAAATGAAAAATTAAATCAATAGATAATATTTAGGCAAAAATTAAGACTGCAGAAAACCAGTAGCCATTAGAGTAAAGAGGAGGGTGTGCAGAATGTCAAATAGAGTCATACTGGAACTTGAATGTCACAGTAATTGTTTAGTTCCAGCTGTTTGATGTCACATGTCTTTGCAGCACTCTTTTTCTTTACAGTTCATCAGGTACAATACAAAAGAAAAAAGAAAAAACGTTTCAAATGAAAGATCAGTTTTAAAAACCACCACAGGATCTGTCACATTTGATAGGCTGTTATAAAGTCATCAAATCTGTTACTGGCCATTAAAAGAGCAAAACTGACAGCATCTTAAGTACTCCATACACTCCCTTAGCTATTTGTAATCAAAGGTTATGCATGTCCAAGGATCTAGAACTGCAACAGTTAGTCGATTAGTCAATCGAAAGAAAATGAATCGTCAACTAATCATTTTAGTCACTTTTCAAGGAAAAATGTCAAACATTGCTGATTGCAGCTTGTTAAATGCAGTTATTTGCTGCTTTTCGTTGTCATTTATGATAAATGTAGAATAAGGGAAGAGTCTCTGGGTTTTAGTTGTTACACAAAAAAAGCAATCTGAAGCTGTCATTTTGGCCTGGTTGTGATCATTTTTCAGAAATTTTCATTATTTTACAACAAAGCAAGTTATCTGTTAATCATAAAAATAATCAGCAGATTAACAGTGAAAGCATTGATAGCTGTGACTCTATATGATGTAACATTTGATTCCCTTTAATGAATTTTAAGAGAAATATATTTCCCAACAAGAAAAATACAATAAGGAAAGGAAATGTATGGTCTGAAAAGGTAGATCACAAATGTAAAGGTAACGTAAATCTTAAGGAGTGCTGTTCTACGGTCTTACAACATTGTTTTGAAATTCTTGTAGTATATTGAAAATTTCAGGACTTGAAAAAATGAACTTGATTTGAGTATTTACAGTAACATGCAAGCTTCTTCATACCGATTGTTAGGTGCTGTATTTTATTTTGTTGCCCGATTATAGCTCCAGAATTTTGATAAGCTTTTATTAAGGATGAAAGATACGGACAAACTCCATTGTCATGGTATATGTAATTTTATGTCATGATTTGAATATATGTATATCATATGCAAATGTATTCATTATTTTCATCGATTAAATAACCAGACAGGCATGTCTGATATGTCAGGTATTAAACAACTGCAATACACCAGACTAGCCAAAACACAGTACTTAATCACATTGATGCAAAAATTCAGTATTACCATTAAATAGGCCTGCGTATTGATTTGTAGTATTGCCCAAAATTACCTGATGCTATCAGAAGTGTTAAAGAGGTAGATACAACACTCTAAATTGTATGGCAAAATCTGACAGTTGGCATATGTATATTGTGTCATGGTGTGCAGTATATTGCACAGGTTTTTTCTCACCACTGTCAACAAGTGCTTGCTCATGAGGGAATTGTTGGGTCTCTCTAGATAAAGAGTTGTACCAGTTCTATATGGAAAGTGTCCTGAGACAACTTCTGTTGTGATTTGGTGCTATATAAGTAAAACTGAATTTGAATTGAAATTGTCATATTGCACAACCACAGCTTTCATTAGTTTTGTTAATGTCTGACCCTCTTGAAACAAGTTAGTAAACCATTAGCAACACTTTCAGTTAGCTGC
Organism: Chaetodon auriga; assembly: GCF_051107435.1. Lineage (NCBI taxonomy): Eukaryota > Metazoa > Chordata > Actinopteri > Chaetodontiformes > Chaetodontidae > Chaetodon > Chaetodon auriga. The sequence goes on from NC_135083.1 coordinate 26,588,420, forward strand.
ATGAGTGGCCATATGTGTTTAGTATAACCAGCATGACTGGGACTGTCCCACACAGTAACAATGAAATCAATTTATTTACTGTCATTATAATTAGAGAATCAGCTGTTTTGTGTCCAATCTTGTGAAGCAGAGATTGAAAGGGGCAAAGTGGGGAAAAAACAGGAAAAAGTAATGAGTAAGTGATAACTGGAAACATAGTTGATTGAAGCTCCTTGGCTGATTACACAAAGATATCAAGCGTAGACAGTGCAGTATAGTGATACACTGAGTTCATCTCTTGACAGGCTGGATGACGTTAAATCAACGAGTTGGCTAATTTGCATATGCCTTGACTCTGTGTGTGTGTGTGTGTGTGTGTGTGTGTGTGTGTGTGTGTGCGCGCATGCGCGCACAGTGGTACAGCACCTTTGGCTTGCCTGGTCACCATGCTGCACTCCCAGGTGAGGGGAGACCGAGTCAAGAACAGCATCTTCTTCAAGCTGCCAGGACGAATGAGCCTGTTCACTCTCAAGGTACTCAACTACTCAACCATGATCATCTTCACTCTCAACACACTTCACCAGTCTGCTGCTAAAGGTCATTTCTGTGAGTCTGCATTACCATCATAATTGGTGTCAGTAGAATACGACTCTAAAAAGTTTCTTTTGAAAAAGATTCTGAGAAGTTCTGACTCAATAATCCACAGGTTGCATAGTGAATATTTTTATTGGGAGCTCTTCTGCGGAAGCACACCTGCTGACTGCCTTATTGATGAAACGCTCTCATTTATTAACTGAGGAGGATACAGACAAACACGCAACTTTTTTTTAAGACTAGTCAGCTAGTCTATTTCTTTTATAAGTTAACAATTTTGCGTAATCCGGTGAAGTCAGCATGGACACCAGAAGATGTCTTATTGATTGGTGGCTGTAATTGTTTATAGGTATATATACACTACAGGGTAAAACTGACTCATTCGGTCACATTATTTTGAATGCTTCAGTGTCGCAGTGGATTATATGCATGACCACGAGCCTTTCTGGTGTGCATCACACATGCAGACAAATCCTGCTAACCCTTTCCCTGTACTGTTTACACTGTAGAAGAATGCCCTCCAGTGGACAAAGACAACATCAGAGTCAGAGACACCAACAGAGTCAGTCGGCAGTAGTGCTGCACCAGCCTCCAGCAGCAGCACCCCTGCAGTAGGATCGGCTTTGGCTGCGGTTGGCCCCACGGAGGCCACTGAGCAGGAGAGCTGCGACTCTGTGGAGACCACCGCTGCTGCTAGCGGAGACAATGACGGTAACACCACACCACACGCAGTGACCTGTCATTGCGTGTGCACCAGAGGCCTTTTCCTCAATTTTGTTGTATTGAACAATTGATTGGAGGCTGAATTGTCTTTGTGAAAGGTTCCTTACAACACAGGAAGCCAAAAACAGACCTGCTGAGGCGCCCGAATTGTTTCTTTAAATACACTTCTCTCCTTGCTTGTATGTGGTGACACATTCTTAAGCCAGTCTGTTGGCTCTGAGGACATGGCTCTGTTGAGGGGGTTGCTGCTCTGCTAGCAAGCAGGACCACAGCAGCACAGCTTGGTGTAGTTGCTGCCTTGAATAACCTAATTAAACACTCACCACACCAAGTTTCGTGCTCAAATTTAACACTATACATTTTCTTTAATTATTTAACAGTTACTTTTCCAAATATTTACCAGTTACTTTTGGACATCCACATAAAGCACTCTTCACATCATTCATTTATTTTAAAAGAAAATATGTCCTGGTTCACCTGTTTTACCTGCTGTTTCCTTCTTCCAAAACCGTGTAAAAGAACACTAGGAGCAGAAGCCAGGAGTGTCTGAATTGAATTATAACTAAAGAAAAAGCCAGGAGTTCCGCTTTCATTAAAACAAAATTATGACTGGTGTGTTAATTGCATGCTGAATTAAGTGGAGCACACAAGGCCACATTGCCTCCTAAATTACCATATGATTGGTTGCTGATATAGCCTTTAAAAGAATATTTTTTAAACTGCTCTGCTGCAGTGCCCACAATGAGGCTAAATGACATCACTTACAGCAAACTTTATGGTGAGCAGTGAGGGTAAAAGAGTGTCACTGATCGGTTTTAAGATCAAATTCTGCTTGTTTGTGTGGATCCCAACACAAGAGCAGTGCTCGTCCTGGCAGCGAACAAGCGTATCATCAGGAGTATATTCTCCCCCCTAATGATGTAGGCACTGGCCATAGTCTAGTTTTCGGTTTGTTTATATAATTTTTATTTGTGTTGGGACAGGTATGTGTGTGTATAAACCAATGCCTCATACCACAATGATTGTGCATCCTGCTGCAGTTGCCTCCTTTCCCTCTTGAGGACTCTAACGTTACCACCTTTACCACTTTACGGAACAGTATGTCAGTGGTAGTGATAGACCAGGCTAATATCTGGTATTTTGGCACATCAGAGATGATTAGAGAGATAATCTTTTCCTTTCAGATTTTTTTGATTTTTTTTCATTAGTGTTAAATAAATGTTAGTTGGGACCAAAAAACCAGATGCTGGTGCTACTGTGTGCACTGATGCTTTGTTGTTTTGTTTTATATTTGCAAATTTTTGTTCTCTTATAAACAGAGAATTGCTGCTAAATTGCTGAAATGCTGTTGTTAAGTGCGCTAAAACTTTCTTTTACATTCATTCAAGTTTGTACTATTCTTACCTGTGGACATGTTTTATTCAAAATAGGTGCACAACAGACACTACAGATCTACTTAGATCTGAACAGAGACAATGCAGACAATAACATTAGTGTTATTAGATGTTCATTTAAGTTCAGTAATTGTCTTATTTGTTGTTGTTATTGAATTGTTATATTTTATCAGCATTATATATCAGCCACAAGGCTCTCTTAATATTGGCATCAACCATTGAAAAACCTGGATCAGTCGACTGCTATTCAGTGGTGGTAATGAGGGAAAGGCAAGTACTGTTCTTTCACGTCTTCTCCCAGACATATCCTGCCAATCCAGGGATAGAACCAGTGTCCTTCTGGTCACAAGCCCACTTCTTTCAAGTGGTGAGAAATGTCTTGATTCCTACATTGTCCCAGGTCTTGATGGGGCTATAGAGATTATAAAGAAGCATTCCTCAACACTGGCAGCCAATAGAACATTTTGCTCCATGTCTGAGGTCCACGGCCTGTTCCCAACAATGAGCCCAGACACCCTGTGAAAAAAAATAACAATAATTTCAGTTCCCCCTGGAAATTGCTAAGCTGAGGTAGTAAGCCGCCTAAGTCCAGAGGCATCTTGTCTCATGATCAGTTTAGTTTGGGCCTAATCAGAAGTCACGCTCATTAAAGATGAGAAAAATGGGAAAAATGGTGCCTCGGCTGTTTTTCCCAGAAGATTGTTTCACCTCATAAAAGCGTTTTTTTCTCAATTAAGGTGACCCACCCCCATTCCATGGTCATACTTTCTCTGTTCGTACCCAGAGGTTGTAATGTGTGTATGTGTGTGCGGGTAATATTTGCGTTGAATGTCTTGGCAGTTTCAATCTGTACCGGCTTCCTAAGTAAATCAGAAAATATGCATAAGCATTAAAACTATAAATAGGATTGCCAACATATCTGTATCAATTTGCACAAACATTGAAGTAGTATATAGATTATCATTAAATTATTAAACTGTAATACAGGTAGGTAACCATAATGTATAACACTAGTTGTACTTCTTCAACTAGCTAGTCATACTTGGGTTATTTTGGTGAAAGTAATGCAAAAGCATTGTAATCAGTAACACATTATCCTATACAGACAGCAATGTTGTAAATTAACATATCGATTGAAAATGAAAGAAACTCCTAATATGTAATATATTACTTTTTGAAACAAACTGTTGACCATATGTGCAGCAGTAGGGGATCTTTCTCAGACTGTACTGCACTCTGCGCCCTTGTTCCTTCGGCATGGTGCAGTAGAGGTACCATTTGTACAGATTCAGCCGAACTGTTAGTGAATGTTGCTCTGTTAATGTCAGTCAGAACACAAGGAAAGCAGCTTCAGCACAGATGAAAGCTGCTGTTTTATGAATTCTGCCAAGATGCCAATGTGTCACAGCAGCGTTTGAGTAAAAGATCAAGGTTTTCCCTTATATGAAAAAAACAACCCACACAGGTTATTGTTTCTCACATTACACTCTGACATGAGCAAGAAAAAAGTGAAACAAACATGCTCGCTGATGAGGTCAGCATAGTGTCCTAAAGTAATTCTTAACATTTTTGTGAGTGATGTGGTCATTGTTTTTTATGACACACAAAACAACACTGTTAAACAAGGCTGATAGTGAAGGGATAGGCGAAGCCCCTAACCAGCAGTGGGTGTGGGTGTCATTGGGATTTTATCTTTGTTTAATTTTTTTTATCTTATTATTTTATCATAAATTAAGAACAGGTTTCGAATTTATTTATATTTTAAATATAACCAGGTGTAGTTTCTAGAGCAGAAACGGTAAAGTTTACAACAGCAGAGTCACTTAATACACTTGGTCTCAATGGAAACAAATCTAAAATGTCTAAAATAATATTCCTGACATCAAAATACTGAGTGAAGTTTAAAAAGAATGAACACAGACATTAGTCAGTATCAGTCCTTGCACCTCGTCTCTGTCCTCCCTCTGCTCTGTATGATTCACTTTCTGCACGTACTGCTGGTTGAGAGAGGAGGGGATGGTTTGGAGTGGGGGCTACTGTCTCATCAGTTTACTAGAATTTGCCAAAATTTAAAATGCCAAATGAAGATAAGCAGTTAGGCTACACACAGACAGCTCTCATTTTTGCTTGGTCATAGAAGTTCACTATTAGTTTAACAAACATGTTGTGGTTTTGTAAAACAACAACTGCGGACCAAGCAGATAGAAATATCCAAGCAATATCGAAACTATTTCTAAATATTGCCCTCACTTTACCTTCGCTACTCTGCTGACAGACTGTTAGAAGCTAAGCCCCACCCTTGGTCAAATACAGAGAGGGGAGGACAGAGAAGTTAGTGTGATCATAAATCACAGCAAAATGTGGTAGAGAACTCTCAGCACAGTTTTTTTTCATTACATTTGGCTTAGGTGCTGTGAAAAAACACAAGCAAGTGTTATAATAGTAGGGAAAACCCAGAAGTTGGGATGTACTGTAAAGGTGAATTTCAGTACAAGCAGTCATGTAAATGGTTTATGTTGTAACCAATGTGCGTTGGACACTGCACACCCCTCTTCGAAATGTTGATAGAGTATCTCTGCTGTTTTAAAGTGTGTGTGACAGAGTTGTGAACATTTTTTTTCTCTAACCTGAAGCCTCGGTGGATGAGAGCTCGTCCAGCGCCTCTTGCTCCACAGAGCTGCAGGTTCCTATTACCCAGCCTCAAACCCGTCTCAGCAGGGCAGCAGGACAGCAGGGACGCACAGAAACACAGCAGACCCAACATGCTCAACATGCCCAGACTAGACTGAGCCGCTCAAGACAGGTCAGCATGAAACCACTGGCTGCCCTATGTTTACAGTGGAAACTGTAATGTGTTCATTTGTCAAGGATTTGAGAACACTTCTACATTGTCATTTAGAGCACTGTTTGTTTTAGAATCCAATGTGAATAGTGTTAACTCCTGAAAGACTATCTGAACAAGTTTAAGTCGTTAGCCATTTCTTCCTGTCATGTGTTTGGACTTGATCTGTAGGACAGGAAAACAATACTGCTTAACTTGTTAACTGTACAACTGTCTACTGTCTCCACCTTTCCATCCCACCATTTGTGTTACTACAGTCAGGGAGACAGAGGAAGAAAGCAGTCATGATGCCTCGTGTTGTCCTCACCCCTCTTAAAGTGAATGGAGAGCATGTCCCGTCAGGTAAGAACCACTGGAAATAATGGCATTAACAACACACCAGTAATGAAAGTCAAAATTCAGACTGTTGATCGGCGTCAGTCTGGTCAGACCTCAACATTAACCTGAAAATGAACAGTATGGGAGGCATACTGATAAAATAAAAAGAGGTTTAATGCAATCCATTCTCCAAATATTTGAAGCTAAGATATCCTGTAAAAAATACCCACCAGGCCTGTCACTTGAGCATCAGGCTGAGTGGCTTAGATAACGTGGTTTTCACTGTCAGGACCCATGAAAAGGAGTCGAGGAGGGGTGGATGTAGACTTCGAAACACCAGGCTCCATCCTGGTCAACACCAACATCAGAGCCCTCATCAATGTGCGGACCTTCTCAGCCTTCCCCACACACTCTCAGCAGCAGCTGCTGCAACTGCTGCCAGAGGTGGACCGACAGGTATGTTGTTTTTCTCTCCCCAGCTTTTAGGTCTGTGGTGATGTTGCGTACGTAATAAAACTATCAAACACAAAATTCATAAAAGAATAAAACCATTATTTTGGACATTCAGTGCAACAGCAGGAGTCAAAAGCACAGGACATTTGCTGTGCATCTTTTTCAACTGTCTAACTCAGTCAAGTCTGAAAAAGTTGGGACACTGTGTAAGATGTAAATAGAAACATGATTTGCAAAACACTGAAACCCAGGAGACCAATTGCTGTCATTTTCAAAGTGGAATGTTTTCCCATTTTTCCTTCGTGTATGATTTCAGCTGCTCAACAGTTCAGGGTCTCCTTTGTCATATTTTACATTTCATAATGCGCCAAACATTTTCAATGGGTGACAAGTCAGGACTGCAGGCAGGCCAGTTTAGCACGAGGTCTCTTTTTTACTACAGAGCCATGCTGTTGTAATACATGCAGAATTTGGTTTGACATTGTCTTGCTGACATAAGCAAGGCTCTCCCCGAACGACATTGTCTACTTGGCAGCATACACTACCAGTCAAAAGTTTTAGAATGCCCCAATATTTCCATTTTTTTATCGAAAATTATTCAGTTTAATGTCTCATTGCACTCTGAAATGAAAGCATAGTGCAAATAAACAATTGGAGTTAAAAAATGAAATCATAGAATCAATTTATAGACCAAAATGTATTCTAAACTTTTGAATCATCAAAGTAGCCACCTTTGGCAGATATAACAGCTGAACACACTTGTGGCATTCTTTCTACAATAGAAATCAATTATTCTTCAGAAAGTTCTCCCCAGATCTGTTGCAGAAGTTCCCATAAATATGTGGCACTTGTTGGTTGCTTTGCTCTCACTCTTCTGTCCATTTCATCCCAAACCAGCTCGATAAGGTTTAAGTCTGGAGACTGTGCTGGCCACTCCATGTTTTCAAGCTTACCATCTTGTTCTTTTTAGGTAGTTCTGGCATAGCTTGGACTTATGTTTTGGGTCATTACCTTGGTGTAGGATGAACCCCTGACCAACTAGGCGCATACCAGAGGGTATTGCATAGCGCTGCAGAATGCTGTGGTAGCTGTTTTGGTTCAGGGTGCCTCTCATTCTGTACAAGTCACCGACCCTGGATCCAGCAAAACAGCCGCAGACCATCACACTTCCTCCTCCATGTTTGACAGTTGATGTCACACACTGTTGAACCATCCTTGCACCAACTCGACAGCGTACAAAGATCCTGCATGATGAAATTTTGATTCATCAGTCCATAATACCTTCTTCCAGTCTTCAGTAGTCCACTGGCAGTGTTTCATGGCCCAGGCAAGCCTCTTTGTCTTATTCTGATATTTTAGCAATGGCTTTCTTGATGCAACTAGTTATGTCAAACCGGCAGCTCAAAGTCTTCTCTTCACAGTTGAAACTGAGACTTGCTTACTACGACCACTGTTAAGCTGTGCTGGAAGCTGTTGCCCTGTGAGCCGCCTATCACCCAAGCTGTTAACTCTCAGAAACTTATCCTCTGAGTCATTTGTGGCTTTGGGTCTGCCAGACCTCTTCCTGTCCAGGTTTCCCCCAGTTTCTGAGTTCCTTTTGATGATGAAGAAAACTGTACTCACTGACACCATGACTTTGTAATTTCTCTGTTGGAAAGACCTACATTTTTAAGTGTTATGATGGTCTGTCTCTCTTCCATTGTTAATTGCCCTTTTTTCGCCATTGTAGCAACACACTTCTTTCTGCAGTACAATACTGTTCAACTGATGCTCACGAGGTTATGGTACCACAGTGTGTTCCAACACTGCTTTTATGCAGACAGAGGGGGTTGTAAGCAATCAAGAAAAGTTGGAACACCTGTAGGATTTAGTAGCACCAGCTTTCAAGGCTTGATCAACCTTCATTGCTGCAGAACAGCTTTAAATTGTTAAGCCATTTCGTGTTCCCTGAAAAAGGCCTTTTTGTATAATTCTGAAATGTACATTATTTGCCAGTTTTGGGTATCCTAACCTTTTTTTTTTAAACCTCTGGCAGTTCAGCACTTACCTTTGTACCGTTTCAAACTATTCATTGGACGTGAACGACTAGAATTACAGTAAATAACTGGAAAAATTGGGGTGTTCTAAAACTTGAGCTCAGGACCACAGGAGGTGGCAGTGTTTCTGGATCTGATTTATAAATGGTTTCCTCTTTGCAAGATAGAATTTAAACTTGCATTTGTGGATTTTGTGATGAACTGTGTTCTCAGACACAGGTTTTTAGAAATGTTCATGATTCCATGCAGTAATGCCCACTACAGAATCATGTCTGTATTAAGTGCAGTGCTGTCTGAAGGCCTGATGATCACGTCCAACCAATTTTGGTTTTCAGCTGTCTCCCTTGCGTACTATGATTTTTGTAGACTCTCTGAATCTCTTAACCCTTAGATGCATGACCTACCAATACCTACACTCTTCCATTGTGAAATGACCCCAATTAGAATGAATGCGTTTTAAGCTGTAAACTTAAGAAATTTCTTTCCTTTTGGTTAAAGATGATTATTTTTATTATATTTTGGTCAACAAAAGAATTATTTCATGCTTGACATTTTCCTTTATCACTTTTTATTAACATTTTATCACAAAACAACTTTGAGAAAGGTAAAAAAGGTAAACATCCAAAAATGATCCCAACACGAGAATGATTTCATATTTTGCATGTTAATTTCTTATCATCTTTCATTTGAACACAAACTTGCTATCAATACAGCTATCAAAACATTAACTTTCAGTTTCTGTTGGACACGATAGGCCTATCCATTTCCTCTTCCTCCTCATCAGAAGACTCAGAAGGTGTTGATCTCTATGTGACCCTGCATGTCTAGATGGCCTGACAACTCCAGGTGGACAATAGTCTGGGTCCTCTATTGGGTCCTCTTTTTCTAAGATGTCAGATCCTCCAAAGAAATCCTAGCAGCCATGAGTCTAAATGAGAACATAAAAGAAGATTTTTTTGATTGGCACACAAAACTATGCATTAATATGTAGCTGCATAAGTACATCCACACACATACACGTGCATGCACATACTTATGATATCATTGAGTAATCAATAATAGTATAATAGGCCACCTAATTGGTTAGATCTTATTACAGGAAGCTATAAATATCATAGTAAGAGTCTGTTTCTCTATACAACAAATGCAATGACGTTTGCTAGCTTAGTTACCTAGTGTTAGCTTAGTTAGCTAGTGTAGCTAACTACAAAGTAGTAATTTGATGATGATAACACAATGCTATTGCACAAAATTCATGGATGTGGAAAATAAGTTCATATTTTATAACAGCACATATATTATGAGGTATAAAAATGATGATAATACTTACAGGTATGCTGCTATAACCTTATAATAACCTTCAGGGTGGTGAAACTGCTGGCATAAGATGTGTGGATCGACAGTAAATGTATACCTGACAGTCACAGTTGATAAAAATCAAAGGTTCCTAGGGTTAAACTTTGAAATTCCATAGAAAATGCTTGGGGTCATTTTTGACCCCATGTATGGAAAAATGTGGTACTGATACAAAAAAATGCAATTACTTAAAAAATATAACAATTAGATACAAATCCAAATGGCTTCATGTCAGAGACAACCTGTTTGAGGAATACATGGAAGATAAATGATAAAAAATTTAAATGACAAAGATGTTGCAAAAAAACAACCACTGGGGTCATTTTTGATCCCACTTATGCATCTAAGGGTTTATGACATTCTGTACTGTAGACAATGGAATCCCCACATTTTTTGCAATTTTACATGGAGAAACATTATTCTTAAATTGTTGCACTCTTTGCCACCGCAGTTTGTCCCCTCCACATCTTTACTTCAGAAAGACTCAGCCTCTCTGGGATGCTTTTTTTCTACCTAATCATGTTACTAACCTGTTGTTAGTGAACCTAATTCATTGTGAGATCTGTAGCCACTGTCCCAACTTTTTTTTAAACATGTTGCTGGCATTTTAAATGAGGATGTTCAAAAGCAATGAAATTTCACAATTTCAACATTTGATATCTTGTCTTTGTGCTAGTTTCAAATAATAGGTTTTCAGTGTTTTCTAAATCATCACATTCTGTGCAGAATTTCCAGCAGATACCGGTCCACATGTCCTGGAAGATTTCAGTGTCCTGGACAAACTTGAGGAATTCCTAGTACAGCATAGGGCAGAGTAGGAGAGAAAAGAAAGTTGAGACTTCACAGTTAAAGCACCCCAAATCATTCTGGCAAAACACTCAATATAGAGTGAGTCAAAGGAAAACATGCTGCTGCTAAAAATGAATGAATTAGCAGGAGGAGTTGACAAATAATCACAATAGTTAGAATTAGAGTAAGTTCTTTTTTGAACATAACATCTTAAGATATGGATGGAAAGAATTGTTCTTGCAACTGCATTTCTAATAGTTTTTTGATGGGAACATAGGTTAACCATGGTATGTGATATGCTACTGTCCTGATATCAGGACACTTTAAGAACAAATATTACTACTATCTGTGTAACAACTGTGCCACACTATAAGGTCTTTGAAGTCTATTATCTGATTGTTCTGAAAAAGATGTTGAAGCTTTATGAGACCCTTTTGTGTGGGGTTATGCTGTATGGGGTTATATCTGCATGGTATTGGTTATGACTTTCCACCAGGCTGTCAGAGCTGTGGAGATTACAGTATTTCCTAAACAGGGATGTTGTTTAATGGTTCTGTTGAAGAATGATAAATCTAAAAGTGAAATATTTTTGCAATATTGTTGTTCCTGGTCCATCCGTGGGATACTGTGGTTGGTTTAATGACTTTATTTCACAATATATTGTGTTTGATTTACAAAGTAATAGAAAAAAAAAACAGTTTGGGTCATCTGGTCCACGTTAAGATTTGCATTTTTGTAGAGTGGATAGTTTGAGTTTTGCTTTTCTGTTTTTCTAATAAAAAGGTGCAGTGAGAGAATCAACAGTTCTGAAGCATTTATCTGCTGGTGCTATGGACAGCATAGAAAAGTTGTTAATTTGAGGTAGTATTTTCATTTTGTTAGTTGCGATTCATCATATGAGAGATAGAGTTAAATTCATCCAATGTCAAAGGTTGTTAAACAGTTGTGACAGCCTGGGTGAGATGTTAATGCCTTGATAGTTAGTACCAGTTACCAGTTCGAAGCAGGAGTGAAAAATCCTGTCCTTGAGAATCCCAGGCATCTTCTGAAAGCGGCAATATGATGGACATGTTTCATTCCAATTTATTGTATAGTTAGAGATTTTAAAAAATGTATTAATGAAATTAAGATTAGAATTAAGAAGTTTCTTTTAGGGAAGGTAAAGGGTCCTGTAAGTACAATCGGATATCATCTGCATAAAGTCTAATTTTATGTTGAAGGTTTGTGGTGTGAATTCCTTTAATGGTATTGTTTTGACATATAGCAGCAGCAAGTGGCTCTATGAAAAGAGCAAATAATGGAGGAGAGAGTGGGCATCTTTGCCTAGTGCCCAGTTGAAGTGCAAAACTCGTGCTTCCATTTGTGGCAACTTTGAATTGTATAGTGTCTTTATCCAATGGATGAACAACTACTCAAAGCTGATTTGATTTTTGTGTAGTTTGGTCCAATTGACTTGGTCAAGCTTAGAATTTTCTGTGTCTACTGATACAATAATTGTGTTGGTCTGAGATGTTAAATAGTCGTTGTGCAGTATCTGAGCCTTGTCTTTCTTGCTAAATCCTGTCTGATCAGGATGTATTAAGGTGGAAATACCAGTATCTAATCTGATGGCTATGGCTTTTGTAATAATTTTTAACCAGTGTTTATTAGTGATAGGGGCCAGTAGCTGGAAGGTTGAGTTGGGTCTTTGTTGGGCTTGAGCAGAACTCATATGACAGATGTATTCATGTATTCAGGACTTTTGATTTCTGATATTAGTCTATAATATAGTGAAGAATTCAGGAGGAAAACCGTCAAGTCCGGTTGATTTATTATTTGGCATCTGCCATAGGGCTTCATGGAGTTCATCTGATGTTAATGGCGCATCCAGGATGTTTCCATCTTGCTGGCTTAAAGTAGGTGATCCAGGTTATTAAGAACCAATTGAATCTCTGATGGATCAGGGTCTGTATCAGAGGAGTATAATTTACCATAGAATACTTGATAAATGTTATTTATTTCCTGTGGGTTTTGGATAGTTTCGCCTGTTAAGTGTTCTGTAGCTGGAATTACTGCTCTCTCTTTTTTACATTGTAGCTGATGAGCTAAATTTTTGCCTGTCTTATTTCTGTGGTCAAAAGGATGATATTTAAGTTGTTGGATGAGAAATTGTGTGTGTGTTTTTTTTTTTTCCTTAAATAAATTTCAGTTAGCTCAAATTGTGCATTTGTACCTGTTTTTGTATTTGTTCATTCGGGCTATTTGAATACAAGTCGGTAAGTTGCTTTTTCTTCTGTTCTAGTTGTTTTTGTAGTTCCTGTTGCTTTTTCTTCTTATTTGTTGAATATGATAGTATTTGTCCTCTAATTGCCGCCTTGTCTGTTTTCTGTTTTAAGGATAATGAAATTTCTGATTTTTTCATTTATGTTATTTATTTAAAGTCAGACTCTTTCTTCTTAAAATATGGGTGGTATCACATTTTAAAGTAACAGAACAGAACACAAACGGCCTGCAGCAGAAGTATCACAGGTTTCCAAAATATATTCAGACAACCATTCAAATCAAGTGATACCTATAGTGTGTTGACCAGAACAATTTACCTTAAACAATCTGTGGAACTCATTGTTGGGCTCTTTTCCGCAGCATCATAGCCAATACTACACACACAGTAAACCAGGCTGCTCAGGTGTCTTACTGCAATTTGTACATTGTGTCCTCTCCCCTTGCAGATTGGACCTGATGGTATGACCAGACTAAGTAGTTCAGCTCTCAACAATGAGTTCTTCACCCATGCTTCTCAGAGCTGGAAAGAAAGGCTGGCCGAGGGTAAGTGATTGGTCAATCTTAGACAAGCTGCTACATTTTATTGAGACTTCTGCCATATCTTAAAAAGTCATATTAAGTGAGACCCAATGAGAATGCATTGATTACTGTGGGAAATGAACTAGTGATGGCAGCAGCAGAGCCAATGGTTGTTAAGGGGAAGGTGAGGAAATCATAAATACAGCTAGTGAAATCCATGGCAAGAGGCAACAATGTTGATGTATGTATTTGTGTACAATGAGGTTGTACGGAAGGTGGAAACAATTTTCTTGCAGAAGAACAAATACATCTAAATCTAAATGTGCTCCAGCATACTTCACATGGTGTGAGTGAGAAGGAGGCCATATAGTGCAGAAATACACAACAAAACACACATGATCTTGGTGACTCAGTCCATTTAGGAATGTGATTCAGCGAATGTCATCTTTGTACCTCTGATGGTAGTACTGTCCTGGAACATCACTACAACTGAACACCCACTTCTTATTCTAAAAAGTGAAAGGCAGCAAAGTTATGTTTTTTTCAAATTATTAAACTGGTTCACGGTCCAACAAGTTCAGATGTGGAGCTTTAAACCTGTGTTTGGCCTCTTTAGGTGAATTTACCCACGAGATGCAAGTGCGTTTCCGGCAGGAAATGGAGAAAGAGAAGAAGGTTGAGGCATGGAAGGAAAAGTTTTTTGAAGAGTACCATGGGCAAAAGTAAGAGTCAACCCATTTCACCCAAGTCTGAATTCATTCAAACCATATTGGGCTTTGTCATGTTTTCGGTAGTTCATTTGAAGTTAGAATATTGTTAACATTTATTAGTTGACTGTAGTACGAGTAGTAGTAGTGGTACTATGAACAGACTTAACATTATTGACAGCAAGAAATATTAATTAGAAAAACGATGCAGATGCAGATACAGATATTCATTTGGCCACATGTTTAAAGACACTTATCTCCATCTCCTTTGTCATCCATGAAGTCAAGACAACTTGAGTATGACCTACATCAGTCATGGCTACTGTGGTATGTAGACAAATGTGTGTCCACAATGTGCTAAAATGTGGTTTGTGTGTCTTTTAGGTCTGGCCTGACACAAGAGGAGTCCCTAAAGCTTACAATGAGTGAAGCCAGTGAAGTTGCAGCCAGTGTGCTGGACAGTGATGTGGCTGTGGTTGCAACTGGTGCCCCCAAGAGACGCAGTGTCGGTCGGCGGAGGAGAGACGGAAGGATGAGGAGACGCACACGAGCTGACCTGCGACGCAGGGCCCGTCGGACCCTTTGTAAGGCCACTCCTCCGGCCATACAGTCTGCAGAAGCAGCTGAGTCCACCACTGCTCTGGAGATCTCAGCAGTCTCTATTGGTTCTCCTATGTCTGACAACACAGTGGTTCAAGGTGAGGTTGTGCTGCAGGCTGAGTGTGGCATGGAGCTCCTAGCTGAGAGTCCCTCCATGGAGCCAAAACCCACTCCCACTCCAGAGCCGGTCACATTGCCAGCCCCCACTTCTACTCCGACTCCCACGCCCAGCCCCAGCCCCAGCCCTGCCTCCACCAGCGCAAATGAAGAGCCTGAAGTTACAGTCCGCCTGCTCCCAGAAGAGGCTGCACCTGTACTGGCTTCCACCTCCTCCCCTTCTTCCTCTTCCTCCTCCTCTTCTTCATCTGCCTCCTCACCTGCCTCCTCACCCTCCTCACCTTCTGATAGACAGGGAGCTTTTGCTGCAGGCCTGGACTCTTCTTCATCCTCCTCAGCGTCCTCCAGTGCTGCAGTTGCAGCCGATCCTCTGGATGACACTGCTTCCGTGGTCACTTCTATCACAGGAGGTACTGCCACCAGTAGCCGTGAGAGCAGCCCCTCAGCCAGCCCAGCCACCACCCCTGTGCCCAGCTCCCAGCTGAAGGAGCAGAAGAGAAGGCCTCATGAGACCCAGGCCTTCTCCAGCTTCCCCGAAAAGAGGCCGCGGCTCGACGACCGTCAGTCCTTTCGTACCACAATTGACAGTGTCCGCTCGGAGAAGCCGCAGCCGACAACAGAAGAGCCCAAGGTGCCGCCTATCAGGGTAAGACTTTGTTGCATAAACTTAAAGGCTCCAAGGGTCCTTATCTGTATATAAGATTTGTGCACAATAATAATAATTCTGTTTAGAAATGAGTTGTCATCCAGGTAAAATATGACCTACTGTCCTTCTGTCTCTGTCCTAGATTCAACTATCCAGAATCAAACCTCCCTGGGTCAAAGGGCACCCCACCTACCAGATCTGCCCCCGGATCGTGCCCCCCGGGGAAGGCACACGGCGGTCAGGGACGGGGGGCGCGCGCACCCTGGCGGACATCAAAGCCCGCGCCCAGCAAGCCCGGGCCCAACGCGAGGCCGCTGCTGCTGTTGCAGCCACTAGCAACGGGGCAGGGCCGTCAGGGGTCAGGCTGCGGCCTGCTGCTGGGCTACCGGATAGCAGCAGTGGACGACGAGCACGAGAGCATCCAGGACCTATCGAGCCCGGAGGAGGAGAAGGAGGAGGAGGAGGAGGAGGAGGAGGAAGTGGAAGAAGGGGAGGTGGTGGGATGGAGGAGCAGGGATCATCTTCAGGCACTAATTCATCTGGAACACAACTACAGCTTCTCAGTATAGAGCCCACGCCCCAGCCCTCCCCTTCACTGTCAACTGCTTCAACCTCCATGTCTTTTGAGCCCCCACAGACCCCAAGTCCTCCTCTAGAGGAAGCAGCTGAGGGGTCAGAGGTTGGGGAGGAAATGCAAGCAACATCAGCCAGTGTCCTCCAATGTTCCTCCAATGGGCTCACAGACAAGGCAGTTGATTTGCCCTCTCCAGAGCCTGAAACTGTATCTGAGTCTTCGGCTACCCAGTTGACAAGGCAAAGCCAGGTTCCCAAGTCTGCTGCTGACTCCTCTGAGAGGGCAGACCAGGGTGAAAAACCCTCTTTGGCCCCAACCTCCATCCCAGATTCTCTTCCCAGGTTTGGGGCTCAGGGTGTGGACGTTATTCATACTCTGGCCAGCTCCTGTCAGCCCAAAGAACAGGTACACGGGAAGGAGGCTGGACTGGGTGGTGTTATCCAGCATGGTTCCCACCATGTGGAACAACAGGAGGTATTCTCCCACTCAGCTACAGAGAATCAGCAAGCAGATGCACCCTCCCCCCAACATGTGAACTCCTCTGGCAGAGAGAAAGATGATGAGGCTGGGGCACATAGTGACTCCACGGAAACCGCTTCTGACTGTGAGAATGAAAGCCAGGAGGATGAGCAGCAGCCTGACCAGGACTGGTGCCCCCAATTGAGCACCCAGAGAAATGGTCAGCTGGTCATCTGCAGTCCTCCTCCTCAGAACCAGCAGCCAGTTATCCAGGCCCACGTTTCCAACCGCCAAGGTCACACCGTCATTCAGCCTTGCTTCCCCAGTGTCCTGCCTCACACGCAGCACACTCGCCCCCATTCCCAGGACCACCAGTTGCTCCCCACAGTTCACCCACGGGCACTTAGGGACACCAACGTTGTGGTCAAAATGGAACCTGGAGTTGATTGTAGAATCTCCAGAGAGAGCTCTCCTGAAGAGGAGTGTCATGCAGGTTTAAAGCCCCCTGTCACTCACTTAACTGTTGCAGCTGCCTCCAAGAGACTGGCCAGCTCAACCAGACCAGTGTCCAGTGTGGAGGCCAACAATCCTTTGGTCACTCAGCTGCTCCAGGGCAGCCTGCCCCTGGAGAAAGTTCTACCCTCACACACTGCCAACAGACTGGAAATCAGCCGATTGCCAGGACCACACAGACCACCAGTGGCAAGGACCCCAGGCCTGCACAGCAGGCCTGAGGTCTCAGCCCACACTCCACCAGAACTGACTGCAGTCAGCCGCCCCATCTCCTGTCTGATGGAGGCCTCAGCCGTATCACAGTATCAGTCCCAGCAGGCCCCTGGGGCTGTCCCGGTCATCACTTCTTTGCCACCCTCTTCATCCTCCTCCAGTTCTTTGACCTGTAGGAGTAAGTCAGACATTTGCTCTCAGACTGCTGTGGAATCTGTTATCAAAGACTCTCATGGTCCTCAGCCCTCACAGGGGACCACTCCAGACAGGTCCCAGCCATCCCACCGGACCATGCCTAATGGCCCTTCTCCTCCCCATGCAGACCCCTGTCCCACGGAAGTGGTGCCTACTATAAAGATCAACTGGAGGCCCCCACAGTCTCAGCTCCCCCACCCTCACCAACAGCAGCTGTCTCCTGCACCCACTGTGAAGAATGAAGTCGGTGCACGGCCCTCTTGCCAGGCTCTCCCCAAATCCTCCCCCACTAAATCCATGAGTGTTGCCAAAAAGGAACCTGGGAGCTCTGTGGACAGCTACATGAGCGGAGGGGCAATGGAGGGACTTCTCAACATGGAGATGACATTAGCCAGGATGGCAAAGAAGGACCAGAGCAAAGGGCCCTACTCCTCCGGCTCTCCCTCCTCCTCTTCCCCCTCACCCTCCTCATCTGCATCCTCCCTTCCCTTCCAACTCCAACACAACTATGGGAAGCTCCCCAAGCAATGTGGAGGTGTGGGAGGAGTAAGCTACACAGCCAATGTGTCAGTGATGGACAACGGTGGTTTCTCCCGTAGCATGGCAGACAGTGTTCTCCAGCTGCGCCCCCACTTGGCCTCCAACCAAACCACCCTCAGTATTCAGGCCTTTACTGACAGTACGGCTGAGGAGGTGGCGCTCAAGTGCTCATGCCGCCTCAAAGCCATGATCATGTGCCAAGGCTGCGGTGCCTTCTGCCATGATGATTGCATTGGGCCCTCCAAACTGTGTGTCTCTTGTCTGGTGGTCAGATAGTATGTTGAAGTCCCTGTGCACTGTAAGACTGCTATCTGCACAGTATCAGCAGGAGGACTGGGGGGCTCCAGAGTGTACAGAAAACTGATTAGGGTAGAACACACAGGAGGAACTGGACAGACAAGATTTGCCTTGTATAATATAATGGGTCTGTATCTTTTGTTGCAGATTTTCAGATTGTTTTTAGCTGTACTGATATATTATTATTATTGATATTATTATTGTTATTATTGTGAATTTGGGGCATGATTGATTGTAAATTGTGCCTTTTTTTGTTTTCTCTCCTCAAAAACATTTACCTCATCTTATCTTGCTCCACCTGTCATTTGGTGGCCATCATTGTTTTGGTCCCTTGTTTCCTCAGCAAACAGGGATTTGTTGTCTCTGCGCAAAGAAGTATTTTTTTAATCATTAAAATGAGTAAATGACATTGTTTCACTGCTTTGTGTTTTGACTCATTTCATGGTTTCTTTAGACTCCCATCTATACTCAGAATTTAGTGACAGTGATCATTGAGTGGTGGGAATCCTCATTACCTTTTCTGAACAGAGATGAATCATAGATTCTGGCCACCTCGAACACAAGACACTCACACAGGCTTTTATGTGTAGACTGTTTAAAGATGCCTCTATCACCAAGTTGAAGATAGATGTGGTCCACTCCACTGCACACACAAACTGATCAGTGCAGAAACGTCTATACCAATTCTGTGCTGAAGCCTCTCAAATCCAGATGAGACATGGTGCAAAAGGAGGTAAGCATTAATATGAGAAGCTGTGCACATATTCATATTCAGTGGTCAAAGGATATGATACAGAGGGTGCACGGATTGTATTAGGATTGCTCAGAGCTGTTTGACCCAACTTTAATGACCACTCCCACCACTTGATTTTCCTACACCACATGGCTCTGAGTAGAGGTATGCTTTTAACTTCTCAACAGGCAGGTATTGGTTTCTCCTGCTTCTTGCCTTGTAGTGTCTGTATTCCAAGACTGATAAACATGTTGTGAAGACTTTACATTTAAACAAAATACGAACAAGCAATACTTGATCACAGGCAGAAGAGTGTAAAACTTTTACCTTTAAATAGGGTTTGGAAATAGCCCAAAACGCCTGTTTTAGTTGATGTACTCCGCTCCTGGTATCTAACAGTCTTGCATCACAAGTCAATACAAGAATACAGTCAACCCTCATTTACTCCGGGTTAACCTTTATTTCAAGAGCAAATTAAAGACCAATCCATACACAGCCATCATTAACACATAGACAATACAAAATAAATATTCACCATCACTTTGTTCTTCATCACCAAATAAATACCAAATATGTGCAGCTCAATATTCCCAGTGTATTGCAATGTACTCAAAATAGTTTGTGACAATAAAAAGGAAAATCATATAAACAGAAGCACAAAAAAAATCTTTAGAAAATTATTTAAAAACTTTCAGTTACAAAATATTTGCACTTAAAAAGATCCCAGTATTTTAAATAAATAATAAGATATATAAAACAATTCATAGTTGATATCTTAAAATATTTCCTCTTTGTTCAACAATGCAGAGGAAATGATTCCCGTCTCTTGGTTACCATTTAAAATCTTATCAGGTAGCATTTTGAAATAAATAAATAAAAAAAAAATAGATAATGAATAATAAATAGGCCAACATAAATAATACAGCAGACATGAATAAGTTATTAAACCAACATTTGCAAAGGACTTAAATAGTTAAACAGCAATAGTAAGAATGAAACTACAAACTAGTCCTGGAGGTGCAACATCACTATGCTCATATAGAATACTATCAACATTATTGAGTGGAGGTGGGATATGTTCACTAGCTAAGAGAATCTTCTCAGCTCAGGCTGTATACTGAGCTCCTTACTTTGTTCTGCACTCTGTGCCTATATTTGTATACCTTGAGATACCATTGCTTACACTAACAGTTTGATTCCAGTGTGCCACAACACACTTGACATCCACTCCCTAATCTGTTCACACTCATACTGTCATAAAGCAACATGCAAACAGCAAACAAATGCAAAGAACAGATGATAAAGTTCCAAATGAGAATAATTAATTACACACAGTATCTAAAGGTTTTGGAAAGAAAGATTGGTGTTGTCAATGTGATGTCCCGCCCCCTGTCTGCCATTCTGTCACACCTCGATGCCCTTCACCGCCTGGTTGATGGACTCAAGGAGAGCCCGGTTCTCAGGGTTCTGGTAGCAGTCTTTATTGGTAAACATGTGAGTCAGGGTTTCTACATAGCTGTCGAAGTTCTGCTCTGACAGCGGCTCCTGCTGAACACACACAAGTTCAAAGTCAGAAAATTCCAAATCTTATCACTCAAGCAAGTCTAGAGTCTTTTAAGTGTGAGAGTTTTAGTAGTAAACATTTACTCATTTCTCTTCACACTCACAGACCACCATGGAAAAATGGCATTCATTCAGCCAGTTACAGCATAATGTCCACACAGAGTTTCCAAAGGAGGTAAATGTGTTTCTAGTGATTGTAAACCCTTGTGTCTTTCCAGAAGGCAGAAAGTAGAGTCCGTCAGTGGCTACTACATAACTATAAGGCCATGCCGACTTCGTTGTTTGCCCTCTGTCATAGCCGAATTTGAGCCTGTGTTGACTTTGTAGGATTTAAAGCCCAGCAAGTCTTTACAGGGTTAAAACTTCAGTCTCTAAGAGGTGGAGCCCAAATCAGCTGGCGGTGGTTTGGGGTCATGGTAATTGAATAAGCCCATAAGTACCATCGTTGGTTGCTGGGTGAATGTGTGGCTAATTAACTTTCCAGGTAGCCTTCAGCTGTGATACCAAACATTAGTGATGGTTGATTGATTGGAACTTGCAAATTTTCACCAAAAACGTTTGTTTTTACTACAGGCAATGAGTCGCAATTTTTAGCAAAATGTTATATATTTCCACAGATGACATTTTGACATCAACATTACCTTTTTGTGCATGTCCTGGTTGAATTTATTACTGGTGAGGTTTTGCAATAATAAGTGTCCAAACAACAACTGATGGACAATAACCAATGATATTGATCGTTTTCATAACACTTTAAATCACAATCGACAGGGATTTAGCCTATGTACATAACACTCATTACATTCTGAATTTCCACTTTTTAATACTTTTGAAAGTCATGAAATCCAGAACCAGCACTGTTTCTGACATTGATTGATGGCTACCAAGGATAATCAATTTAGCCTGTTCAAACATTTGGTTAAATCTTACAATCGGGTACTCAGTTGCTTGTAAGATTGAAAAACTATCAAACTTCAAACTTCAAACTTTATTTATTTATATGGCACTTTTCATACTTAAAAAGCAACACAAAGTGCCTCACAGAGGCTAAAAACAACAGAGAAGAAAACCCAGCCCTCCCGCCCCCATAACTACATACAGAAACACACACACAGACACACACGCACACGCACACGCACACGCACCCATACGGATAAGATAAGTAGTAAGCCACCTTTGGGGGCCATCCACACTGAGAGGGCCCCCGGGTCATGACCGGGGGGCGCCGCCCGAGACCACCCCGACCCAGGCAGACAGAAGGCCCCACACCAAGGTGCGGAGGCCTCCAGCCATCCAGGCCAGAGCCGTCCCCTCAGCAGCGCCCGAATCAGTAGGCCAGAAGCAGTTCCCAGTGAGGGGGGCCCCCCATGAGGAAACGCTTGACCTAAAAACCAAGGACCCCCATGAGGAAACACTGGAGCTAAAAACCAAGGGACTAAGACATAAACATAAAATTAAATAAAATGAGTAAATGAAATAAATAGCAATTAAACATGTCGTTAAAACATGCAACTAATATGACAAAGATAGACATGCTAAGAAGCGTGATTAAAGGAATAAGGTAAATCAAACAAATCAATTGAAAGCCTGATTAAAAAGGTGGGTCTTGAGCCTCTTTTTAAAAACATCAACAGTCTCTGCGGCACTGAGGCTCTCCGGCAGGCTGTTCCACAATCGGGGTCCATAATAACTAAAGGCCGCCTCCCCGTGTGTTTTAGTTCTTACTTTTGGTATGGTTAAGAGGCCAGTACCGGAGGACCTCAGGGTCCGCGAGGGTTGGTAGGGTAACAGTAGGTCAGATAAATAAGAAGGCGCAAGACCATTAAGACATTTAAAAACTAATAAAAGAACCTTAAAATCTATCCTGAAATGCACGGGGAGCCAATGCAGCGATTTTAAAACTGGCGTAATGTGCTCCCGCCCTCTGGTCCTCGTCAGCACTCGTGCGGCTGAATTCTGTAGCAATTGAAGGTTGGAGATACTCTTTTTAGGAAGACCAGAGAGCAGGGCATTACAGTAATCTAAGCGACAGGAGATAAAAGCATGCATCAGCACCTCCGTGCTGGCCTGAGAGAGAAACGGGCGAACTCTGGCTATATTCTTGAGATGGTAAAAACCTATCTTTGTTATGTTTTTGATGTGTGGAATAAAAGTAAGCTCAGAGTCAAAAATCACGCCCAGATTTTTTACACAATGTGTTGGTTTAAGATCTTGTAGTTTAGGTAAAAGTTTCTCTCTCTGGCCTTCAGGACCGATGACTAAGACCTCTGTTTTGTCCTGGTTGAGCTGAAGGAAATTTTCTGCCATCCATGACTTTATGTCTAAAATGCAGTTAAAAAGAGCATCAATAGGCCCCGTGTCATCAGGAGACACGGCAATGTACAGTTGCGTATCATCAGCATAACTATGGAAGCTGATGCCGTGCCTCCTGATGACGTCCCCTAGGGGTAGCATGTACAGATTAAAAAGAGTTGGACCTAAAATTGACCCCTGGAGAACCCCACACTTGATCTCATGGGTTCCTGAGGAACATGCATCCCAACTTACAAAGAAGTGTCGGTCAGTGAAGTATGAGACGAACCAGTTAAAAGCAGTACCTGAGAGGCCGACCAGGTGCCTCAGCCTGTCTAATAAAATGCGATGGTCTACTGTATCGAAGGCAGCGGTTAGATCCAGCAGTACCAAGACTGTGAGCTTGTGGTTATCCAAGTTGGACCTGATATCGTTTAAAATCTTTAAAAGGGCTGTCTCGGTACTGTGGTTCATCCTAAAACCAGACTGATGCCTTTCTAAAATGTTATTTTTGTTTAAAAAGTCATTTACTTGGTTAAATCATTATCATGCTCAGGGCTGTAAGCATGAGATGGGAGGGGGCAGGAGGGAATTCTGCTTCTTTGTCCTTTTTTAAAAAAACCAAGACACATTGTGCATACTCACCATGGCGGGCAGGCGAATGTTGGCCAGGCTGCGGATCAGGGCCTGACTTAGGCCGGATAGCTCCAGGAACAGGGCCTCATTCCTCTCCTCAATCTGTTTATTCTCCTCCTCCATGCTCTTCAGGTTCTTCTCCATTGAGGAGATCTGAAGCAGAGACAGAAACAGAACACAACCTGAAGCAGCAACACAGAATGCTTGACAATAGAAGCAGAAATATTCATTGTCAGCAGTTTTCCAGACATCTTGTCTGTTTTGTGGGCTGTAGGGGATTTTTTAGTTTTAGTTACACCGTTGGCCACTTGGACAGACTGGTAGCTAGACTGATGCACTACACCATATGCAGCTCTACTAATGCAATAATGAAGCTGGTCTGTGCATTATCCATCTTGACTCCGTTTTTCTCTACAGTCAGTTATTGACTGTACTACATTCAAACTAACAGCCGCCCGTCACATGGCAGAGTCTCCTCTATGTATTTTGAAACATACCAAATGTCTCATCTTTGTCCTGCTAGCAGCAGTACAGAGAGCTAAGCTGCTGAGCTCACCTGAGTGTGCAGATTCATCATGTCAGCTTCCATCTCCGAGTTGGACTCATTCAGTTCGTTGATCTCCTTGTTGAGCTGCTTGATGTCCTCGTCGTTGTCCAGAACTGAGTGAGAGCAACAGCATACAGCAAACAGAATATCAAGGCAATGCCAATCCTACCTACTCTGAGTATGATTACAGGTATGACTTATATCTGTGGGCCCACATTGGTGCTGTAGTGGCAGCATGTTAAACTGTAGAAAACATTGTATCTGGTTTCCTATGTCTGTCTGTGTATGATAAGTGTTGAATGGTTTTATCTTTGACAAACCTAATTTCTTATATGTTGATGTCTCCATGTTTTAGTATTAGTAGTCATAGTAGCAGTAATAGTTTGGGAGTCATATGGGACATATTCAGGTGAAAGTACTGGCTCTTACCATCACTGGCTCTGAATTTTGCAGTGATATACTCGTCTCCGGGGAACTTGGCTCTCTTCTTGTTTGCCGATGCTCTGGGGCAACCTGACAGACTGAGAGAAGTGGCTGGTCAGGATCAATTCATGAAGGAAGAACCCCTCACACCACACAATCTGCTTTCAACTACACAGCACATGAGTTAATACTTGATTTACATATAGTGATAGAAAGCAGTGCACAATAGAAACAAGCTGTCCTGACGTCCCCAGATATGTGGCCATGTGGAGGAGAAGTGGGGGAGGTTAATGCAGGTTAATCTGCATGAAATTGTCTTGCAATCTAAGTTTAGGATAACACTGTTCTCCATATGCTGAAGCTCAGATATTCAGGATACCTGCGGTGTGTCAGGAAACTGCCGTTTGCGTGTCCTGAGCCATCGCAGCCAGGTGTTGGGCAGGTCGGACCCTCTGTCTTGAAGGCCTTCCAGGAGAATGGAGTCCCATTAAGAAGACCTTCTTTCTGCCTCCGTGCTGCCAGCGGACAGCCGTAGGCACTGCGGTGGGTGGCATACTTCCCACTGATGTGGCCCAGACTGTCACAGCCAGGAACTGGACACCTAGAGAGGCAGAAAACATTGTCTGACTGGTTCCAATCTTACTGATGGAGAGCAGAGATGGAGGTGTCATGAAGCTAGCACACGACAGACACATCGATCCTAATCAGGTGCTTTAGTTTTAGACTCATAATAGAAAGAAGCGATGAAGAAAAATGTACTATATCCCCCAATGTTCCAGAAAAGATAAAAGTTCACATCAAATGTCTCTGGTGAGTGAAATGTAGGATTTATTCCTTAAATAAAAGAACTTATTAAAGTGAAACGGAAAAACAGATTAATACTGTCTCTCTGCTGCTCCCCACGAAAAATGCTATATTGAATAAATCTTTCTCTACTGTGCAAGTGTGAGGTATAGTTCGTAGCTACATTCCCTCACATGAGCTGATGAAAATACAGTCTATGCTGGAAGAAAGCTAAAACAAGAGGTTGATCTCCACTGATTCTCCTCATGAGTCAGCACGCTGCCAGATTGTCAAAGCTTTCTTGCCGAGACTTTCCAGCCATTCTTGTTACCAGCTTCCCTGTACTCTTTCGTTGTCGTAGTCGCCTGTGTGCGGATCTTGTCCTAGCCTTTGTTTGTGGTAGTTCTGAGTCCTTTGTTTGGTTTCATTATAGTCAAGGGTTTTTCTCTTCCTACCCACTCACCACCATGTAGTGAATGTTTTGTTTTCTTGGACTGATTTTGTGTTCACTGTTCGAGGGTTTTCGTAGTGTTTTGGTTTTCTTTGTTATTGTTAATAAATCATGCGTTTTACAGCTCCCTTGGTTCTCTCACTGTTTATCTGCCTCATGGGTCCTGCTACAAATTTATTGATCATAACAGGGGTTCATCAAAATTATCTCCTGGTGAGTGGGCCATGCAGTGTTTGCTTACTTACTGGCGTTACCTACCGTTTGCTAACTTAGTGTTAGCTGTGGTAACATGAGGTATGTAACATTACCACCTCACTCACATCAGATCATTTAGCTGAGGTAACATTATAGAGACTTTTTTAATCTGAGGTAGCTATACTACAAGGCATGTATGTTTGGATCGTAAAATAGTTGTAATTCACACTACAACTGAAATGACCAATTATTTCAGTTGCCTACATTGACCACTGTCAGGTGATGGTTCCATTGTGATGGCACCTTCAGTCTGTCCTCCAGAAACTTGAGCCCAGAGCACATCAAAACCTTTCAATATAATCAGTACAGTAAACAGATGCTGCAAATTTTCTAACACTAACTGTAAACCTGCAAAACAGCAGGTTTCACAGAACCATCCAGTAAATAATTTACACCAGCCAACCAGAAGAAATCATAAACCTAGCTGCTGAATTTGAGTATCACACCAAATACAGCAATCACAACAAAATGCCAGTGGCTTATTTAAGATTTTTTTTTAAATAAAATTAAATAGACATTACTTAATTCGGGTGAAGTTTATTCCTAACAGCTGAATATCTATAACACTAATCACTGTTAAAAGCACATTCTACTCGTGATCTGAACAGTATTTTGTCTCAGCTTTTGGTGTAATTGATTCTCCTGAGATAAGCTGTTGCTATGGTCTTTACTTCATTGAATATTTGCTCATAATTCTTTTTGACTTGCTTCACTATGCATAACTATCTTCTCTACTCCATCTTAAAACAACTGTAAAAATATTGTAGGTATTCTTAGGCACAGTTATTGCCAGTGGTCCAGGTGACAAATGGAGGACCAAAAGTCCATATGAATTATGCACTTTTTGGCTCGTTGCCAGAGGTTGGCAAGCTGGTCAATGATAAACCTCAGGATGGATTGGACCTCTTCCTCTGGTGAGGAGTATTAGATGCGCCCATTTTCTTCATTTAATAATATTGTGCAAGCTGGATGGGAAGCTTTGGCAGACTGGATGTGACCCCCCAAGCTGCCAGCTGACATTATGGTCTGAACTTTGAGAAGCCCTGGTATAATACCAACTCCAGAAGAAATGGAAAAATTAGCTTCTGACGTGAAGTTCTGAAGTACAGTACTACTGAAAAAAGTCAATTCACAAACATTGAAAATGCGCCGCTGCAATGCCAGTTACTGCAAATGTTTTGCTGACTCACTGATTGCTCCTACAGCCATCCTGACTCCACCTCCTACTAGCATTATTGCTGCTACCTCAACCACACGCACTGAAAAAGCAGCCCATCACACGTCTGATGAATAACGGTTTTTAGTGAATACAGAAAAAGAAAATAGAAATATTTTGTAAAGTTGACATTTGGAAGATTTTCTTTGCCAAAACCAAAAATGACATTTGAGTGTATATATATTTAGTGACTGCCTGCTTCAATGGCTGAGTAGTATTCTGGCCATGCTTCCCCTGACAACTGTTTTTTTGTTGTGTACATTTCCAAACTAGTTAACTGGTTTTAAGGGCTTTTGATTTTTTCAATTAAACTAAGTATATTAGATTGATGACTCTAGTCTTACTGTTTGACAAACATCTTCTGCAATAGCCTTTGAGTTATTTTCTAGATCAAGAATAATTAGCATAAAAAATACTCATAAGGGTAATGCACCTCTTCCTTTTGTCTTTAGGTTTGCCTTTCTTTCACATGGATTCCAGGCCTCTGCCAACAGCTGCATGCTAGTAAAAGTCTCCATCAGTGGAAGGACAAATTTTTAAGTGCATCCATGTTGTTTCAGAATGACATTAAAACATTCAATTGAAAGTCAATTCTGAAGTACGAGTTTAAAGAAGCTCATCAACACTAGACTCAGACTGGCCACTCTTCCTGCCTAATCCATAGATGTTATCTCACTGTCTTGCATTTTCTTACAATATGTCATGTTTTGTGCTTGCGATTTTCAGATCTTCACCGATCAATGGGCTCCTGATGAGTTTGGACTACAGAGCTAACGATGCATTATCTATTTCCTCAGATTTGTATTGATTCATATAATAATGGTTTGCATGGGCCTTGCTTCTGCATAAATCAGAGTTTGGAACAAGAAGCTGTCATTTGACTAGTTTTCAAAATGCTGTTGGCTTTGTTTGTTTGATCTGTATACATAAAGTATGTACATCACACTACTGCTGTTCAGTAATTGGGAGTGCAGCATGTGCAACATATAACATAACTGAGTGTATTTATCTACCTTCACATGTATGGACAGCTAACTAAGTGTGAAGCGACCTCTGGTTTTCCCATTTCTCTGGGTAGTTCATGATCACAACGTGGCAATGGTTGTGAGTTCAAGACCCATGTGATGCAGAATGAACATCTCATACCTACTCAGGCAATTTGGTGTGTGAATTACAGACACATGCCTTCAAGGTTTTAATGGCAATTTTGTTTAGACAGTTCTGCTGATGGACCCTACTGTATTTCTCTTTTGTCTTCCTCTTTTTGCATCTTCAGGCTTTTGCTCCTCAAAATGCCTGGGCTCAACTCACTGCTTTGCAGCAGTTGCCATAATTTACTTATTCAAGCTGTTTGGATCATATGAGTTGGAAAAAATCCTACAACACTAACCCTCGAACCGGCGATGAGACAGCATCAGCCTAATATTGCAATTAATGAGATACTGTTGCTCACCTCAACAGCTCGGAGTCTTCCTTGTCATCCTTGGTAGGGATTGATTTGACCCCGCCTTTCTTGGCTCGAGGGCATCCAGACAGACTGGCAGAGAGGAACAATCACAGTATCTGTTTGTACAGCATAACCAATGGTACAGCTGCAGAACAGAAGAAGAGCCCCTACCTTCTATGTGAAGCATAGTTTCCAGTGATGTGGCCTGATCCATCGCAGCCTGGAGTCGGACACCTGAGACACACACAGACACACTTTCACTCCACAGGCTGACATGATCAGTAGACTGCAGGCAGAAGCCAGTTTCCCTCACTAAAAAATTAGGGCTCATTGTTTTGGGTTTGGATTTTTCAATATTGGACTTAATTCTGAATGTTTTTGGCTATTTTATGTTAGGCTTGAAAGTAAGAACAGAGCAGTAGCTGCAGACTGAGTGCTCAGTGAACATGTTGGAGGTGAGAGACAGGAGAAAGCAGACATACTTTAGTTCAGCTGTGTGGGCAGCCATGAGGGTCCGAAGTGATTTATCAGCAAGAGGACAGCCTGACAGACTGGAAGATAGGTTAGAGAGAGAACGTCAGAAAACCAGACTGAGAACAGGATGTCTGAGCATGAGTGAAGGAAAGAGCCAGAACCTGAAGTGGACTACAGAGCCAGGACAGGACTGGGTAGCACATACACTGGGAGGACAGGAGTTATTTTACTATCTGATCTCTACAGTAGCATAATAGTTGGGCAGGACAAACAATGAATGATGAATGTGTGTATCTGGTAGAGTCATCTCAGTCATTCAGATAGAGTGATATCAGGCGTAGAAAAAAATCCACTTGAAGATTTTTTGTTGTTGAAAGGACTCTTTAGTTCTAATGACAGATGGGAAATCCTCAGCATTTCTCCTGGTCAGATGGTTTGTAAAGTGACCAAAGGCGAGAGTCATACTCTTTTTTTTTTTCAGGTGACATGAGGTGCTCTGAGCTAAACACCACATTAAACACTGAGGCTGTGAAGGTACTGATGCCAGAGTAACCCTCTCCTTAGAACTGGGGAGGCCATTTGAATGAAGGTAAATTATTTTACTTTGACCAATGTCATCTGAACACCTGTCACACCGAATAATCTGGAAGTATTTGGACTCTTTTAATGAAAGCTATCACGACATTCTTCCAACCATAAGAAACAAATTTAAAAGGCAAGGGCTTGGAGCGGATCTTCATGTTTAGAAAAGACTTATGTTGAGGTACATTTGGGATTAATGTTCATATTTAGTTGCTTCTAATAGTGTTAAACATAAGTGAGCAGCCTGTCCATCATGACAGTGCTTAAATTGGTGCTTTATTGGTGTTTTGTCTTTCTGATAATCACTTATTGCGTTTTGTTGTAAACTGTTTCGCTCATTTGTAGTGAATGCAAACTGAGTTGTAATGTACTGTTCTTGCAACTGAGTCTATGCTGCCTTCTTGGCCAGGTTTTAATCTCAATGAGGCTTTTACCTGGTTAAATAAAGGATATATAAATTGTACTCAAAACTGGCAGCCTGCAAATCAACTGCATGCAGTATTTGGGGCTTGAATTATGTGCAAGGTTGATAAAATAATTACTAACTGATTTATTTGTAATATGAAATCAAAAGAGCTGTATATGAAGGTTTTTATAGGCTGTTA
This sequence comes from Chaetodon auriga, assembly GCF_051107435.1. Taxonomy (NCBI): domain Eukaryota; kingdom Metazoa; phylum Chordata; class Actinopteri; order Chaetodontiformes; family Chaetodontidae; genus Chaetodon; species Chaetodon auriga. The sequence goes on from NC_135083.1 coordinate 26,618,553, forward strand.
TATATGCTCTTGTCCACAGCTGTACATTTTGTATCCTTATAGAATGAAAATTGAGCAGAAAATGAAGCAATCTACATAACTACCATACCTACATTCATTTGAAGTAGCGGTACTCAACTGGACAGAAATCTAACATGGCAGGACTCTGTCCTGGTGAGGGCTGGTGTAATTTAAGCTGTGTCATCCTTATGTATTTTCCACAGGTTGGTTTCAGATTTGTTGAGTCATTCCACGATGAATGATTTAGTTGAGTTTATTGGACTTTTTTCTATTATTTAGACGAACAAATCACAGAATGACTCCCCTTTCCATATAATATTCTGAATGAGAATAGTCAGAATCAATGGAGTAGCAGAGGTCCAATTTCAATCATACCTCAGCAAAAACCTCAACAAATCACCTGTTAGTGTAATCACACCATAGACTTGTAAAGCACACATACTTGGATTGTCCTTTCCAAGTCAGAGTGCAGGTCTTACCTTCGATGGGATGCGTAGTTACCAGTGATGTGTCCACTGCCATCACATCCTGGGGTGGGACATCTAGGGACCAAGACACACACTCACAGATCAGTACCATTGCCATTAGAGAGGGTGCTTATGCTGATATGGCAAAACACTACAGTTTCAATTTTCACTTGTTTTTGTTCCACAACAATTTAAGCTTTCAATTTGAATTTGATTTCACTTGTTCCAATGTGACTCAGTGGTGACTCTAACCAGTCCTCAGATCCTTTGACCAACTTTGATAGTCTGGCTCCCTTCAGACTCCCTTTGAGCAATGTTAATATTTTATATTAATATTCCAGACATCTAATCTAACTAGTTTTTTATGTAGTTCAGTTAATACAAGCTGAAATTAAATGAAAAGTGGAACAATGTTTTTCAGTGGGCAATGGGGGTGACTTACACAAGGACCTCCTTTTTGCTGTCTTTGGGCTGAAACTTGACCTTGAAGCTGGTGGTGGTGACCTCACCAGGGTACTTCCTGTCCTCCAGGTTCTCCTGGTCTTCTTCCTCACCATCAGAGGAGGTGTATGAGGGAGCTGCATACTCCACCTGAAGAAAAGTAAAACATAGTTAACCTGCACAAAGTTGCAAAAGAATCCCGCAGGTAAGCGACACAGTGTATTCTCTGGCACATGATCATTCACTCTCTTTTGATCTGTTTGTCTTTTCTCACAAACCTCTTCGTGGTCTTCCTCTTTAACTCCACTTTGTTTAGTGAAGTCCAGTGGCCCCTCCCACTCTGACTGAGTGTGACCCTGAGACAAGGTGGCTTGCTGAGAGGATGAAGATGAGGAGGGTGAAGGCTCTGGAGGCTGCATGCCCTCCCTCTTGGTCTTCTTCATGCTGAGATCCAAGGTGCCATTCTCATCCACTTCAATGTCCGACTCCTACAGTGCAAATATACAGTCAATTCAAATGAAGTGACAGAAAACACAAGAGCGCTGTGTGTTGTGTACTGTTGACCTAGTCTACATGAGTCCCAAGAAGAATCAGTCTGACTGAAAGCCAGTGTACCTTGGTGCAGGGTTCCCTGGGTTTGGTACTGAGGGTCTCTGGTCTCTCCCAGCAGCGGGTGGACAGGTTGAGGATGGCTGTTGCTGCCATGTGGGCTGCCTCTGCATCTTGGCTATAGTCATAACCACTGGAGGATGCGGTACTCTTAGAAAAGCCTCCTGACACACCCTGACTGGGGGAGGAGGCCTTAGGAAATGATTTAGCTGTGTGGAAATGGATCAGAAGGAATTTACTGGAACAAGAATAAGAGAGCACACTACTGTATATACTGTAAATAATTTCAGGACTTTATCAAACTATTCAAACAATACAGTGACAGAGAAGAGATACTTGGATACTATACACCTCTCCAAATGTCAACTATTGCATATGTTTTGTTGATTTGTGCACAAATTAGCAGAATATGACGATGGAGGTGTGTGGGTCTTACATTTGAAGGCTTTGGGTGATGTTTCAGTGCTGCTGGATGTCTTTGGAATGAGCATACGCTTTCCAAACACCTGGACATCAAAGCTTGCATAGTCAAAAGACACCTTGGAGTATTTCTCTAGCTCCTTGGCCAGGTTAGCTCGAGGCGTGGTGGTCACTGTGTTGGGCCGGTAGCTGCCATACTGAGGGATCTCCAGCTGTTTCACGAAACACATGGGCCTGGAGGAAAAGCCATTACTCATACAGTATCCCATCAATGGCATGAACATAGTCGTGTGTATTTATGCATTAAAAATCTGAGAAAGTAAACACTTGGCTTGCATGTCTCACCTGAGCACTCTGTCAGAGTTGGAAGAGGGTTCGCTTGCTGAAGCTTGTAAATGAACCTGTTTGTCCTGGTTTTTGTTCAGCTTAGCTGCAGCTGCGATGGGGCAGCCAGACAGACTGAAAAGTGAGACATATCCAAATGTTTGCATTTACTGGAATAAATAATCAATCAATAAATCATGGATAGATAGACATTTAATGTGCAAATAGGAGTTTGAATTATTGATATGCCTTCTAAAGATAGTGTAAGTATGTGTTAGTAGGATTAGATGACATTGGTTCTAAGTACAAGAAAGTCCATTTGCCCTTGATTGAACCATCCTTGGGTGACCATGACTTGGATAGGTTTCCCTCAATATTTTGTGCCAACATGCAGTTTTAATTTTTCACCAATTTCATGATAATTTTTCCAAAATGTGACTCCAAAGTCCTCCAAAACTACAGTTAAACCAATAATTGAAAACTGAAGTGCTGCCAAACCATAGACTATCTGCAAACAATGGGCCTCATTCAACACGTGTTCTCAAAAAGAAATTTCTTCTTAAAACTCATATGTAAGAATTTATTTTAAAAAAATACTATTAAGGCTTACAGTTAATAGGAAACACTTTTTAAACGCATGGACATGTTAAAGAGGAGAACACTTGTTCACAAGCCACTTGTTCTCATGCCTTTATGTTTCACACACTGGTGTTAACATGTTAACTGTGTCACGTGGTTCCATGCGTGGTTGTAGCTACAGCTTTTAGATAAAATGTACCATCAAACTGTATTAATTTGACCTACAATAACCACCCCTCAGTTGTATGCCTCTGCCAAACAGCCAAGTTGCAGTTTACATTCATATCTGTTCAGACTCACATAATATATGTAGTGAAGACTTTTGAAGGAATTTTATAAAAAGATACTCAGTGTTTTTTGGTGAAATAGAAATTCTCACTACATTGACATGTATAATCCAGTGATTCATTTGAGAGAGAAACATGCTGTCTTCACAGAGACATTTTTTCCAGAAGAGTGCAGAGGACTGATAGAGAGCTTCATCACAGAGTGCAACAACAGTCACCTGAAGCTCAATATCAGCAGAACCAGTGAGCTTGTGGTCGACTGCAATGCCCCAAATAGCGATGTTGCTGCAAAGAAGCTGCAAACTGTAAAAGGTGGATGTGTCACACATACATCTTCAACCCTGCAGCACAGGAGATCTATACACCACAACTTCAGAACTACTTTTGTGGTTGTGTGTGATTTCTGTTTGTGCTCATGGCACTGCAGTCTCATGCCCTATTACGGGGATTGGTGGGGAGTTTACCTATGCTTATTAGGAACAACTGACATATGTTTTAAATCTCACAGGCTTTCCTAGGTCCTTTATCGAGAGCAAAGAAGAAAAAGCCTGGGAAGATATTGGTGAATGAGGCCCATTGATGTTTATGACATCATAAAAGCAGAAAATCAAACTCAAAATTCAAACTTCAAGTCACTAATTCTTGTCAGTATATGACACAGAAAAATCTCATATGTTCTCTAGCCATATTTGTTGTGGTAATCACAGATGCGCGTGTGAGTGAGTGAGTGAGTGTGTGTGTGTGTGTGTGTGTGTGCGTATGTGTGTGTGTGTGTGTGTGTGTGTGTGTGTGTGTGTGTGTGTGTGTGTGTGTGTTTGTCTTTGGGTGATTCATTAACCTGCGATGTGTGTTGCGGTTACTGTTGACATGACCTTGGCCTGTGCAGCCAGGAGTTGGACACTTCAAGACGTTCTCATGCATGGCCAGGACTACAGACACACAGCAGACACAAACTTAGGTCAGTCTGTTTAGTTCGCTTGAGATGGTTTTACATCACTAATAGTAATAAGAGTATTTGTGAAACACACAGTAGTTGAAAAAGCAGTAGTGGCAATACAAGTAGCAGTATTAGTAATTTTGTCTATAACGTTATCTTGGTTGTACAGTAGTAGTGGTAGTACTAGTAATAATGCTTTTAGTAAAAACCACACAGTAACAAAGTCTAACTACAATGGGTATTTCCTGAAGAAAATGCATGTGAGAGCTGGAAGCTGCTGGAAGTTGCTACAATCTTTCAAAACATTTAGTGCAGTGTATGGTGGTGTTACACTAATGGCCACAAGGCACTAATGGTGTCTTGCACACACTCATGGGGAACTTGTTTGCCAAGTTTCATTTTATTAAAGTCAACAGAATTGTAAAAATATGTTTTAATGTTAATGTAATGACCCTTCTGAGGAGAACTGAAACATGGCAGTTTGTACATTTCCAAATGTACAAAGGCAAATATTGTGCTTTTAATTACATTATATTTATTTGACAACTCAAGTTATTCAGTAGATTCAGATTACTAATACAAAATAATTTGCCAGTAAATGATGATGTAATATTATGGACAAGATAAGATGATCCCCAGGGTGAAATTCACAAGCTACTGAGCAGTATATATAGTAAACAAAAATAGCTTTAGCATTAATGTATGCAGTCACATCAATCACATCAATAATTATAATTCAACAAATATAATATACATTATTCTGAATTTTGATGCTAATATTTTTGTGCTTTTACTTAACTGGGTAAGTAGTAAGTAATTTTGAATGCAGGACTTGCATTCAATGGCATTCATGGCATTGTTACTTTGGCTTAAGTTAAAGACCTGAATACTTCCCTCACTGGTTGCAATCCAATTCAACATTATGGCCCCTTAAGTGCATCAGGCTATAACTTTCAAAAGATTGGTAACTAACTCCAGACAAATGGTAAGTGATACCTGAAAACAAAGTCAATATCTTGCTTAGGTCATCTAAGTATGGTACGAATAAGATTTGGTGATAGTTAGAAGATATACGTATGTGCCAAAAGAAGCAAAAAATGTGTGCAAAAAATTCAAAATGGAGAGCAAATTCCCAGGTGGCCTTGAACAGTCAAATCAGCATTATCCAAGGAACACACTGTGCGAATATTGTTTTGCTAAGCTTCACAGTTAATGAGATACTAGCCAAAATGTAAAACCTACCATAACTGGCCACATGGTGCCATTATTGGTTCCTTTCATAAACTGCCATTGCAATTTTAATACTAAATTACAAAATCACTGAGAGGTGTTTCTATTACAAGAAGTACAGAAGTAAACAGACATCAAAAAATGGCGCAATAATAAGAATAACAAATAAAGTATAAAGACTGAAGATGAACAGTAGTCAGTCAACAGTGAGTCTCTCAGAGCTGTTGAATAGTTAACTAAAATGGTCTGTATCAAGCAGAGAACAGAAATATCGTGCTTTCCCTGACATTGACAAAATATGCACCTGGAGTGTCAGATTTGTCTACTAGTGTGCTGTGGTGTTATGAAAGGTAATGTATACTCACTCTCTGGGGGGATTCTGTCTTTGTGAGGACATCCAGATAGACTGCGATGGTGAGGGTACAGCCCAGTCACATGACCTGTCCCATCACACCCTGGGGTTGGACACTTCACTTCCTTCTTCTCTGAATAGAGGTCAGCGTGATTTAGATGGTAGCAGTCATGAATTAACGCACAACAGTAAGTAGTACAAGGGGTAACAAATATATGCTAAATAAATGAATTTTGGTGCTGAAATAAACAGCACTCTCAGTAGGACGATATCAACTGTTCGTCCACACTGTCTAACAAACAGGAGCACTTTTCTAACTGTGTGTGTCTGGTAGCAGTAACAGTAAGTGTACCTTTGCTGAAGTGAGTGGAGCGGCGGGCTGCAGCAGCAGGCTCTGAGCTCTTGCTGGAGGTGCTGTATGGGTGATAGTCTGGGGAGCTCTGGGCCTCCTGACCCCCCTTCACCTCCTCTGCCTTCAGGGCAATGGCCTGCTCCAGCAGCCCCAGGTTCCCCCGTGTCATATCCCAGTTCTCTGAGTCATCCGTGATTCCTGAGCCCTCTGAGACACGATCCTGCTCCTCTCTGTCCTCATCCTCTTCCTCTTCTTCCTCCTCTTCCTCCTCCTCCTCATCATCTTCGTCATCGTCCTCCTCAGAGCGGACTTCTATAACCACTGTAGTCGGAGAGGCTTTGCTGGAGTCTTGGTCCTCCTCTTCCTCCTCCATCACCTCACCTGCTTCTTTCTCATGCCTCTCCTCTTCCTCTTCCTCCCTGTCCTTCTCCTGCTCTTCATCCTCCTCCTCTTCCTCGGTCATGGGGGTGCTGATCTTTTCTTCCCTGAGTGACACCTCGGCTTCAGATCCCTGAGTGTGTGGACTCAAAGTGTAAGGAGTGTCAACCTCTTGGTGGACCTCACTCTCTTCTTCCTCTTCTTCTTCCTGCTCTTTCTGCTCTTCCTCTTCTTCCTCCTCCTCCTCCTCCTCCTCCTCATCCTCTCGCTCTTCCCGTCCCTCCCTCTTACTCTGCTCCCCTGTTGATTCTTTGGCCTGATGGTTATAATCTCCACTGGAATACTGGTGATCAGAGTTTTCCTGGCTTAACATCTGTCTCTCTACCTCTTTCTCTTCGAGAATATTCTCTTGTCTGTCTTGCTCCTCTTCCTCTTCCTTTTCTTCTTTTTCTTCTTCTTCTGCTTCCTCTTCCTTCTCTTCCTTTGTCTCTTTACATTCATTGAACTCTGTTTCTTCTTCAGCTTGCTCTGATGTCTGGCACTTTGTCACCAGCTGACCTTCCTCAACCTCCTTTGTCTCTGTTTTCTCCTTCTGATGATCATCAGTCAGTATTACTGGCTTCATTTCTTTACTTTTCTCACTTTCAGCTTCATTGTCAGTCTCTGATGTGATGCTTTTGTTCTTGTCATCTTCAGCCACGGGACAAACTGATGTTTCTGTGTCCTCTCTTGTCACCAGTGAGCAGTCTGCTGTGGATTCAAAGTATAGATGACTGTCACTGTCCTTGTTATCTCTACATGGTAACTTACAACTCAAGACATGCATTGTGACTCACCTTGTTTTTGACCTTATATGGCTCGTTTAGCAATAATCAAGTGAAACCTTTGATTTAGTTCAGGCAGTCACTTCAATTCAGGTGTACTTAAGCCCTAGGTTCTCTGCTCACTCATTGGCTACCATGTCTGTGGCAACACTGCTCACCTGAAAAATCTCTGATGCTGCTATTATCATTTCAAAAGCCACACCTCCATCCCAGCTTCCACCTGTAGCCTCTGAGTCTACATATCCCCTCAGGGGGGAACTAGAATTGCCTCTCCTCACCATCCTGCTGTGCTGAGCTTGGTGTTTCTTTGAAGGTAGTGATAAGGTCAGAACCTTGATGCCAAATGTTAGTGCCATACATATTTTACATTCATGTAATAAACTATTTCACACAAGTGGGCTGACTGAAACCAAGATTACACAAGTGTGATTAATATGTAAAAGTTGGATGGCCATCACGGACATCTGGAATGCATTGTTATTCATGAGGCTTTGCTGTCAAAGTAACAGAGATGTTTAACAGTTGAGTGCAAAGCTAATTTCCATGGCGCTTTACTAAAACGTCCTTGTATCCTATGAATTGGAAAAGACTACCTATTCTAGCAGTCTGTAAACTGACTGCTATTATGAATTTTAGAGATGATGTATTCAGCTTTCTGAGCTTGTTTTATTTAGCCAAACATTTTGGTTAGTTACCCCAGTATGACTTCTAATAATTGGTGATTCATATTGGTGATGCTTTTCAATTTGTGCAATATGTTGATTTTGAGATACCTGCAAAACAAATGACTTACCACCAGCAGTGCTGTTTAGTGATGTTTGCTAATGTTAACATGCTAACATGCTAAACTATAATAATATGCAAAACTATTATGGTAAACATTACCTGCTAAACATCAGCATATTAACATTATCAGGCTAACATGCTAACACCATGTTTAATTCTGTTAGCATTTAGCTCAAAGCACCACTGGGACAACATCACAGAGCTGTTATCATGAGTATAGACTCTTCGTCTTGTTCAATACCACAAAAATAGGAAAATTCTATTTTCACCCTGATCTGATAGTTTTCAGACTATTTTAGAATCTTTTTTGTTTGCTACTGCGTTGCCATCATTGTGCTGTCATTATTTAAGCCATAATTAAGTATGATGACTTCCAAACTGCCAACATCAGTCTTCTAATCCAGCCTGGGTTTGCTGCTGCTCAACAAATTTGTTTTAATTCTCATTTTTCTAGAGTAATTTTATTTTCTAGTAGTTTTTTGGTGCACTTGTACTGTGCTGTAATGGCAATTTTTCATAGTAACTTTCCTGGTTTAGTTTCACTCACTTTTTGTTGCCTCTGGCCTGCTTTTTGTTTTGTTTTTCTTCTTCTCTTTGAGATCTTCTTCTTCTTCCTCTTCCCCTTCTTGCTCCTCCTCTGCTGCATCACTGTCTGCGGTGAAACCTTCATCTGCTGCCTGCTTGGCAGGCTGGTTCCTCCTCTTAGGAGCAGACTGGTTCTCCTCTGCCTCAGCCTCCTCCAGCTTCCTTTTCTTCACAATTGGGCATCCCAGTACACTAAGGAGAGCAGGATAGGTATGTAAATGAATGAATGAACATCCAACAATCTAACATACATACAACTCATATTGTAAGTGCTGCCAAGAAAGAATAATATTGTTACTGCAGCATAAATATATACAGTACATATAACCTGAAGCATGTTTATGTGATATGTACATCTTCATATTTTTTCTTATGTTGATTGGATATTTTCATGTCCTGATGTGCCATCACTATACACTATATGCCAAAAAGCATGTAGAGACATCTGTCCATATACTATAGCATACTTTAGGTCTGGGGCTGTTTTGGATGAGGGATTAGTCTTTCACTATTTTTTTAACTAAAATAAAAATCATTTGCTTTAGAGTGCTTTGCAATGTGTATATCAGTCACCCTCTATCCTTGTGGAAAATGGAATGCCCACCACACAGTATTTTCTGACTCTGTGGCAGCAGTTTGGGAAAGACCCTTTCCTGTTTCAACTTCAGTGACACTGTCCCTGTGTGAATAAGATGACAGCATAAAAACCTGTCCAACTATCACATGATTTTAAATAAAATTAGAGTATACTGTATGTTATGAAATATAAAATTGTCAAAATCATTACAGTGTTCATTTGCATGTTTATATAAACAGCTACTATTTCTGAGGATTGATTCTTTGTACTTTTTATAGGTGACATACCACAAAACGTTTGGTGTTTCTTCATGGCAAACTAACTGTTGTGCAGAAAGTTTGATGTAATACAGCTTGAGTCCTACCTTCTATGTCGTGAGTATCTTCCACTGACATGGCCTTTGCCGTCACATCCAGGGGTGGGACAGCTGCTACTGACAGGCAGCAAGACAAATACACTCTTCATATACACAAGACAAACTTTCTACACACATACATTATGATAGTCTTCTGTTGAAGCCAAGAATCACTTACCTTAGCTCCGGCTTCATCTCTTGTCCCACAAGTTCTGACAACACAGAGTAAAGAAGCAGTGGAATCATTAAAAGCGCAAACAAAAGTCAACATCCCTGATTCCAAAAAGTTGAGATGCTGTGTGAAACAGCTAATCCTTTTTTGACATATACTCAATTGAAAACAGTACAAAGAGTTTATGTTTGACTTCATTAGCTTCAATGATTTTTGTAAATATTTGCTTATCCTGAGTTTACAATTACAATTAGTCTTTTGGCAGACGTTTTTATCCAAAGCGATGTACATATGAATTCATGCACCGATGGCACAGCATCAGGGGCAGTTTTTGGGGTTCAGTATCTTGCCCAAGGATACTTCAGCCTGTGGACTGCTGAGGCCAGGGATCAAACCACTGACCCCCTGATTGGTGGACGACCGCTCTATCTCCTGAGCTACAGTCGCTTATCCTGAGTTTGATGCAGCAACACATTACAAACAAGTTGGGACAGGAGCAACTAAAGACTGGGAAAGTTGTGGAATGCTCAAAAAACACCTGTTTGGAACATTCCACAGGTAAACAGGTTCATTGTAACAGGTGATAGTATCATGATTGGGTAGGAAAGGGGAGTCCTCAAAAGACTGTCGATCACTAGCAAGGATGGAGTGAGGTTCACCACTTTGTGAACACATGATTAGATAAAGGATGTTACTACATGAGCTCAGGAACACTACAAAAAACCACTGTCATAAACACAGCTCATTTGCAAATGAATGCTTTCTGTTTTTTCATCTACGTCTAATATAGCATACCAACATTTTTGGAATTGGGGTTATACATAAGTATAAAAGGCAATGATGCTTTTTTTTTGGCTGAAACGCTTGTAAGCATGGCTGAATGATGAACCAGACGGAGAGTGCTATTGCTCTGGGCCACAGACCTCCAGGGACCCAAAAGACTATTCATTTGCCAAAATGCCAATTTGTTTGGTAATGCACTACAAAGTCACAACAGCAACTGAAATCATAAATGCCTTTAAGCAATGACTATTAACTTATCTTGAGGCTATTACATGTAAAGGGGTAATGTCAAAGTACAATTTTAATTTAAATGTATATTACTGTCCAAAAGTTACGAACTACTGTTCTCTTGATGTTTTTCTGTTTTCCTTAAATCATGACTATTTTAACATGAATAAAAACAGTATGATTCAGACCCCAAAAGTTTTGAAATAGTTTTTACCGCAAAAGAAGAATAATTCAGTGATTAAACCAAACTAACCTACCTGGCCTAGTTACATCAGTGTCACTTCACACCCAATCTGTGTGTGTGTGTGTGTGTGTGTGTGTGTGTGTGTGTGTGTGTGTGTGTGTATGTCAGAGTGTGTGAGTGAGTGTGCCAATGTATTACAGAGACTCGCCCTACTTGTGGGGACAAAATGCAGGTCCCAAAAATGTAAATCATTAAATTTTAGGGTGAAGACTTTGGTTAAGGTAAGGGTAAGTCTCCAAGAAATGAATGTAAGTCTGTGTAATGTTACCCTAATGTATGTGTGTGTGTGTGTGTGTGTGTGTGTGTGTGTGTATGTATGTGTGTGTGTGTGTGTGTGTGTGTGTTTGTATGTGTGTGTGTGTGTGTGTGTGTGTGTGTGTGCTTGTGTCTATACTAACCCCGGATACCTTTGGAGCGGGTTCGTGTTCGTGTCTCTGTTGTGTCTTGGCTCATCTGAATAATAGAAGGACATAAGCAAGATGAACAGAAGTGATGAAGTGTAGTACTGATAGATAGATAGATAGATAGATAGATAGATAGATAGATAGATAAGACTTATTTATCCCACACCAGGGAAATTCAGTCATTACACCCAGTTAGCATTACAAAAAAAAAAAAAAGTGGCAAAAAAGGGTCAAGATAAGAAAAGTATACAGGATACACAATATGATAGATAGATAGATAGATAGATAGATAGATAGATAGATAGATAGATAGATAGATAGATAGATAGATACTTTGATGCTGAGGCTTGTCCTCTCCAGTTGATTGGCTGTCCCCTGATCCACTGTTGGCTCAGTGTCTGACCTTTGAACTCATTTTCTGTTGGATGAAACAGACCCAAACAACCCCTTCGCTGTTAGCTGGTGATGAAAAATAAATCATTTTACTGGTTTTATTTCCACTGATTTTACACATAATGGTCAGTTTACTTGTCATGGTTGGAAATACTGTGTCGTAGAAAACAATTGTATAATGTCCTCTGTGGCTCTGGAGGAACTTTGTCAAATCTAAAAAAATAACCTTGATGATTTCATAGTGATGTCATCAGCACTACCTCAGCATGGTATCATGGAAGAAAACCTGCATCACAAACTGGAAGTGTGGAGTTTTAAACATGCTAGTATTTGCAAGGCAGGGAGGATCTGTTGAGTTGCATTATGGGCAATGGAGCATTTTGGGGCTTTACCCATACTTGTGACTAAACAACAGAAAATCTCTGCCTCTGCTGCTTCAATTTTGACCTTTTGTTTTTAAATCTGTCTCTTGTGAGTCCCCCAGCTGCTGGCTAAAAAGCTGGTAAAACACAAGCCTGGTGATTATAAGGGAAGACAACGATTTTCTAGAGGAAAAACTTTCCAAAGACACCACATATATTTTACGGAAATGTGTTGATGCACGTCTAAGATGATGAAATGGTGCAACTACAAAAAACATGGAGTCTTGGGTTTGAATATGTCAATGTAAATATTGCATAGCTCTACTGAAACAGCACTGTAGCTTCCACGGAAGATACATAGATCAAGTCCTCAGTATTTTTTCTGGGAATTTGTATGTAATTTAAATTCTACATTTACAAACTTAAACATTGTAAGTATTCTCCAAGCTCGTTGCAGCATTTTTAGTCCTGTTACATTTGGCTAGCAGGAAAAAACAAAAAGAGGTTGCCTGGTAGTTTGAAGTAGACTTTGAAACAGTAATGTGACTTTGGTAGTAAAAGAAAAGAAAGTATAAACCTCATTGTCCTCTGAAAAAAATTTGTACTCATAGAGTTTACTGGCATATGGTGTGGAAAGTGTTTTTGAAAACTGTATTCAAGAGTCTAATCATAAAAAAACATATCAATAAATATATAGAAAGACGAATTCAAGAATTCTCTCGCCCATTGCCAGCTGGGATAGGCTCCAGCCCCCCGCAACCCCGAAAGGGATACGTGGGTATAGAAGATGAATGAATGAATGAATGAATTCAAGAATATTTGTAATTGAAAGATATTCAAAAATTAAAAATAAGAAAGTAAATTCAGAATTCATAGATATAACTTCACTATGTCATCTTGATATATTTCACCTGGAGTTTCCTCTTGGAATACAATGGTATGTCATACGTGACAGTGTGACAGGAGACTGAAGTGGTCCTGACAGTTTGGGGATCTTTCAACAGGATTAAGGGCCAGAAAAGGTTTTAAGTGACTTTACGGTGCTGGGCCCAGGCTTCACTCAGCATGACATCACTTTAAATGTAGATTGCATCCATATTCTACCAGGCATAACATTTTACACACACACACACACACACACACACACACACACGTCTGTACTTCTATACTCGTGAGGACACTAATTAACATAACACATTCCTCTCGCCTCTCAGCCTAACCTTAAACATCTCTCCTGAACGCCTCACCCAATCCTCCCCCGAACCCTGACCGACTGCTAATGGGACCCAACCAAGTCTGCACCCTCGAGCAGCCGTTTGACCGTCTGTCCGGGAGTCAGGAGCGGCCCAGTTGTCCTCTCTTTCCAGAAATGTCCTCACTCTCAAGGTCTCAAACTCAAATAGGTTGTCACAAAGACAGCACACACACACACACACACACACACACACACACACACACACACACACACAGAATGCGAATATCAAGTGCAATATACAGCGCAATAGGCTTGTTGTGAGGTGACAGCGGGAATGTAGGCCTGGACGAGGCCTTTCTGCTCTCCTGAACTGACACACTGGCAGAACTCAACACCACCGGCGTTCTGCGGTTTACATTTTTACATAAAACTGATTGTATCGACACGGGGCCGCCATTGTAGGGGCCGGAAATAACGACCGACAATAATAATCGGTTTAAATGCCTGACCGTCGGCCCATTCGGACCGAGCTTAAATGATTTTTAACGAAAGGAAAAGCACAGTGACAAGCGAACATATCGATTCATCACGTCCTGTCTGCACGGCGTGGAATCCACCGTAAGGCCTGCAGCCAAGGCCCGGAAAATACCAACAAATAACTGCGCTTCATGCTCTTTGTCAGACACACATAAAGCCTTACCTTACTGCTCTCCCCTCCCCCTCCGCTCCGACATGCCCGTGCTGGCAGACAGACGTTTACTGAAACAGAAACACAACACAGAACCAAAACACCGCAGCGGCGACTGAATCAGTGCGACGGCTGCCTCCGACTGAGCCCAACACCCCTGAGCCGTTCAGCACCCCGGACAGAGCCAGCCGAATCTTCAGCACCATGGACAGAAGTCCCGTTGCACTGCCTCCTGTAGGAGCACAGGAGAGCTGCAGCCGGCCACGGCTCATAGATGAGCCGCCCCGCCATGGACCGCCCCCCGGCCCGGCCCGAGGGCCGCTGCAGCGACGGCACAGGTTACTGGTACCACTACTAACGGTAGTGTTCTATACCTTAGACTATTGACTGAATTAACCAGCCATACACCAGTGGAACAAACTCTTCAGCCAGTCACAGTACAGGCCACTGTTGCCCCCGAGACCAGCCAATCAGACAGTACAGCTTTTTTCCAGAGTCCCAGATCTAGCAATAAGAACGAGAGAGAGAGAGAGAGAGAGAGAGAGAGAGAGAGAGAGAGAGAGCTCTCAAAGTTCAGGAACAAAGGAAATGTTTTTCGAATATGAAAATGTACATTTATTTAGATCCAGCAGTCCCAAGCACAGAGCCAGCCTTCTTTTTCATTTTACTCAGTTTCTCAGTGTCACTGGCTCTGACACTGCTCTCCCTGCAGATGGCTGCACAGTAAAATGCACTTAAAGGACATGAAAGGACGTAAGCTTCCTCGAGAAATAGTCTACTCTGTCCCTTCCTGTAGACAGCCTCAGTGTTACAATTCCAGTCCAATCTGTTGTTCCCAGATATGTGTAGCTCTCCACTACCTCTACAACTTCTACCAGAATAGAAATAGTGTTGAAATTACCCCTGGTCCTCCTTAACTCCACAGACATCTCCTTTGTCTTTGTCACATTTGGAGGAGGTGATTATTCTCCTACCATGGGACAAAGCAGTCCACTAGTTCCCTGTACTTAGTCTCCTCTCATCACTGACACACCCCACAACTGCATCATCAGAGAATTTCTGCACAGGACTGTGAATTGTACAGGATGTCTGAGGGGTACAGTGTAAAAAGGGAAGGGCAGAGTACAGTTCATTGCAGTGATCGTGTGCTGCTGACCACCCAGTCAGAGACACATCCCCTTAGTCTCACAAGAGGTCTGTCAGTCAGGTTGTCAACAATCCAGGAGGCTGTGGATGTGTCTACTCACATCTCCTGGAGCTTCTCTCACAGCAGCATTGGATGGATTGTGGTAAAGGCTCTAGAGTTATTCAAAACATAATCCGGTGGGTGGTATAACTGGAGTGGGTCCGGGAAGGCGGCCCCCTGTGGTCTCAGGTGTGTCATGATTTGAGATGTTAAGGCAACAGGTCTGTAATCATTGGGGGCAGATAGAGAAGACCTCTTTGGCAACACAATGCAGAATGCCTTCCAAAGCACTGGAACCTTCTACTAGCTTGGGCCAAGGTTGAAGAGGTGCTGTAATCCCCCATAGCTGATCTGCACAGGCATTCAGGACCCTGGGGCCGATAACACCTGGACCTGCAGCTTTGTTCTGGTGCAGTTGCAGCTGTCTCTTCACCTGGCTGCTGGAAAGCACACAGGCAGGTGGGGGAGGAAGAGGAGGGCTCAGTCTTTCAAATAGGTATTTGTGAGTTAGTTCCTCCCCATATTTCATCACTGCCAAATACTCAAACATTTGTAACACTGATGTAACATCTGGACATATTTTAGTAATATTTCTAAAACACACACACACACACACACACACACACACACACACACACACAGCTATCTACACTAAACATCTTTGGCACAAACATTTTGTTATTGCATCTTATCTTAACTCTCAGGGTGATTGGAACTTAGTCCTGTCTCCATCCATTTATGTCAATGATACAGATGAAAACTTTTGTTCCCAGTAACTAATGCACAGCCAAGGGTGTCTTGGAAAGAGACTGTTGCTACACACTTAGTCCAAGATAGTCTAGAGAGTCCCTCAGTGTCCAAAGATGTGATGAAAAGCTTCAGATGTTGAATAGTGTTGTGTTGTGCTGTGCTGCATTTACTTTTGTGCAACAATCATCTCCAGGGTATAGTTTGGCTCCTGAATGACCTGTTTATGGGCCACCCAAAGAAGAACCTCTTTGAGATTGTCTTTTGAAGGAACTGTGTGGCTTCTCATCCTGCAGAAGATATCCAGTAGCTCTTCCTCATCAACCTCTGAGCTGTGTAGAAGAGCTTGCATGGTCTCCCTCTCAATTTCTATCAGGTCCCTTCAGAAAACAATGGAAAAGACGCAAATGATTGGAATATCCAGTGGCACCATTCTGAAGTCAACGGAGGCATACGACTAACAACACATCACCAAGAAGAATGACAATTCAGTACAAGTAACCAGTAGGGAAGCTGCTGTTTTATTGTGTCACATTGTTATTTATTTATTACAATGAACTGTTTTTATTCTGTGCTTGACTGTTTTGCAGCGGGGAGCTCATGCTGAAGAGTTTTTTTGTTTGTTTGCTTGTTTTTCTTTAGCAAAGTTTTATGTACCTGAATCCAAACATGTCATAACTGCTCCATGTCTGTTATGAACATTGATTTATTTACTTACTGTATTTCTCATTTCCCATGTGAATATGTACACATGGATCTGCTCAGGACAGTTTTTACTGTGATGTTGTCAACAGATGCAACCCACGCAATCATGCAGGAGTTTTCATGAAAGCTATTCAACCTGCACTCATTGTTCTTTCAGTAAATGTTTAGTTTTGAGACAAATTAAGGTCCATTGCAAAACCTCTGGAAAATTAAAGTTTGCTCTGTCACTGTTTTCACCACTAGGATTGAATGGGTAAATGAAGAGGCAGCATGCCTTCATTTCAAAATGGTTTTTGAAGTTTAATCATTAATCAAATTATGATGACTCCATAAACTTGTCAGATTTTACTTCTGCCTCTCCCAACACCACAACAACAGCAAAGGAAAAGCTCATGTGAATGGGGAAGCTGTTAAGGTTTGGTAAGACCTTGAAGTTAATTGATCTTTGTATGCAGACAAGAGACGAAGTAATGTCAAATGAATGTGCAGAGAGAAAAATGACCAACGCTGAGTGCTCACTATATGGAACAAACAAGGAAGTCAGGGACAATTCAGGACAACCGGGCAACAGGTAACGCTGAACACTTCTCTTTTATCCTGTGCCCTAATCAGCCTGATGCTTGCCAGGTGACAGAGCTGACAGGGCGGAGCCAGGTGAGTGCCAGACACACCTATCAAGGACAGACAGGGGAACAGACAGACAGCCAAATAACACGAGGGAAAAGGGGAAATGAAAATACCAGGGAGAAGACAGTTTTTTGCGGATCCTAACAGAAGCAGTTCACTTCTGACAAACCTTTGGCAAGAATATGTCCCAATGCCATGGTCATACTCAGGATGAAGAGCAGGAATGTAAATTTTATTAGGAACACCTGCGTTTACCTGCTATTTCACCGCAAAGCAGCTGTTGTGAAAATGTATTACAAATACCTATTGTTAAAGTCATTGATGTACCTTATATCAACAGGATAAGTCATTTATCAGTTAGAAGAGAACGGCCTTATTCCATTTAGTTCTATCACATCCAGGGCACATGATATTGTGGAAAAGCAGTGGAAGGGAACCTTAATTAATGTCATCACTAAAACCTGAAATTTACCTGTTATTTGATGTCAATATGGCTGCCATGAAAATGGTCTCAGTTGAAACACGTGCACATCTGATGTAATTGTGATTAAAATGTTGGGGTACTCCTCAGTAATGTTTTTCATACTTTCAAGAAAATATATGTATGGGTTTCAAGGCTACAGCTCATATGGAAACACGTTAAATATTGCCGTTCCATAGAGCTAACGTTGCTGATATGTCACGCTTAACATTATCACAAAATTCATGTGATATTTACAGGAAAGGCACTCACCAGTCCAAATATCCAAAGACAGAAGGGGAATCTCAATTGTGCTCTATTTAAAGTGCAAATTTGCAAGTAGGCTATTGAGGCAAGGAACACAAGATGCGAGATGTAGATGTAACACCAGTGGTTAAATTGTATATTATTCAGCTCCATAACACTCATAACATCCATGACAACCTTTCCTCTCAGCTCACCACATCATTGCATCACATTCTAACACCCTGTTTTTCATAGCTACACAAATAATATAGCCATTAAATGTTCTGTCAAAATTTCATCCTTTTGTGACAGGAGCTGATGTCTGTGTGGACAAAATGAGCATAAAGCTCACTGATCAGATAGGTCTACATCTGCAGCCAGTGGCTCAGAATTGACCTCCTGTATATTGAAGAGAGCACAGGATACATAGAGACAGATCGTTTCCCAATCTATGGCTGAGTCTCTTCAACATCTTAACTTCCCAAACTGTTGTGAAAAGTTCATCACTGTTGAATGTTTACTCATTGGTTTGTATTGAGCAGTTTCTCTGTTTGTAACTAGAAGAAGATTGGACCAAGAGTTAGGAGAGTGTGTTTGTAGGAAGTGAAGGAGAGAAAAAGGAGAGAGATAAGTACATGAGAGAGTAATACAGCTTAATTTTTTTCTAACTAAAGGTGTTGGGAAAACAAAAGCCATAGTCTCTATTGTTTGTTTTCATACTCAAGGATTATGCTGAGATTATGCTCAGATTTGATGTTCTGCTTAATTACAAGTGCTTAAACTACGATTTTTGGTAGTTTTTGTAGAGTTGAATGTGTCATACTGTGACATCTGCAGGGCAGTTTTCGTAATTAAAGTTTTGGTGTTGACTGGGTTATAGATTGACATTGATTGATTGACTTTGAGCAAGCATTCATTGACAATCACTTATTTAAGACAGTGAAAGCTATTGCTTTTCCTTGACTTGACTAGGTTTTCGATGCCCCCTGTGCCATTTGTTTTGTAGGAAACTGCCCATGCGTTAGATAAAAGTGACGTGCTGCTTATGACGTATTATAGATAATAGATAATAATATTATCCCCTACATATCGACACGATGAAGTTAGTTTTTGTCCAACAATGCCTGTAATTATTTCAGGGCTTCCATGCCATTCTGGTCACCACCACCACTATCATCATCATCATCATCATCATCATCATCATCATATTCTTCTTTTTCTTCTTCTTGGTGCAGTGCTGCCACCAGCAGGACAGAATGGTGTAGTAGCGCTGTCTTTCTTCCAAGAGACAGCACATTTGTGTGAGTGAAAGAACGGATACTAATGGTAAGATGATAGAAGAGCATTTAAACTAGGCAAAAGAACTCATAATTTTCAATATATGATTCAGTACAAGCAAGCCCAGGCAGCAGTGAGGAGGACAAGACACACCTGGAAATAGTATTGTGATTCAATCAGAACCAAAGTGCAGGGAGAAGAGGTGTGGGGGATGATGAAAAAGATGGGCAGGGATCGAAGGGAGTGGAGTTAACCAGTTCTGCCTTATGGAAATGAAATTGCAGGAACGAATAAAGAAAAGCAAGAGATTCTGGCAAGCTCTTTTGTTAAAGTGCATAGCTTCATTTACCTGAAGAAGGAAGAAGAGGCAGAGACAGAACAAAACATGGAGGCTTTGGGTAGAAAATATAATATGGATGGTGGGCAAAATGTCCCTTTAAAATGGGGAACTTAAAGCTGCAGTAGGTAACTTGTATAAAGGTAATTTTTTGTCATATTTGCCAAAACTGTCCCTATGCCCAGACAGCAGTACATGAAACATGTAATCTGTGAAAAAATAACAGCTCCATTGGTCCCACCTACTGCTCCTACTGCCATTTGCAAGAATCCACCATGCCCGACACAAAAAAACCAATCAGAGCCAGAGGAGAGATTGAGGGAGTGTCTGACATCTGTCAATCACTACTCACAAACGCTGTGAACCATCCCCTCACTCCGCTCATGCTGCCGGCTGCCGCTCAGTCAAACAGCTCTGTGAGTGGCGTCAGGAGGCTAGTGAAAGCAATGGCGGAACAACAGCCACCCGCAAAGGTGAAACTGCCCATACCGCTGCTGCCAACAACAGCATATACGGCTAAGACAACAAATTACCATAAAGCTAATATGGTGATTGTTACAGTAACACTCCGCAGCGCATACAGTATGTTAGCGACTGTGATGTAGTGGCTGGGCAGAGTTAGCTTTTCCAATGCTAAGGCTAACATTACTGGTTGTCACGCCAGCCGTGCAGACGCCGCAGGGAGGATGGGCTTGGAGGCATGACATGAGTGCTGCGGAGAGGGAGGGAGAGTGACGTGAACTTGTGTTGGTTCAAATTTTTAGGCTAAGTCTGCTCTCTTCTCGATCTTACCTACTGCAGCTTTAAGAAGAAATTTTGTCTTGTCAAAAGTGTAGAATGAGCCAAGAATACCAGGGAGCTGGAAAGGAGCAATAGTCATTCGAATAAGGAAACCTGGAAAAGATGCCAGCAGTCCTGGAAATTAGAGACCAATTGTCTTAATATCACACATCTGTAAATGAATGGAATGTATGATAGATGAGAGGTTAACGTATGTTTTGGAAAGCACAAGGGACTTTATATCGAAGAGGATTTAGGAAAGGAAGGAGAACAATGGATCAAGTACTGTGTTTAGAAGATGAAAAAATGGAGGCACAAGTAAATAAAGAGGGAGTGTTTGCAGTGTTTTTGATGTTGAGAAAGTGAATGACATGCTGTGGAATGAGGGGCTACCAATGAAACTGCACTTTGGAATTGGAGGGAAAATGTTTAGTTGGGATAATCATTTCTTGGAAGAACTTTTCAGTTGAAAATGGGATCAGAGCTATCAAGCCAGTATGTGGTAGACAACACGACACTTCAGGGGTGTGTGGTTAGTCCCGCTTTAATTTCCGTCATGATAAGCGATATATTTATAAATGTTCCAGTGGATATGGAGAAGTCACTGTTTGCAGACGACAGGGCTTTGTTGAAAAGGGAGAAATGTTTAACACATAATTAAGAAAATGCAATATTGGAGTTGAAAAGAGGGGAACAAAATAGGGACTTTAATTATCTGTGGAAGTAAAACAACAAAACTATGTTCTTTACAAGAAAGAAACTCTCTCAATCTTGCCTGAAATTGTATGGAGGTAACTAAGAAAGAGATGAGAATTTGAGGATTTTGGGAGTGTAGAGATTAATATGGAGAGGACATATTAGACATGTACTTAATAAATGTAAAAAAAAAAAGAAAAAAGTGATTAATGTCATGAGATGTCTGACAGGATTGGTATGGGGAGCTGATGTTGTATCACTGAAAAATATTTATTTAGCCTTAATGAGATTATTAACATTAGATCATGGTAGTACTAGATACAGGTCAGCAGCACAATCTGCAGACCTGCACATAATGCAAGCTCAGGCTCTAAGATTATGTTTAGGAGCAGCTAGAACTTCAGCAGTGTGTGCACTCTAAGTTGAATGCTGTTGTGGTTACATCGGAAGCAACAAGTGGCTATTTATTGGGTCAAACCCAGGGGGGCTTGGAGATAGCCATCCCACAAAATGGGTGCTACCTGTATGTTGGGTATATGAGTATATGATAAAGAGTTTGCCGCAACTGTGTTGTGGACTGTCAGACCTGTTTGGGTATTAAAAAATCTGTGCGTAGATCTGGTATTACTCAGGATTAAGCACAGTAATAAGAATGATGATTTAACCAATGAATAGTTATATAGTTTTTAGATTTTGACAGATGGGTCAAAGGATCCACAAACAGATGTCACAGATACTGCAGTTGCTGGGCCAAATTACAATGTGAGATTTAACAAGAGAACATACTTATCTCAAGAATAGCTAGATGGTGAACAATATTACTTTAATGTGGCTCAGAGCACATTGGGGTATTCTGGGAAACGAGAAAGCAGAAAAAAAGGCAAAAGAAAGGAAAAGGCGTAGTATGGAGAAAGGTTAATAAACAGTGGCAACGGCATTGGGATAACACAATTAAAGGGAGACATTTACATTCAATCCATGGCAGAGCAGGTATGTTAAGAAGAGGGGGAGCTAAGTGGAAAGTATAAGTACACTTTTCATCACAGGGAAACATTCAAGGGGTGTTTGCGATCAATGCCATGAGGCTGAAATATATAGAAGCCCATAGGGAACTATATAACAATGATCATGTAAACTTGAAAATGAAATGTAATCTTACAACAGTATTATAATTTCCCATTTATGTGTGTGTTATTTGAGTAAAACTGAAAATGCAATAATCCAATTTGCATCTGACCTCCGCATGGAAAAACAAACAAGCCAGTTTCTGGGGACTAGCTACCTTGTACTCTTTCAGTCATATCCTTCTGAGACCCAGCCTATTCATTTGTGTCCTCTGTAGTGGACATTTGGTTTTGGTCTATATCTTTTGACTCATTTCAGCTACCCTATGAAATCCTGGTGTGCTCAGTAGAGCACATCCTGGCCTTTCCAATGATATCTCATGTGTTTGGATGGGATGAGGGAACCTTTGTTTTCATGCTGAGGCAAAGTGGAGACTACTGCAAAATGCAAATGCCAGGAAAAGAGAAAAGATAAGTCAAATATTATTAAGATACTGTTTTTTGTTTTTAAAACATGGTAATCATATATTTTCTTGTTTATGAACATGTCAAGAATCATAAAATTGGAATCAGAGTTCAACTTTTTGTTAGGAAAAATAACAGCAATGTTATAAATGTTAATTAATGTCAATTTTGTTCAGTAATTCAACAAAAGATACAGGCCAAATGTTCAGTTTCATTTAAAAATGGATTGACATTCTTGTTTTCTTGTCAGCCTATTATGATTTTGTTCTGTTTAATCCACTACAGTGGACATGCTGTAAAATCTTAACTAAAAATATTTTTACAAAACCCTCAATTGTGAGTTGTTGTTTCAGCTCCAAAGAGGCAGGAAATCACAAAAAAAAAAAAGAAAAAAAAAAAAGAAATTGAAAGATACTTTTTTCCTTGGTTCTCAAGAGGATTTTAAGGATTCGGCTTTACTATTGGCTCTGACATGTCCGAAATACCACCTTAAGGTGGCAGTAGTGCAGTAATGGACGCTAACTTCCATAAAACCACGAAGAAGAAGAAGAAGAAGAAGAAGAAGAAGAAGAAGAAGAAGAAGAAGAAGAAGAAACAAAACAAAACAACAACAGTAACAACGAGAAGAAGAAGAACCCGAGATCTAGACCAGCCACACTCCTGTCTCTCTGCGGGTCTGTCCAAACAGCAGGTGAGCTCGTACTGATAGGCCCTGCCACATATCACTGAATTAGCTCTGATTTGTTTTGCAGAACTAACGCGAACTAAATTCCGCCTAAGCTCGAATAACTGACGTTATAGCTAAGCGACATTAGAAAGCTGCTCAACTAACGAGCACTGGCTAAAATGTGTAACGTTAGCTTGGCAGCGGTTTTAACGTTAGGAGACGTTAAATGAGAACATGATTATCACATTCACTGATAATGTAAACTAATGTTAGTTGCAGCCCTTATTTAAAGTAAGTGAACCTACTGTAGAGCAGTGCACTCAGTAGACTGCAGATCTTTGCCAGGTGTGTTTGGGGCATACAGGAGGGGGACAGAGAGTGCAGGGCAGGCTGGGTGTGCAGCGTTATGCCAGGTGGAGATAACAATGCTACTTTCATCATCATACTTCACATCACACTGATGTAAATATTCTTTAAATCTAACCCTGCCATATTCACTGATTTGCACAGTTTTCCATAGTTTCCACAATAGTGTGTGTGTGTGTGTGTGTGTGTGTGTGTGTGTGTGTGTGTGCGCGCGCGCGCGCGCTCATACGTGTACATGCAGCTGCAGGATGGACATATCCAGCAGGCTAGCGGTGTGGCAGCAGCTGGCTGAGAGCTGTGGTCTCAGCACAGTCCAGCAGGGCCTGCAGCAGGTCTGGAGGCTGCTGGTGCTCTGTGTGATCTGCAGACTCTGCTTCAGACTGGGTGAGCTGTGCTGACTGCATATTAACAGATAGGAGCCTTCACAGGACTGTTCATCTTAGCTACGATGTTGATATTGACTGTACTGTAGTTGGAAGTAAATTTGGATGTTGCCTGACACTGATATACTGAGATAATGTTCCTTGATTTCAATGTTATTCCCATCTAAGATTGTATTGTGTTGCTTTTGCAACCTTATCACATAAGATAGCAATGACATTGATTTTGCAAACTAGTTTGTTGGTTTTCCTTGTCATAGACATTTATTACACCTTGTTAGAATCAACACAAATTCAACCAAGAGGCCACTGGACTTATTATCCAAGTGTTTTTGTGCTTGTCTTCCTCAGGAGGGGTGTCCACTGTGAAACATGTAGCATCAGTGTTTGCTGGGATGTACGGCCTCTTCTTGTTCTTTGAGTTGCACATGCTGTGGGTGCTGTCACTCGGTGCACTCTGTTACCTCGTTCTGCTCCTCAGCCGACATTCCAGCAGCAGGGGCATCTTCCTCTCGGTTGTCATCCTCATCTACCTCCTCATTGGGTGAGAAGACACTTCAAAAATCACATAGTGTTCTAGAAACGGAAATTTATTATCACAGCTTTCAAAACAAAACAATCAAAGTCACTTGTACTGAGGGAGGATGCCTCTTGTTCCTCCGACAAATGGTGGCAACATGACCCTGTGCAGCAGCTATGTCATGTTGTAAACTCTCATACACTATTTTCAGTTTGTGAGTGCTCTGTTCAGTTTTTGTTTGGCTATTGGTGCAGAGTAAAGACCATTTTTGTTCATCTAAAGTTAACAAAAATTAGATTTAAATATGGAGCTAGCTGTGTCCCATGGACAGCAGAAACTTTATGGCCCCAAAAGTCATGAGGCTCAATGCCCAGCCGTACCGACAAACCATCCGTGTAATAAAAGTAGTAGTTAAGTAGTAATGTTGTAATATTCTTTGTGCTGGAATGGTACTATGCCATTGGATGTTGAATGATTATACTGGCAATGTCTACTCTTCCTTATATAGTTTTACAATTTCCTCTGTATCTTTGTACAAATTCCCCATTGATTTATTTCTTAAGTAATTCTGCAAACCTTGTAGTTTATGGTATAGAATTCAAGTCTTGTTATATTATTTTCTACGTCTTCATTTCAGAGAGTTGCATTTAATTGACATGGTGACCTGGCATAAAATAAGAGGTAAATATTTCATTATTTCGTCTGAGAATACCGTCATGGAAGTTTTGTTTATTTATTTATTGATTGTCTACAATACTGCAGTGTTCCCACAGCTATTACTTTATGTTAGGCATAAAGCCTCTGCGGCACTTGGTGAAAAAAGAAAAAAACATGTGTTTTGACAGGTTATTTTCATGATCTTTTTCAATTAACAGATTTTTTTAACATTACACATTGTAAGAATGTTTTCAACAAGCAGTGTGATCGCACTGTAATAAGGACAAAATTATGTCTACTCAAAAAAGTCAGTCCCTTGTTCCAGTGCCTAATATGAGTCAAGCTCCAAAACCTCCTGCAATTCACATAATGCAACTAAGTAGCTTCAGAAAGTTCCCTCCAGAGCCACAGAAGACGTTAGGACAGTTTTTGTAGACCAGGTAGAATCATTTTTCGAGGCAGGTTTTCACCTTCATTGTATTCATGAAACATGTTGCGATATAATCAGAAAGAAAGATCAGTATGGAAGTGGTTCAGGATCAAGCTGCCGTGCTCTGTGCTGTTCCAACTCAGAAAACAAGGGATTCTGCTTTATACCGTTTGTCAAGCCATGATGCTAGTTGATCTCCACTGTGTTGTGTGTGTGCATGTGTGTGTGGTTGTGTGTTTGTGTGTGTCAGGCTCTCAGATGGTGGTGGCCATGAAGGCCATCTCCCTGGCATTTGACCTGGACAGAGGAACAGTGGGCACCCTGCCCTCCCCAGTGGAGTTTGCCGGTTATGTTCTCTTTGTGGGCACTGTTGTCTTTGGCCCTTGGATCAGCTTCTCCAGTTATAAGAATGCAATTGAAGGCAGAAAACTGGTGGGTAATTGATGTTTCATGCTTCCTCTGTGTGCATGCTATGCTTCATGTGTAGTGCTGTGGAAGTAATGAGGTATTGTTCCTCAGAGCTGGTTGTGGCTGCATAGTTCCTCCCTCAGCCTCATGAAGAGTCAGATCTGTCTCCTGGTCTCCACCTGTATTGCCCCTTACCTCTTCACTTTGTTCATCCCCATCCATGGAAACACAGTCACACAGAAGTAAGACACATTTTCATTCAAATCTTTGTTCCTCTCTACTTAGTTAACTAAAGCTTTTACAATATGCTGGTTTGAGAACATACTGCCTGTCTTTCTTTCCCTGCTTCCAAGGTACATTTGAGAAAGGTAAAGCTTGTTTTCAGGGTGAGAATGAAGAGCTTTTTCCCCACAGGCTGTCATAAGTCGACTGCAGAGTGTTTAACATAAGACATGCACAGGAGAAATTTATTATTGGATCATGTCTTTAAGAAAATGCTGTTCTGCTCCCATTATCACTATAGTCATACTGCTAGAAAGCATGTCACATCTCTCCAAACACCAGTTCAACAGGACTGTCCTTTTTACCAGTGGTGTGATCAGGGGCTCAGGCCTGGGTGTGTGCCAGATTTTTTTGGAAAGAACCCGGCTGTTCTGGCTGGAACACTACTGCCTTATTTTCAAGTAATTTTCCTACATTGTATGACTACTGCAACACAAAAATAAAAAAAACACACACAAATTAAATCACATTTTATTTAAAATGTTATTTAATCATTAAGAGCTCCAGTTCTCAAATCTATGGCACCAGTGTTCAATTGGTACTTTACTACTTTTTCTGTTTTTACATTATGTGACTTCTGAAATGTTTGATACTTTGTGTTGTACAGATAAAATAAACCGGCAGCCTGATAAGATTCAATTGAATTAAAACACTTTTTTATTTGTAGAACCATTTTGGAAATATCAGTGGTTTTGACAGTCTCACTTTTCTTCAAAATGTGTCACCAGCTCCACAAGTATTGCACATCCTTTAACACGTCCTGTATGCCTACATGGTCATGTATTACCAGAAACACTGTTCACAGCTTAGCCACCTTCTCTTGCAAAAATCTCAGAATGCAACCGCAGCAGATATGTTGTTATGGTTTGTGCTATGTTAGTCAATGAACCAGTGGTTCCAGTGAACCACTGGTATAGAACAGTGATTCTCAACTGGTGGGACCCGTTTTCAGTGGGTTGCAGGCCTTTGCCTGGGAAAAATAATGTTAAGTAATAAATCCTGTGTTTTTATTTTGAAGTGGATTTTTTATGCAGGGGAGTGCCTTCTTTTTCCCTCAATTTGGGTCGCGGCTTGTCATTAAGGGGTGATGGTGGGTTCCGAAGCCAGACCAGTTGAGTACCACTGGTTTAATTAATGCACCTGGCAAGTTGCAAAAATGTTGATAATGTATGTATCAGTAAAATGTTCACTGACAAAGTATTTCATTTGTTTTCCTCCAAAATAGACAATCGTGCAATCATTTTTATGTTTATGTTTAGGCAATGGCTAGCAAAGTCCTGTGGTTAAGGTTAGGGGAAGATCTTGGTCTGTTTTCATACAGGAGGAGTAAGCAGTGACTCGATCTTTCCGTAAGGGTTAGGGTTAACCAAAGTGCTTTTGTTGCCTAAATGTAATCGCAGACAGGAGTCTGGATGTGAACTCTGGATTCTGGTGTCACGATCCTTTTTATTGTACTTTTACTCAAGTACTGTATTTTAGAGTATTAATAGTCTCCTTTTTATGCAACTTATGCACTATAATTCTACTCCACGACATCTGAGAACCAATTATTGTACTTTTTACTGCGCTACACTTGACTGACAACTTTAATTGCTCATGTAATGGTAATGTAATAGTATCATAGCATAATAAGTATGTTTACTTTTGATACTCTGAATCAAATTTTGCTGATAATACTTAAATTCTTCAGTGAGATTTTGAATGCAGGACTCTTAGTTACTACTCCAGTATTTTCATAGTGTGGTATAAGTACTTTTAATTCAGTAAAGGGTCTGAATACTTCTTCCTCCAGCATTTGTATGTCCACCACCCACCACCCAATCCCCAGAAACCTGATGCTGACGACGCTGAGGAGTGTGATGTTATAGTAACCCACTATCGGGTATTTGACAAAAACATTCTCAACTCAAGGACCACTCACTAGCTTTTTCTGGAGCTTTCAACTGCATCTCATGGCCTTCATCAATGGATGGAGTGTCCTCAATTGTAATTGAGATGTTTGAAGTGTCATCATGTGAACTGAGTATGGAACTTAAAGGACCATACTAATGGTGTAGTGTTCTCAACCTACCCACATTACTGGCTGTCATTTCTCAATTTATGCAAGTTGAGTTGTGATTTTTAAATTTGTTTTTCCTACACTAATGTATTCACATGTCTGCACTGGTTTACATCACATTTACTTGAGTTTGAATAGTATTAAAATCACAAAGTGATCTGTTAATTTTACCTGGTGGTGCATTCAGATGCTGAGGAAGGTCTGATGACAGAACTTTGCTATTCAGCAGCAACATAGCATTACATTCATGTTAGTGTTAGTTTGATGTTAGTCAACTCAACAGCGAGTACAAATAATTCTCAGATATGAATGTTGTAAAACCTTTAATGGCTGACAAAGATGATTAGTGAAAGACATTATGTGTCTTTGACTTGTATGTGGTGTGTTGCACAGGTGGTTGCATGCATATGAGAATGCAGTGTCCTTCCACTTCAGTAACTACTTCGTGGGTCACCTCAGTGAAGGTACCAGCATGCTGGCTGGAGCAGGCTTTACTGAAGAAAAAGACAACGTCAGATGGTAAGTTTAACTGAGGCTGAGCTGCTATGAGTTTGAGGATAGTGGAGATATATCCTGCAATGTGATGTAGTAATGTATGTAATAATTAATTTTATGTATGAAGCAATTTAGCAAATATTTCAGAGTTCTTTATCACAACTTAAAAGGTCTGGTCATGTATCATAATTAGCCAAGTTGGAGGAGGGTCTCAGGTCAGAGAACTAACATATCAGAACTAAAGTCTGGAGCCTATTCCGCACACTGAAGGGTCTGACTGTCCTTTGGAAGAACAGTCTGCTCTGCCCCTTCCTTAATAGGGTGTCAGTGTTATGTGTTGAGTCCATTTTTTTATTGATTTAGACCCCAAGGTACTTGTGTCAGTCCACCCTCTCTGCTTCCTCTCCTTGGATGATAACTGGGACAGGGTGCCTATTGGTTCTCTGGTAGTCCACCACCAGCTCTTTGGTCTTGCTGATATTGTCTTTCATATGATTGCTGTTGCAACATATTATGAAGTTATCTATTGGTCCTCTGTACTTCTCCTTGTTGTCTTTGCTGATGCATCCAACAAGTTTTCGTGTCAGAAAATGGAACTGGAGTTTAAATGGAAGTCTGTGGTGCAAAGAGTGAAGAGGAAAAGAGCCAATACAATTCCCTGAGGTGCGCCAGCATTGCTCATAACAACCTCAGAGACTCCTGAGGCCAGTCAGGTAGTCCATGATCCTCATTAAATCATTAAATCCTCATTTAGAATTTGATGCCAGCAAAAAAGTTGGGACAAGATCATGTTTACCACTCTGTCGCCTCACCTCTGCTTTTAACAACTTGAACTGAGTAGACCAATTGCTGTAATTCTGAAAATGGAATGTTTTCCCATTCTGGCTTGATGTGCAATTTCAGCTGCTCAACAGTTTGGGGTCTCCTTTGTTGTATTTTTTACATTTCATAATGCGGCAAACATTTTCAATGGGCGATAAGTTGGGACTGCAGGCAGGCCAGTTTAGAACAAGGACTCTTTCACTACGGAGCTGTGCTGCTGTAATACGTGCAGAATGTGGTTTGACATTGTCTCACTGCAATAAGCAAGGCCTTCCCTGAAAAAGGCGTTGTCATCTTGGCAGCATGGGTTGCTCCACGATCTATATTTATCATTGAAAGTGTTCCTAAGGCCATACAGTAATATCCACCACGGAATCATATTTTGGGGGTACACCCATAACGAGCCGCCTATTAATGACAATGCTAACAACAACAGTTAATATTGATGATTCTGAATGTGTCGGGGCAACCGGCAAGGAGACTGAACATTTTGTTAATTTATTTCAACACAGTATAACATCACACAAATCTTGTTGTTTAAAACACAGAAATAGATAACTTCCAGCTTCATAAAAATAAATACTTGCAGACTTCTAAGAACAATGTATGATGGATACTTAAAAATTATCTTGCCACAAACTGGCTCCTCTGCCGCTTCACACCTCCTCTGTTCCCTGCCTGAACCCACCTTGTCTCTTTCTCAGTTCATTGAGAGGCTGCCGAGCTCACATCCATTGCATGCTGCCCTATCTCTGTTTCTGGTGCTTATTCTGGCACAGTTCCTGGCCAATATTCCCCCACCCAGGGCTTGAAAACTTCCCACTCTCTGCAGTCTAAATGTTCTGTACTTACAGTGTAAATACAAACATTCCCCCCAGTTAGCTGCACAGCTAACTGAGCTAGCTAGCAGCTACAGTTAGCATTGCAGCCATCCCCCTGACACAGTACTGTTCCTGCTCCAATGACAAGATGAAGCTCCTGATTGGAGTGTTCACAAGACATGGCTGTGTTTAGTTTTTCTGGGGTCGGGGGCAGCCCCACAGTTTTCATATTGCTTGAACTTTGTTAGGAGAGAGAGCATGATTGAAATCCCCACTCATTATTGGTAGGGCACTGGGATGTTGTGTTTGAAGTCCTGTGATGATTGTGTGGATGGCGTCACTCGTGTTTGATGCCACAGCAGATGGTGAAGTGTAAAGAATGACACCAATGGCACGTGAGGTACTTCAGTGGTAAGGTGGTATGGTTTTGATCCTACCGCCATCAGTTCAATATCAGGAGTTCAAATCCCTTCCTTTGCAGTCACATGTCCAGACCACTTGGAGTAAACAATGACAGCAAGACCTCCTCCTCTCTTCTTAACGTACTAGCACAAAGCTGGCTTGCTACTGCAGCAAAGTAATTTCCCAAATTGGGATCAATAGAGAAGCAGTCTAAAGTCTAGTGGGTGGTCTGATGTATTCCCATTCAACCACATCTTTGTGAAACAGAGTAACCCACACTCCCTGCAGGTACACTGGTCGTTCTACACGGCGGTTAGATCATTTGCCCTGTCGATGAGTAACTCCCTGTTATTCGTTGAAAGAGAAGCTTTAATAGTATTTAACAGTGTCTCCTTATCTCATTTGGTATATATGCCAAAGGAACTCCAGCTCCCCGCCGGTAGTCAATAGCACATCATAGGTGTAAGCGACCAGTCTCCAGGTAACTTGTACGCAAGAAAGTCTTCCTAAAACCTCACATACCCACCACTAGTTACACCAGAACTAAAAAATTGCGGTAGCCCAAACAGGCTTATCTAAAGTGCTTGAGATTCAGAAACGTGTGAAGTCGACAGAAGTTCAGAAACAAGGAACAGTAATAGCTTCTGCAACAGGTTGCCTGCCGTTTGGCACCCAGAAGGAAAACGCCATCCCATTTCTTGAAATGAGTGAATCCCTAATACCATATTCCCCAGTATTATGTATCTGTGTGTTTACTGTGCAGGGATTTAAGTGTGGTGAAACCTCTCAGTGTGGAAATGCCTCGCTCCATGGTCCTGGTGGTGACATCCTGGAATATCCCCATGTCCCGATGGCTGAAAACCTGTAAGTCCCAGCCCCCACTCTGTCTGATAAAGACATAAGCATTACTAAACACTGCTGACTGAACAACAAGCCCCACAGTCTTTTTAGCCTGCTAGATTCTGGTTACTGGTCCATCCGACAATTCCTACATATATTTGAATTTCTCCTGATCTTTCCTACTACTGCCATTTTCAGACCAAATTTTTCACATATATGCAACATCTACCTTTCAAATAGTAAGGACATAATGGTAATGGTAATGATGTCGCTTCTCAGCAAAAAATATTGTGGACCTCCTCAAGCCTGGTTTGTCCTTGGGAGCAATTTCCAAACACCTGAAGGCACCTTGTTCATCTGTACAAACAATAGTACACAGGTATAAACAACAAACAATAATTGAACAGCTTGGCCATGATCATTGTTATGTGTGGAGAAAAAAGGGGGAAGGCTTGCAAGCCGAACAGCACCATCAGATCCGTGAAGCATGAGGGTAGCAGCATCATGTTGGAGGGCTGCTTTGCTGCAGGAGGAATTGATGCACTTCACAAAATAGACGGCATCATGAGAGGAGAAAATTATGTGGATATACTGAAGCAGCATCTCAAGATATCAGCCAGGAAGTTAAAGCTTGGTCACAAATGCGTCTTCCAAATTGACAGTGTTTTTAGAGTGGCCACTACAAAGCCTTGGCCTCAATCCAATGTAAATTTGTGGGTTGAACTTGGAATTCGTAGTGATAGTGATAATAATAAAAATTATAGGACTAATAATAATAATTGTAGCAGCAGGCATTGAGCAGGAACATGGAGGCAGTCGGTCGCTTGTAATCACAGATCCAGACTTCAGCTCTGGAGCCAAAAATATGTCCAGAAAGCAGCAGGAGAAGAGAAGAGAAGAGAAAGCATGAAACTACAGGAGAGAGAAGATGTGGAGTTTGTAACATGCATTAAAACTGCAGTAGGTAAGATGGAGAAGAGAGCAGACTTAACCTGAAGATTTGAACCATCACAAGTTTCACGTCACTCTCCCTCCCTCTCCGCTGCACTCACTCCCTGCCTCCATGCCCCTCCTCCCTGCGGCATCTGCGTGGCTGGCGTGACAACCAGTAACGTTAGCCTTAGCGTCGGAAACAAGCTAACTCTGCCCAGCTGCTACATCACAATCGCTAACATACTGTATGCGCTGCGGAGTGTTACTGTAACAATAACCATAATAGCTTTATGGTTATTTGTTGTCTTAGCCGTATATGCTGTTGTTGGCAGCAGCGGTATGGGCAGTTTCACCTTTGCGGGTGGCTGTTGCTCCGCCATTGCTTTCACTAGCCTCCTGACGCCACTCACAGAGCTGTTTGACTGAGCGGCAGCCGGCAGCATGAGCGGAGGGAGTGGGTGATTCACAGCGTGTGTGAGTAGTGACTGACAGATGTCAGACACTCCCTCAGACATTCCACTGGCTCTGATTGGTTGTTTTGTGTCGGGCGCGGTGGATTCTTGCAAATGGCAGTAGGAGCAGTAGGTGGCACCAATGGAGCTGTTATTTTTTTCACAGATTACACGTGTCATGTACTGCTGTCTGGGCATAGGGACAGTTTTGGCAAATGTGACAAAAAAATTACTTTTCAACAAGTTACCTACTGCAGCTTCAATGAGATAAGAATGCATACAGATCAACATTTTCTCTCACTTTTCCAGTGTTTGCTGCAAAGTTTGATGTTTCTATTTCCTGCTGCTACAATTAGCAAACTCCTTGAATTCTGTGTTGTGTTGGTTCTTTAATCTAACAATAACACATTATTGTTAGATTATTTATTGTTGTGAAAGAAGCTACTTTTCAACCGTCTCTATTCTACTTTTGTCATCCACGCTTATCCTAAAAGAACTTCAAACTACTGACATTACTTCTCCTCTACCTACCTCCTCAACTGACGAGTTAAAGCCGCATCACCGTGAAGTGGTATAAGGTGCGGTTGTATTGGAGTAGTTTTACGATTACAGTTTTTGAGTATATGAGCACAGTACTGCACCCGATATCGATATTGGTATAGGTGCATTCCTAGATGCAGAACCACTGGTATTTACACAATTTGGCTGGTATTTTGTGGTTTCAATGAGTATCAACTCATTTGGTACACTAAAAGACTGACCATTTTTATTTACAAGTTTTAATTAAAGCTCCGTTAAAAACTGTATGTATTTTCATTATGTTGTATGTTTACTGTGTTCTGTTTTCCATGTTCCTCAGATGTCTTTAAAAATGCCATGAAACTGGGGACTTTTCCTGCCATTCTGGTGACATATACAGCCAGCGCCTTACTGCATGTCAGTAAGATGATGCACATTTTAATCCAGAGCTCTTTAGAGTGTTGGTGACCATTTTATTATACAGTATACTACAATCATGTTACAGGCAGTTATTCTTTTGTTGCGAGTCCATCTTTAGTCACTTCAATATGGGAACACATGATAAGTTATCTCCTGCCACCCATTTGTGCTGTGGCTTTAACAGTTTACTGATAGAATATTGGAGTTTAACACACAGGTTTCTGTACTTTTACTTTACTTTGTGGAAAACACTATAATATTTGAATGAAGATGCTGATGTTGTAATGACAATTGCATGTGAAAATGAATTTGGTTAGTGTTGCATATTGGCAGTATGCACATTTGTAAGATGCTCAATGAGTGCCAATCACTGCTTGAAATTAGTGTGCTGGTTATTTTCTCCAGGGTCTGAGTTTTCACCTGGGAGCTGTCCTGCTGTCTTTGGGCTTCATCACATATGTTGAACATGGTATGAATAACTTTTCAGCTTGAACTTTAAAAAGTTAAACCATTGACAGGGAATAATATTCTCTTTCACAATTTACAATACAAGATACAGAAATTAGACTTTTAATTTATTTAAGTGGACTGATCCTAGTCTGCTCTAAAGCAGGTGACTCTATGCCCCTAGCATTTGTGGTGCATACTCATTAACTGTTGAACTACTGTGATAGTGTTAATAAAAGCAAGCCAGTTTGTCTTCACACCCAATGAGCAACGTTGTTGATTTTATTTCTCATCCTCAGTTCTGAGAAAGAAGCTTGCATCCATCTTCAGTGCCTGTATCCTGTCAAGGCCTTGTACCTCTGACTGCAGCCATCAGCACAAGAAGGTACAACTTCAGCTCTACTCAGCTGATACAGCAAAGTCCAGTCGGCTGTGGAAAGCAATGAAAAGCAATCAGAACACACAGACATACATTAAGATGTCGTTGGCAGCCTGTATAAAATTCTTTGCATCTGTTTGTAATGCAGTTATGGGGGGCATGAAAGAAACGCCATCATATTCATATATACTGTTTTCAGACAGAAGTTTACAGTTGACATGCTGCTGTAGGGGAAATTTGATGTGGAATTTTACTGTATGTCTTCATATTTATATCAATTCAAAGTTACAGAAAACATAAAATGAAAGCTAATAACAGAATTTGTCTGGTCTAGATACGGATGACAGAACTGTTTCTGGTAGATGCAAAAAACCAGAGACAGCAGAAACATAGCCACATGGTGCAAGCTGGCAATGCACAAATATCACATAGAGTGTAAATGTAGCAGAAGTATCTCACAGACATAAACTCTGTGTTTGAGTCAGATAAGCCCTTAATGAGCAGAACACTACAGAGCTACTTCTGCCCCACAACAAATCAGACGTAAGGTTTGTATCAATACACAGAGGACTATGTGATTATGTGGGACATATACCAACTCAACCTCAGCAACGTCATGAATGACCAACTATATTTCACTCTGTGTGTGTGTGTGTGTGTGTGTGTGTGTGTGTGTGTGTGTGCGTGTGTGTGTGTGTGTGTGCGTGTGTGTGCATGTGTGTTGCTAGGATGTTAAAAGAGAGAGAGAGAGAGAGACAGAGAGAGAGAGAGAGAGGGAGGGATGAGTTTATTTAACTGCCAATGAGCAGTTTAAGTTTACACTTGCCAACAAAGTTACAGCAGTCACAGTGAAATGTGTATAGTGCTTTTAAAAAATGTTCAGCCCCTTGGACCTTTCAAGTTAGTTTTATTTATATACAGTGGCATGCAAAAGTTTCAGCACAGTCATAATTCTTCTAACTGTGAAAATTAAGTGAGTAGAATATTGATTGATCTCCAGAAGTCATAAAGTTAAAGATGAAACATCCTCTTCAATATTTTAACTGACTGACTGAAAATACTTACAGACTGAAAAACTTAAACTTTTTGGCTGCAATGAGCAAAGTTATGCTTGGAGAAAAAAGTGCAGAATTTCATGAAAAGAACACCTCTCCAACTCTTAAGCATGGGGGTGGAGCAGGCCTTGAGCTTGTGTTGCATGTGGTGGCATGGGCAACATTTCAGGAGTAGAGGGAAGAATGGATTCAATTAAATACCAGCAAAATCTGAAAGTAAACATCACACTGTCTGTAAAAATAGTGAATGTGATAAGAATTAATAAGAATTAATCAACAACAGATTAATGATCCTAAACACACCTCAAAACCAACAGTGAACTACCCCAAGAGGCGTCAGCTGAAGGTTTTTGCCATGGCCCTCACAGTCCCCCAACCTAAACATCATTGAAAACCTGTTGACCTCAAAGAGCAGTGCATGTAAGACAGCACAAGAATCTCAGAGGAGTAGAAGCCTTTTGTAGAAGAATGAGCGAAATCACCCAAACAAGAATTAAATGACTCTTAGCTGGCTACAAAACGTTTTTAAAAGCTGTGATAGTTTGCAAAGGCAGTGTTACTTAAGATTGGCCAAGCAGAGTGCCCAAACCTTTGCTTCAGGCTGTTTTTTGAAACTGTAAAAGATGGGAAAACACACAAAACTACAAACCAAATATTGCTTAAAATATTGAAGAAATGTGTTATCTTTTACTTTGGGAAATTAGGTTATGTTTTACCTCCTTCAGCTGTTCACAGTGACAGAAATTGTGTGGCCAAACATTTTCATGTCAAATCATAACAGGTAAGCAACACAAAGCAAGTTCCAAATACAAATGCAACTGAATTGTAGTAGGGTTGTCCAAATTGGCCAAATATTATGTTTGAATATTCCTGCTTAAAAAAACACATAGGTTGCGCATTATGTCCATCAAAGGGAAAACCAGTACAATGTGTGACAAAACTACTTGTATGGATATATTTATTTACAGAACATGTCTTTTAAAAGACTTACATACCGACACACTCATTACAAAATAAACAAAAAATGTCTTTTGTTCTGTACCGTAAAACTTAATTTCTCTCTGCCCTGTGGTTGGTGGGGATGCTGTCTCTCGGGGTTAGTCAGCATTGGTAACTGATTCCAAATTGGTATGTTATTCCATAGCCTAATTTTTATATAAGTTCATACTGGATTGAATGACCAATTTCATAATATTTTTCCATCATTGCTGGGCAAGAGTTTCCTGCAAAGAGAATTAAATATCCAGACTTCTGTCCCAATTTAGCCTGGTTATATTTACAACAACAAACAATAAAACCCTGCTGGACTATTAGGCTAGGCTAATTGAAGTTTAATGGTATTGAACAGGCATTCAGTGCTGGCGGGCACAGGCTTCACTGCTTGTGCTTTCTGCAGCTGCCACATTCACATGTTTCATTTCCTCCTATATCACCACCTGCACCTCAAGCTTTTGTTCCTCTTTGGAATGAACAAGGCGATGGAAGTGTGGATCCAGATAACTAGCTTTGTTCAGCAGCATAAATGTGCCCTTTTCCTTTCAAGTACCTTTGCCTTTATCTCTGTCAGTGCTGGTGGTTCAGGTTGTATGGCATTTGCTTGTGCAGTTGACAGAGAAGGTTTTTAAAAGAAGTACAGCCAAATGCATAATGCGTTAATATTAGGACAGATTTGCATTTGTCTAGTAAAATTCACACAAGTAGGCCTAAGTAAACAACAAAAACAGGGCCACCATTCTACCAATTTTTAAAGACTCACTCTCAGCACTAAGCCCAAAAGGCAAGGCATTTACACTGAGCTGACCTTTTCCAAGAAGGACCATTCGCTCGTGGTCACCATTGCTGACAGTTTTTTTTTCTCGGAGATGACAGCTGGCACAGCTGCTTGCCGCTCCGATGCCCCACAGATCACTTTGTATGTACCATCCATTTTCCATCATGTTAGACAGTCATTAATCAGTGTCTCCATTTTCAGTCTCAAGAATGTTTGCTTCTCTATCCTTGTTGGCACGCTATCAGCGCAGTGATAGTGTGCCAAGTGGCCATTGAGTTTGAAGGTGGGCCTTAAGAAGCTTCTGTCAGACTAATTCACATAAGTTGAGTTGATTGGAGGTGTACCTGTGGATGAATTTTAAGTCATAATATCATTTTATAGAACTTTCAAAGCTGTTTAAAGGCCCAGTCAACTTAGTGTATGTAAAATTGTGACCCACCGGAATTGTGATATTTTGAATTAGAAGTGGAATAATTGGTCAGTAAAAAATATTTCATTCGCAAAGTAGATGCCCTGACTGACTTTCTGAAACTATAGTTTGTCAACATGAAATCTGTGGAGAGGTTACAAAAAAGTTTAATGATTTAAATCTAAGTGTATGTAATCTTCTGACTTCAAATGTATCATTATTGACATCCACATGAGTATTGAAATCATCTAGAATAATTACTTCATCTGTTTTAAGGACTAAACTTGATAAAAACTCAGAATTCAGTTAAGGATTCAGAATATGGACCAGGAGTGTGCTACACTATCACAAATAGAATTGGCTGGCATGTTCTTTGGGTTGGGTGTGAAAGACTAAAAACAAGGACTTTGAATGAGGTAGAATTGAGTTTGGTATGATTAATAAGCTACTTGGGTTCATTAATGGGCTTGAGTTGAAGATGGCTGCAACTCCCCCTTCTCGGCCAATGCCTGGAGGAATGTGAGCATTAAAATGACTTTGAGGGAGTGAGTTCATTTAGACTAAAGATAAGATAAAATAAATCAATATGATAATCTGATATTAAGTAATTAGATCTGATGTTTTAAGAGTCCACATTTAATTCTCCTATCTTGTTGTTCTATAGGTTGTTGGCATATGACGTTGCATCACTCTTTTGTTGTGGGGCGAACAGCAGATGGAGGGCCGGAAGTGATTTTCTGCATAGAAAGCACACACACTCAAAATGCCTATGTTTTGTTTGGTTTGCGGTTGCTCAGTTTAATCATGCCAAAAGTTGAGTACCAAAAGTTGTTGTTCATAAGAGTAAAAAATAAAAGAAATTGACCGAAAAATGCTGGAGAAAATGGCTCATTAACCGTCTGTGGTCAGGAGGACCGTGTCAGATAATGGTGGAAATAATGTAATAGGAGCTATTGTTTTAAATCTGTGGTTGTAGATTTAAAATAATAGTTATGTGCAACTTGTTAAATTGGCGTTAACATTTTCACACAAGATAGGTGAACGTATCCTGCCTTGTTTCTTGACAATCTATGTCTTTACTGGCATTTTAGCAGACCTTTGTGAGTGGTTTGGAATTTCTCGCGGAACTAATAAAGGAATATTGAATTGAGTTAACCTAGCAAACAACCATAACATTCAGCACCAACAATAAAAGTTACTCACCCAAGCAAAAACAAAACAACAGTCATCCTGGACCACTGAGGTCATGGACCCAACCGCTAACAAGAGAGATGTATGCCTCCATACTTTTGCATGTTTTCATTTTGTCCTGAGAGAAGACGGACATCTGAATGACCAAGTAGTTGGTTATATCCACTGCTTCAATAGCAGGCAAATCCTTCAGTTCAGTTGCAAAATTACAAAAAAAATACAAAAGACCATATACTGTATGATATGTATACCACAACAGCCAGTGGTTGGTGACATGTGGCTATGAATGTCATCACCTGTGAGATTTGTCATATTTTATTGTTTTATAGTTTTTAACCCTGGGTCCTTATACATGTTTTGTTGTCTAAATGAGTAATGGGTAGAAAAGGTTTTGGAATTGTGGAACATCTCAGCCATGATACTGGCTGCAAATAAAATAGAACTGCTGTTTTTAACTGTTGGATATTTGTTACAAGTCAGATGCTTTGCACATCATTTTAGATAAGTGTCCTGGAGCTTTAAAGAGTAAATTAACACCAGGTTGAAAGATGTGTGTGCTGACCTCTTTGGTTGAAAGTTTCAGCCCTTTTTCCCTTCTGTCAGAAATGTGTTTTGTTGTACCTGCAGCCACAGGCAGTAATAATGTCACAGGGTCCAGGAGTAAACATCTACATTCACTGCAGCAAGGTGAGATATTAAACCACAGGGAGTCAGTAAAGACAAGATTTTCAGGATGTATTAAGGGTTAAAAAGATTGAGAGGCATAATGAAAATGTTCTTGCAGCTGTTTCACGGTTTATTCTTTTTCCTTTGTTCTGTAGGATTGTTGGGTGATGTTGGTGAACCTTATATTCAGCTTCCTGGTCATCTTCCACCTCACCTACCTGGGCTCCATGTTTGATCCTGGAGTTGAACAGGAAGTGGAAGAGGTAAGGGGACCCTGAGGACTGAGCCCAAGGAAAAAGGAATATTTACATGCCACATATTAATGTCAACAAGATATAGTGTAGGATACTGATGTACATTGGGTGGGATTGCCACTCTACAAAGCCATTCTACAAAGGGTGGGATTGTGCCCTCAGAGTTGCTGAAAGGCCTTTAACATGAAACATCTGTGCAGGAAGTGTTGAGTTTAACTGATGGAAGCTGAACAGTGATCCAAAATGAAAGTGGCTACAAAAACATTAAATGAAACAGTACTAGAGATGAGAAGTTAGAGCACCATACACCACAGTGATCAGGCCTGCACAGACTGACACATGAGACTGAGAGAGTGTCTTTTGGCTTACAATTCTTATCCATATGGGTGTTTTTTTCCGGGGGGGCCTTCTGTTTGCAGGGTTACGCTGCCATCCACACCATCCAGAGGTGGTCTGAACTGAACTGGGCCAGCCACTGGGTTGTCTTTGCCTGCTGGGTCTTCTATCGTTTAATTCAGTGACGCAATTCGAGCAGATGGAAAGGCCAGCTGACACCAAATACTTCATGA
Organism: Chaetodon auriga; assembly: GCF_051107435.1. Lineage (NCBI taxonomy): Eukaryota > Metazoa > Chordata > Actinopteri > Chaetodontiformes > Chaetodontidae > Chaetodon > Chaetodon auriga. Next base: position 26,659,330 of record NC_135083.1, read on the forward strand.
TGCAGTGGGTTTGTGTCAGTGAATATCAGAACAGGTGGATAACTGCATCTGTGCTGATGCGGTTTTCACAGATGGACAGAAGGTGCTTTGGATGTGAAGATGGAGTTGATAAACAAACCTCCTCAGACCTGTTTGGGATTGAGAAAGAGCGATGGTTAGATGGAGAGAACATAGCACATACCTCCACCTTTTTTGTTTGTTTGTTTTTTTTTACTGCTGCTATCTCTTTTGTGTATTTTTTTTCTATTAAATCTTTCTGTAAATGCAAACAAGCTCCTGGTTTGTGATTATCTGCTGCCAGACTGACTCCGGTGTATGGAGGCTGGAGGGTTCAGGCAAATCTTTTTTTTTGTTTGTTTGTTTGTCTGTTATCATGGATGTATTGTGAGAACTAGATACTGGTCACTTGACTGAAAATTGTTCACCTAGCATAAGCCAAAAAAGTTTTATAGCATCTAAGTTTACTTAATAATGTGCAGCCCACTGCACATACACTTTAGTGATTCGTCCCACCCGCCTGGTGTCATTACAGGTAGCAGGGACACCCTCAAGTTTATCATCATTTTAGATCTTAGTGTAAGATTTCTAATACAATTACTATTACCAAGAGGGACACTGTGAACCTCAGTGTGCCAGGTCCTAAGATGAGTTCTACCAGTGCTTTCTAAGCTGTTGGTGTATCCTGTATATGTAATGTACCTCTCATTACTCCACTGTGGCCAACCACAATGTTGACTTACAGCAATGTCTTGTACCAATACACATAGAGCTGGATAATTTGACACTCCTGAGCTCTCTGATATGCAAGATTTTGTCTTTTTAAGTATTGACTTCCTCCGAGTCAAGCCTGACTCCAGCATTCTAACTACTATAGGAGGCCTCCACTAAGCAAGGTGACATCTGTTGACTTGTAGAGCTGCTGCTGTGTTGGTGAAGAAAGTACATACAAAAATGAAAAAAAAAAAAAAATCTTTTCAAAAGAACTTAAGGAAACTCCTTAGTCAACAAAAGAAAACACAGTAAGGCTGCTGGGCGGGCTAGCAGCTAGATCTGTACCTGAGCTGAACCAGCTTCCCTAAGGAGCTTCTATGTATTGCTTTTAAACAGTAGATTCCTCCTATAGACAAAACAAACTTGGCTCTTAATCGATGAGACAGCCAAATAACATTTCTGTGTAAAAACTATTTCTATATACAAATATATTCTTTACACTATACTGTAAGCACTATTTTATTAGCACATGCAACAAACATTTGGTTGAATTGAACATAACCAATAACTTTGAATTTAAAATGACAATGTGAATGTTGACAGTATGCACACTGAAATGATCAGAAATATCTTTTGTTAGTAGATTATCATGCTATACCCAGATTCTAACATTAGATTCAGAGGCCTGACCGACACAACTGTAATAGTAATAAAATTACAGAATATGCTTGGTCAGTGTGCACCCTACTCTTATAGGGTGCAGGTTAGAACAGTGACCAGTCCAGTCAGAGATTATTGTCCAACAGTTGAATATTGAAGCTGAGATTGTGTAGATGTACAGTGCTTAAGTCTTTATATCAGGATTCTGATGTCAGGTCACAGTCCCATAGATGCTTTTCACACCACCATTATGGAGTAATTCATGGAATGAGAGGTGAATGGATAGAGAGAGAGAAATAGATGCATTAATGGATGGATGATAGAAGAAGGTGGACAGATGAAAAAAAGATAGTGCTTATTCTTCAATACTTCCATTCATCTATCATTCTAGTAAAGGTCTTACCAGCTTTTTCAACTGCATACTGCAGACTGTAAGATGATGTATGACATCTCACTGTGAAGACCAAAATAGCTTGTGGAGCTGTGGTAACTTCTGAGGGCACATTTCACCTTACACATAGTCATTTGGCTTACTGTTTACATAAGAATAGTGAGTAGTAGTGCGTTAACTAACCTATATGGTTGTATTTTTTTTTAATCAATTGCTCTTACAGAAGGTGAACTAGCCTTGTGCAGGATGGACTTGGATCCCCCTCCTATCCTCTTGCCTGTACCTAGTCAATCATTAATGTCTCTAATCAGACAGGGATTGTTCAGATCAACACGGAAATGACAGGACAAAGGCTGTGGAAACTTCCCAACACCACAACCCCTCATCTTCTGATCCAGGAGATTTACAAGGTTTGTCTGGTGTTGTCTCATTCAGGTAACAATTAATCAAAAGCAGGCTGACTGTGATAAAGTTGCTCCTGTTTGTCTGTTGTGTGATAGGTAGACAGCATCGAGTAATATTAGATATAGAATGGGAAGAGGAGCCAACTGTAGCTGGATTGGACCTGAGATCCCTCTGTCATCACAAATCTTCAGGGGTAAGTAAAGTTCCTTGCTTACTCAATACTTGTGTTAATATGGAGCGATAACAAACAATCTCAATTCCAGCACTGCTTGGCTTTGGTTTAAGCATTTAGTGTTTTTTTCCTGTCAGAACATTACTACACCAAGTGTGACTAGGGCTAAGTAATAATGGCTGAATAATATGCCACCATTCTGGAATGTTTTGATTATATACTGTATGTTATGCAGTTTGACGTGTTTCTTTCATTCTATGGCTTTAATAACTACCACTAAAGTTTGCAGAGTATGGTCTTTACCTGCTCTATATGGAAAGTATCCTGAGACAACTTCTGTTGTGATTATAAAATATAAATAAAACTGACTTGAAATTAAATTGATGTAGAAATAAAATCTTTGCTTGTATGAATATCATTTAGCATTTTTAACAAATTATTTTTCGATACCTGCAATTGAGATATGGTATGCTATAGTCTCCCTAGAATAAAAACAACATATGATGTAGATCCTTTTGTTCAGTTTCTCCTCAATATGTGTGATTCTATAAATGTGGAAAAATCAGAGAGAACTGGAAAACCATTCTGAACAGAACTAAATAAAGTAAAGCAGAAATGGGAGAAAGAATTGGATACTTTATGTCTCAATGTCTCATAGTAGCTTGAAATATTTGACATACGCCCCAGCCCTCAGTGTGTTTTTCGATGAGACTGTGTAACTGTGTGTTTTGTTAGCCATTAAAGATGAGCTCTGGCTCTTTCTCATCCCGGCTGGCCTGGCTGTCATTTTATTGGGGGTGTTTCTGGAGGAGGTGGGCTTCTTCGTGCGCCACGTTTCCTCATCCAGACGAAAACAGCTGTACCTGTGGATATTAGGAATGTACCCGGTAACATCAACCTCCTCATTTGCACACTTAGCTCCTCCTCTGGTAGCTGGACTGAACGAGATCAGTGACCACCACAAATCTAAAGTTTCTTTGGTCCAAGATCTGCTTGCATTGTGTCTCAATCTTTGACTGTTCGCTTTATCGTAGGTATTTGCAGTGACCTCCCTCATAGCACTGTATGTGCCACGCTCTTCCTCACTGTGTAATTTCATCGCTTCACTGTGAGTTAACAAGTCGTGACATAAATTTACGACCTAAATGAAAGGCAATAATCAGTTCTGTTATTGACTGTTCTTTCACATTGGTGTGTATGTCTGTGCAGGTATCACTCCATCACATTGCTGAAATTCATGGGACTGATCACAGACTTCTTTGGAGGGAAAGGTCGTATGCTGGCTGTTTTGTCTGGACAGCAGGTATCTCCAGATCCCTTTCCCTGTTGCTGCTGCTGCTGTTTTCCAATGGTGGCCATTAACAGGTATGCAGTAGACACAAATCTGCATTGAATGCAGGAGTTTTGAATAGATTTCAGTAGAACCAATGATTGTTTTTGGAGCTAAAATCTAGAGGCCAACACAGATACTTCACGTTAAGAATTGTGATGGTGGCAGTTTGTTTCACTTAACTGTGGTAGCACTTGTTAGTATCAATGTGTAGCATAGTTATCTATTGCCTGCACCTTTACCTGCAGTTTGCAAACATTGGCAATATCACAACGAAATGCATGCACATATGTGCACTGTTCCAAAAAATTAAGGGAACACTCAATAATCATACTTGGGATCATGATGAATGAATTATTCAAGCTGAAAATCTTTACTGACGTACATTGTATAATTTGAAAAATGATGTAACAACGGTCAATGGAAACCGAAATCATCGAGGTCACATCACAGGCTGATCCAACATGCATAAATTTCATCACGGCAATTCATACTGTGACTCGGTAGCGAGTCCAATAACATCTGGGCATGCTCCTGATGAGTCAACGGATGGTGTCTTGGGGGATCTCCTGAGGACACCACAATGCCCCCCTCATGGAATCTGACAGTTTGGTTAGAAACGTGCACACCAGTAGTCTGCTGGAGGTCATTTTGTAGGACTCTGGAAGTACTCCTCCTGTTCCTCCTCGCACAAAGGAGCAGAAACCAGTCCTGCTGCTGGGTTGATGCCCTTCTATGGCCCTGGCCTGCTCTCCTTGTATATCTCCTACATGCTCTTGAGACTGTGCTGGGGGCAAACCTTCTTGCCACCACACGTATGGATGTGCCATCCTGGAGGAGCTGGACAATCTGTGCAACCTGACTGGGCTGCAGGTACCGTCTCATGCTACCAGTAGTGACAAGGACACTAACAGATCTCAAAAGTAGAGAGGAATCAGTCAGGAAGGATAAGGACAGAGCAATTGTCTGTGGCCACTACATGCAAAACCATTCCCTTTTTGGGGGTTGTATTGCTTTTGCCTCTCCATTGAACCTGTTGTCACTTTCATTTGCACCAAGGCTGGTGTCACTGAGTCACAATCACTTGTGCTTCCTAAATGGACAGATTGATATCCCTGAAGGTTAACTGACTTGGCGCTATGCTGTGATGATTGAGTGTTCCTTTCATTTTTTTTAGCAGTGTATGTTCAGCAGTGTGTTCTGATTGTATTGATATAGAGTCCTCTTAGTTGCATGATTGCATAATATGCAGTTTGTGGGTTATGTGACTTGACATGCTGCTAACATGTCAAAGCTTCGTCCCTTCTCTTGTGTGTAGCAACAGCCGTTGCTGGATGATGGCTGCTGTGCTACAGCTCTCTGTTGTCCGCAGCATCTTGTTCTTTGTCACTCTGGTCCTGTGGACGGATGAACAATACAACTATGGTAATGTAAGTCTTCTCAAACGTGTTAGTCAAAGGTCCACATCTGATTTATCCAGTGTAATGTTAATCTGTGGACTTAGCAGCAACAACACGCTACACTCTCTCCACACTTAACATCACCATGTTAATGATGTCAACGATAGGGACATCAGCCACATTAAGACCACATTCATCTGGGGACAGGATCACTGTGAATGATATCCAGTTACACTGAATATTCAGTGTCACAAAGAATAGAAATAGAAACGTTACACTTCATTACATTTTGTAGCCTATTCATAGCTCCTGGTATGGCAGAGGTTCTCCATTACATTAATCCAAAGGCCACAGTTTTTTTTAAGGAGGCACTGTTGGGGCAGGACTTTCACATACAAAAAAAAAATCACATTTCTTTAGGTTTAATTAACCTTTTATTAGAATTTTTTTTAGATAGTTCTTGTTTAATATTTTCACTTTCTTACAAAATTAATGTTATTTATGAGGCGATATCAGTCTGAACAGACTCAATATTGATAACTAGATATTCAGCTAGGAAACGCTCTCAGACCTCCGCTACGCATGCAAACAAACAATCCAGCAAAAATAAACCCATGTTGATTAATAATCAATTGATTAATATTCTGCTGGCTGGATGTGACCCACATGTCATAATATGACCAGGATCTGGATTGACTTGCTGTTCTGGACTGAGGTTCGCAACAGGTGAGAAGCCATGATTTTAACACGCACGCATGCACACACACCTGCACACACAAATTTTCAGTATTTTCATACTTTGTTATCACAAGACATTGTTCATTGTTTTTCAGTGCTTTACCATGTGAAAATGTTTGATTTTTTTCCCCCAAAACTGAGTCTATATTTTAAAACATTGTCAAAAAAGTATGATTTACCAAATGTTTACATTGAAAGTGTGAAAGTAACTTGTTTAAAGCCATGTGTAGCTATGATTGCATCCTGCAGCTTCTCATTCACAATATCTTTTTGACCTTAATTGATTACATTAGAAGTCTTTGGAGTTGTTCAGATGGAAACAAATGCAACATTCCGCAAACAAGACTAAAGGCCTCAATATACTTCGAATGATCATCTAATGCATCTCAAATCCCCTTTCCAAATTGGCCTTTTTTTTTTTTTTTTTTTACTTTTCAAAACAATTTAATGCTCACTTTATGCAGTGATTGACCAGGTGTGTTGATGTCTGAAAGTATGCAGGGGTTTAACTTGAATTCAAGTTCTTTTTTTGATTCTTCACACGTCTACTTTAGTCACTTGTGAACAACAGAGTGCCACACTGTCAATGTCTTTAAGAAGAGAGTGTCTGAAAGTGTGTGCTGTTATCTCTATTTGTACGAGAGGCAGTGGGATGGAGCAGGAGGACAGTATGCTAGCAGGCTTTTCACTTCACCTTCCAGTGTGGACATTCAGAACAGGTAGAAACATTTTGACTGCAGACTTGGTCAGATGGTTCATTTAAGGAAAACTGAGACTTGAAAGATTATAGCCCTGCTCACAGCCTGCTGAAGCTGCAATGTTCACTCCCTTAAAACAAACAAAACTTGAAATGATCTGCTTTGAGTGGATTGATTGTATGCTCTTGGGCAGGACCTGCACCGACAACTTTAGAAATAAAATCAGTGACAACCGCCTTCTTTTTCTCCAGGTGGACTCAGTCAACCCAAACCTGTATGTGAACGCTATCATATGTGTGTCAACCTTCGTGTCTTTCTACGGTCACCTCCTGTTTTACAAAGCCACTAAGAGTGCATTACATGGCTATGGACTAAGAGCCAAGTTCATCTGCATCATTGTGGTGTTGGTGTTGTGTGGCCTGCAGAGTGGCATCTTAGAGACCATAGGTGCTCTGGAGGTTATCCCCTGCACACCACCTTTCTCTGTCCTGACCAGATCTCAATGTAAGTCACAGCACATCTAGCCTCTTCCAATCTCAGTCTCAAATTGTGTTTACCATTACCACGCTAGTTAAGGAGATCAACTAGCAGGTCTAGTGTAACTTGCTTAGATGCTTTCTCTGATATTCAATTGGTCTCATGCCAGTTTTCGTAAAACAAAAGCTAGCCTGAAACACTAGAAAATGGTTATTATCATTATTGTTGTTAATTCCATTCAGTCACATGTGAGGCTGATGAGCGTTGATATAGGTTGCATACTTTAAATTTTTCCTTAAACATTTTGCCTAATAAATTATCACAGTCTGGGTTATTAAATAATGAATTAAAATTCAGAATATCAATAACTACAGATGCAAATTATGAATACATATTAGAAATGTATTCTGCCAATTGAAATGGTTCCTGTGCCTCTGAACACTGCTCTGAAAACCCACTGCTCTGTGATGACTGTATGCCTTTATTAGTATTAACACAATGCACGTACAGACAAAATGTATCAAAAGTCTCTACAGCTGTTAAAGCCAACTGACACCTGATCCAGTTGCTTCATGTGATGTCTAAAAACAGATTTCCTCTCTTCTCTCCTTGCATGGTTTCCTTGCATCTCCTCATGCATCCTTAGTGGGAGGGAGTAAGATGCAAGGAAAAGATGCTAGTGAGGGAAACATGGATGCAGTTTAAGAGACTTGGCGATGAGATGTGGCTGGCAGCCTTAGGTGGACCTTGAGTTTAGATTATTTTGGCACACACTTACAGCACAAAGCAGGAAATGTTTTAGTGATCCAAAACTTATCAACCGCTGTCACAATGATGTTACCCCCTTTGAATTAAAGAGCAGAGGCATACCATGGAAATGGTGGAAAACCCATCCAACATACTGGTGCTATCAAAATATCTGGGTTTTCCTGCACTTGCATTCAGGCAGATGATGGATGTTGTCCCATTAACTCCCATTAAGCTAAGAGGGCTGCCCAGTTTTACCCACTTCCTTAAATCTGCAGGTTGCAAAATTGATGTCACAGGGACCCTCATGAAACGCTTCAAAATATAATTTTAGCATCATTTTCTGATCTTTACTCTGCAAAGGCACTCTTGGAAATATAGGAAATCACTGACTTAAGTAGAGGAGTGTACAAAAAAGGAAATCAAGTACTAAAATTGTAATTTTTAAAAGATGACTGGTTCCTTTAGTCACCTATAAAATAGAAGAAAAATAACAAAAATCTAATAAAATGCTTTTTATGAATGAAAACTGAATTGCCAGTTTTAACAGACAAGTTGAAAAGAAGGCAAGGATACATATGGCTGTTTCCTTTGTAATTAACTGTTTGTAATTAACTGAACGGTGTGTCCATTGCATTGCCAGGATATAAAAAAGGCTTTCTTATGACATGTAATCATATAGATGAACTGGTGATACCCTTCAAATCTGTGTCTTCTTTTCTCTGTCCACCGTCAGTGATCTACCACTACTGTGTGATAGTGGAGATGTTCTGCGTTGGCCTGTATGCCCGCCACACTTTCCGTAAGGTGGAACTGAGTGTGGAGGAGGATGTGGAGGGGCCTGTCGGTGTCTGGCAGATGGAAAAAGCTGTTCAAACAGACGATGGTCAGATGTCTGGCCGGCTGTCAGAGGAAGCTTGGCCCAGCCGCTGCCTCGCCACCATTTCCAATCCCAGTTACAACAGTAACAACGAGGACAGCCTGTGCAGAATAGAACACGCACCTCTGGACGGTTTTCCTTTCCCTCAGGCCAGAAGTCAGCTGTCACGCAGGCCAGAGCCAATGGAGCCCAGTTCTGCAGAGGAACCTGGTGTAGATCTCAACCACATTACTGTCAGGGCTGATATTAACTATCAGGACTCTAAGGATGTCACTGTGGTTTGACCAGGTATTGAAGACCCTTAACAAAGATTAAATACAGTGTAAGTTATTCAGGCTATAAACTTAACCTCCACAAGAGCAAACTTCTTCCAATCAACTCTCTGGCCAGAAATATACCCCCATCTTTTTTCCCTTTCAAATATGCTACAGACGGATTTAAATATTTGGGGGAGCATATTACGAATTCAATTAATCAACTTTTCTCCAAAAATTTCTCTCCTCTCCTTGGGAGGTGTAAATTAGACTTTGACAGATGGTCCAGTCTCTCACTATCCCTAGTATGCCGTATAAGTTTAGCTTAAATGGTTGTTTTACCCAACTCTTTTCACATATCCCTGTCCTTATTAATAAGTCTTTTTTTAGTTCGCTCAACCAATTAATAAATTCCTTCCTCTGGGGCAATAAAAATCCACACATGAGAAGATCAGTCCTACAGCTCCCAAAGACTCTCGGTGGCCTAGCATTGCCCAATTTCTTACACTATTACTGGTCCTGTAATGTTCAGAAACTCTTATATTGGATTACTAACACAGTAGATGAAGAGCGCCCTGCATGGGTGGATATGGAATTAGCATCCTCTAAACTCTCTCTTCACTCCCTGGTTTGCTCCCAACTCCCTTTGACTGCCTCTAACTTTACCTCAAACCCAGTGGTAACTAACTCAATTAGAATCTGGATTCAAAGAAGGAAAAGCCTAGGCCTCCATAGGGCCTCTGACCTCTCCCCCATTGTAAACAATCACCTGTTTCTTCCCTCTTGCATAGATTTGACCTTTCGGACTTGGTTTGACAAAGGGATAACTAAATTTAAGGACCTTTATAACCAAGGGACTTTTATGTCCTTTTCTGAGCTTTCAACGAAATTTGAGCTGCCAAAATCCCATCTATTTCATTTTTTTCAGACAAGGCATTTTATTCAGAAACAGAACCCCAAATTCCCGAGTCGCCCCCCGGAAACCTTGGTTGACTCGTTATTGGCTCTTGATCCTGAATTTCTAACATCTATAGCCTTATCAATTCTACTATTGATACCCCAGCGTCCGGTCCCAAGGACTCCTGCGAGCAAGAGCTTGGAGCCACACTGCCTGATGATTATTGGCAACAAGTTTTACGGTGGGTTCACTCCTCTTCAGTCTGTGCGAGGCACAGCCTCCTACAGTGTAAAGTTGTATTCAAAGTTCAATTACACCAATTTGAGGGTATCTCGGATCTATCCTAATGTAACTGAAGCATGTAATAGTTGCAAACAATCCCCAGCCGACCATTCCCATATGTTTTGGTTCTGTCCCAGGCTTGCCACATTCTGGTCTGAAATCTTTGAAACTCTTAGCACGGCATGTAACACTACTATCTCCCCTGACCCTCTCTTAGCTTTGTTTGGTGCTCCTCTGCAGCCCTTTGCCTCTAAAGTTATGCAAACTGTTCTTGCCTTTACCACCCTGCTGGCCAGGTGACTCATACTCCTTAAATGGAAACATCCTCAACCTCCATCTCACAACAGGTGGGTGAAAGAGATGTTACTTACCATTAAACTTGAAAAGCTTAGATTTTCCTTCAATGGCTCTTTCAACTCATTTGAAAAGACTTGGAGACCTCTCTTAAATTATATTGAATCTTTGACATCTCTGCCAGATTGTGACGACTGAGCCCCCCCCCCCTTTTTTTTCTTTGTTATTTTTAAACATTCTTACTTCATTTACTTATTTCCTTTATTATGTTCCTTTATTTCTGTATTTGTTGTATGTATTCTGTACTGTTTACATTCGATGCTGGATTTACAGAACTGTTCTCCTTTTGGTGGGGTGGGATTGTGGGAGGGATAAAAAGATTGGGAAAAAAATTATTGAATGGAAGTCTCTCTGTCACATTGTACTGTCATGTTGCTACCTGTGAAATTGCTTCCAATAAAGAAAGTCAATAAAAAAAAAAAAATACAGTGTATGGACTGAGGCCTAAGGACTCGTTTGGACACCCTTTACCATGATAAATAGGGCTAAAACTGACACACATTTGTTAACACAGGAAACTGTTAGTTAATATAGGAAACTGTGCAAGGGTGTCAAATTTTCCTCTCTACCTGGTGCAGATTCACCAAACATTTTTAGCTCCAGTTTTACGGTTTGAACGTTCCAAACTGCCCCAAGCTGCTGCAGAATGAGGGAATATTCACCATATGGTCTGATTGATGTGAAAGTCATGAGAAATGTTGCTGCTTCTAGTTCTTTAAAATCCCTAGATGTGTGTTTTGTTGCATATTCTTAATAGTTTTTCTTTTGCAGTTGTTTATTCCACACCAATGAATTGTGATAATTTGTTGATGACTTGATGAATGATATATGAGAACATATAATCTAAGGATTTCTAAGGGCTGAAACTGTTGCACTTTGACATCCTGTGCCACGATGTACAGATTCATTGCATCATTGCATGTACCTTCAACATTGCTTCTCCTTACTCTACTGTGGCTTTGATTGTACCTCATTTATACATAGCTCTGGACAAAGGTGTCAGCTAAAATAGCCCCCCCCCCCCCCCCCCCCAAGTATAACAGTTTGTACATTAGTTACAGTAAAACTGAAATTAAATTGCATCTTTGCTTTTGTGCTACAACATGTGCTAAATCACAAAATTTAAAAAAAAAAAAAAAAAAAAATTATGCACAAGAGAGAAATGTACATTCCATACTGTTTTGGTTTCAGCATTGTTCTCCATGTATATGCATTCACCTGTCATAATGTGGTTGGTTCTTTGTGTGTCTGCCACTCAAATTGTTCATATTTAATGCGTTTGCATAAATGTGATGATAATCACACTGACTACCAGCCAGACAGCAGAAAGACAACAGAAACCTTACAAGAACTCTTTCATTCCCACTGCAATATCCATTTTATAGAAGACCAAATAGATGGTTAGCTACTACTTTTTAATGCAACTTTGCACACCTTATTCTTTATGGAAGTGTTTGTATTTTAATGCAGTTTTATGTGATTATGTATACACATACATACATATAGTATCAGTATGTATGTGTGTATATATGTATATACACAAACACACACACATATACTATGTATATTTACATGTATAATATATGTATAGTTGTTACTATACAGTACAGCACTCACAGCACTAAACTTGCCATTACGGCTGATTTTTTTGTCTCACGATGGAGAAGGAATGACCCACCATTCTCTGTATCTCTTATCCTAAACAATCTCGCGTCTCATACCTAAACCCAACCAACCCAACCACCACAAGCGACGAGTACTACCATTCACAGTCTAAGAGGGCGGATTATGACTTCGCCATCCTGGGGAAAGTCTTCTGGCCGTCCCTCCAGACTCCATCTGAGCCAATGAGAGGACTGACACATGACGCTCATCCAATTAGCAGCCGTTACACACCACTCTGCAGTAGGATCCTCCCCATCAGTATAGTTTCTTCTATTTTGGCGGCTGTGCGGAAAACATGGCGGAAAATTTGAAAGGTAATTCATGATGACTACATGACTTTATATTTCATTGTACGTCCATTTATTATTGCTATTTGGTTTAGGATAAGTGTAAATCTTTAAAGATCTCGAATATGCACGCTTTTTTGTCATCAAGTTGACATAATATTAACAAGAGCGATGGGACTGTATCGTGGTGCCTGTCGGAAACGAACTTAGTTGTTTGAAGCACTTCGGCAGTTAAATGCAGCCTGTTTTGTTAGGAAATCCTCCGCTTGTGAATTCAAAGCACCTTTGGTTAAGATTAAATGTATTCGGTGTATTTTAAGAAGCATTGATTATTGCGTTTGTAAAGTTTAGCCCTATACATTGAAGGGACAGGCTGCATGGTTTAGCGGGCAAAAAAAAAAAAAAAAAATAGCGTTAATAGTTACTTGTCAAGCTGCACGCGCCATGCAGCGCCACATAATATTTAAACGGATTATTTGTGTTTCTCGGTCGTCTGATGTTTCCTTGAGGTCTTTGTAGTCCTACACGACAATTCAAATTGTAAAAGCTGGAATTGCTGTGTCAGATTGCAGCGTGCCCTGTAAAATGTCCAGGGACGAGCTGGAAGCCCTGTGTCGTGGAGAGAGGCTTCACTGTAAACAGCTTGGGGTCAGCAGAGCCAACATCAATGACTATGAGGTGGAATTCCTCTGTGACTACAAGAAAACTAAGGTAAGGTGTCAGTATTGTAACACATGACTGCTTACTGCTACTGAGAGCTCCTCTCGTCCGTGGTACATTGCAAGTGTTACGACATCTGCATTGTGTGCCTATACACTGTACATTGACTTAGTTATGTTCTGGACACTGTCTGAAGGTCCAGGTCACTGTTATTCCATTCTCTGTCTATCTATCTATCTATCTATCTATCTATATTGAAAATAATAATAATAAACTTTATTTGTATAGCACCTTTCATACAGGAGTTGTAGCTCAAAGTGCTTAAGATAAAAAAAGGCAGAATGGACATAAAACATAAAAATTAATGTAACAGAAGATTGAAATAAGGATCACAATAAAAATAAAGACAATGCATCAAACCCCACAGTAAAATATCAAAATCTAGGTAAAAATAGAGTAGAATAAGGGTAACAGGATGGATGTAACAACAGATAAAAACTGAATGTAACATTGGATGGAATAAAGACAATCCATAAAACCAAACAACATTTTAAAAGAAATGCAGCAGTGTGTAAGCGCGAGGCCAAGCACAAAACTTTTAGACCTGTATCAGGAAGTCATAGCTAGTGAAAGGCTTAAGTGAAGAGATTAGTTTTTAGTTTCCTTTTAAAAATATTCAGTGAGCTGCTTCCCTGATATCTGTAGGTTGTGTTCCCGAGCTTTGGGGCGTAATGGACAAAGGCTGTATCCCCAGTTTTCTTTCAGCTGTTGCTGGAAACCTCCAGTAGACCAGCAGCAGATGATCGCAGTGTTCTTGAAGGCAAATAGTAAACCAGGGAATTAGAGATGTAGCTTGGTCCTTGGACAAATACCTCTTCACCTCAATCACCAGTCATTAGTAAAATAAATTGGAAACAGCATCAGAATCTCTGTAGATTTGATTAAGAACAGGTTCCTGTTTCAGTGTCAAGTGCACAATAATGCCTATTACAAGCTGGAATTAACCGGTGTGTTTAAGCAAAGTTATGCTTCAAAGTAAAACTTCAAAATATAAATAGAAAGTTAGTGTAGGACAGGAGTTCTCAGACTTATTACTCAAACGTCTGTATACAATTTTTATTCAGAATCAAAGGTCTGGAATAGTTGGTGAAAATCACAAATAACATTTAATCAGCTAATTAACGTCATGTCTCTTGTGATTGGGCCAGCACAAAACTGGCTCAGACAGTCAGTCCAAATTTAATCATGACTCAGACATATCCTTCTAACTACATTTACAGTAGTTTTAAAAATAATGTAAAAATTGTAAATGTCTGGAGAAAACAAGACTTATGTATCTGCGATTTAGGAGCTGATAGCAAATTTTTCTGTGTAACATTAAGGTGTGAGCTCTGCAACAACAACAACACACAAGACTCCGGCAGTTAATGCTGCCATGACAACAATAATGTAAATAAGCCACATTAAAACCACATTCATCTGGGGACAAGATCACTGTGCAATTATTGGCCAATAATTTGTTAATAATAAGGGCTAGAATTTTTCTGTGGGGGCACTCTGAGGGCCAGACTTTTTTTTCACTGTCATACAAAATTGATATTTTAATGAGCCTATATCAGTGCGTAGTCAATTTTGACAGCCCTACTGAAATTAAATTACCTTGAGCCTTGAGTGCCAGTTTGTCAGAAAGCTTTGATCTGTTGTCTACGTTGATGTACAAATAAAGATACATAAATGAGAAAGAATCCAGTGTTTGTCTCACATTCAAGTTGTTGTGTGTTTTAGGAGGAGGAGTTCTATTTGGTGAAGTGGAAGGGCTTCCCAGAGTCGGATAACACGTGGGAACCTAAGAGGAACCTCAAATGCCCCAAACTGATGAAGCAGTTCCACCTGGATCTGGATCAGGAGCTGAGGCGCCACAAGAGACGCTGCACCCCTAAAAAGCTGGATAAGGAAGTCACCTCATTCCTGATCCAGAAAGCCAAACTCCGCCAGAGTCTGCAGCGCTGGGAGGCTCATTTGAACCAGACTCGCAACCACCCAGGTCGCATATTTGTCATCAATGAAGTGGACTTTGAGGGCCCTCCAAAAAACTTCACCTACATCAACAACTACAAAGTAGGACAGGGCATTGTGCTAGATGAGATGGCTGTGGGTTGTGAGTGTAAAAACTGTTTAGAGGAGCCGGTGAATGGCTGCTGCCCCGGGGCCTCCCTGCACCGCATGGCCTACAATGACAGGGGTCAGGTCCGGATCCGGGCAGGGAAGCCCATATATGAGTGTAACTCCCAATGCAGCTGTGGCCCCGATTGTCCCAACAGAGTGGTGCAGAAGGGCATCCAGTTTGATCTGTGCATCTTTAAAACAGAGAATGGCCGTGGATGGGGTGTCCGCACACTGCAGCATATCAAGAAGAACACGTTCGTCATGGAGTATGTGGGAGAGGTAAGAGCTGGTGAAGAACCTTTTTTATTTCATTATCAGCAAATTCATTTTTAACGTTTTGGCCTAATGCAGCTTTCTAACCATGGAAAAGCCATCTAGTTCACTAAAACAGACCAAACAGACCTGAAGTTCACAAAAACTGCCACAAAACCACAAATGATATTCGTCCCCAGAACAGCTGACAGCTGAAATTGGTATTGTTCAAAAGCTGTCATGTTAAAATTGCATGGCTGGCTTACAGTTTTATTTTATGACTTGTGCAGATGTCCAAACCCAATCCTCATTTATGGATGGATTGGATTGCTATTGGCTATATACCTTTTTTTTGTTTGCTGTTTGCATGTCACAACATGCCCTATCATAATTCATTATCATTAGTGAGAGAAGTGCAGGGCACACCAGATGAACTGCAGCCAGCATTCTCAGTTAATGATGTTACAGAATGGATGTGGTAGAGCAGCATTGGGTTTTTAAAAACTGATCACGTCTGCACTTCAGCAACATGTGAACAGTGTGTGAACCACATCACTGACATGCTGCTATTGGTTTGAAAACTATTTGAATTGAAGGTGAGTATTTTGTTCATGCTTAAGTGAAGGGAGGCTGGAAGAGTCCCATCCAGAGTATTATAAAAGTAAACATCTGTCTCTGAATCAGTACAGTACTCAATATTGAATCATTTGATATGGATTGATTACTGAAAGATGTGATAGGATGTCCCTAATAACTATGCATGTGCTAAGGTTTTGCAATGAAAAGAAAACAATTTTTATGAGAAAGGTTGTAGAATTTATTGGTTTTTGGATAGTGGTTGAAATTGAACTAAAAATTCTCCTTTGTTGTTCTATAATGCCATGGAGATTAGAGTTCAAGATGAGTTATCAGTAATACTTGCACGAAAAGAAGCATTTTGATATAAAATAATAAAATATAAAAATGTTTTTGTTTTTTTTAACGCATATTTAGTATTTAACAAGATAAATCAGCAATTTACGCTGGAACAAGTGAATAAAACTTCAATAAGTTCTTTTAAAATTGGATAAACACTGGGGACTGATCTGGGCATATTTTAAAGGATTGGTATTGGTTAAAATAAAGCTGATCGAAATCACTCAATCACTAGTAACTAATTAATCACTACTCAACTCTAAAAACACACCACTCTCTTTAATAGCAACCAGGGTATATAGTGCAGCATTTCTCAGCATATGAGAGTGGCTAAATATATATAGGCTAATAGGCTAATCAGTGTTAATTTTGTGAATAACGATGATGATGATGATTGATGACAAGCCATTATTAAACTTGGCTCTTGTTAGACTTTTATGCTCTCTGAAACCCTGGTTTTGTATTCATCCAAAGATTGTTTGAGATGAAAGCAGCATCATTCTGTAACAGTACTGTACAATGTGAGTGTTTCTGAACTTCCAACAGCTTCAACAGAGTAATATGTATTCTCTCTAGCTGATTGCTTGACAATCAATGAGGCTTCACCATCATCCAGTTAAACTTTGCCTAATATCGTCATCAAAATAATTTAATGACAATTCAGGTATATATAGAAGTATTGGATATGACTCTGTATCAAATATACCCCATAATAAGGGAGTTGGATCAGGATCAGGGGCAAATATTTGCCTCGGACATCCTTATCATTGACTGTTATAATGTCAGTTTTGTTGGCTGATGATAAAACAAATATGAACAGTGAATTCTTGTCATGACTAGTCATTTCGAATTAGGACACAATGGGAACCAGCAGATTGTGCCTGCCCAAGGCTTCAAGGTTTTTTGCCTGTGCTTTTTAATGAGGGGGAAAACACTAGAAATACCTTTTTGATATATTCAAAACAAATATGACATCTCTGATACTGTCAAGAAAACGTGAATCCACAGAGTTTAACAAAGGTATGATTTATTGCAGGGCTCTTCTATTAAGTTGCACAAGGATATTTTTTTTTGACGCTCATCCAGTTTTGGGCAGTGCTGATGCCACTTTCATTCTGTAAATCAGTGGTACTCAACATCAGTTGTTTGTGTCTGAGCTTGTCTGTACCAATATTGATACTTTCAGTACAAATCTGAAGTTGGCATTTGAGGCGTTTTTTGAATTAATCTTTATTTTGTGTCGGATCCAAAAATGATCAAACACATTGAGAAGTTGATCCAAGTAAAGTTCTGTCTTTTCCTCCAGATCATCACAACAGATGAAGCAGAGAGGAGGGGTCATGTGTACGACCGCCAAGGCTCGACATATCTATTTGATCTGGACTATGTGGAGGACGTGTACACAGTGGATGCAGCTCACCAAGGCAACATCTCCCATTTTGTCAACCATAGCGTGAGTGTCTTCAAACTGTAAAGAATATAATGCAGGCAGCTTGGCTGAGAGCTCACTCTGTCAGCAGAGACGTGTGCATGTCAAACTTTTGTTCTACTGTATTACTGCCGGACATAACTTTGTCTTTTTTCCCGTGAGACACAGTCAATAATTGGAATTGTGAATGAACAAAAAATAGAAGCACCATCATCCTTTTTCTGTGTTTCATTATTTATATGTGTATGTGTCAGACTGGAGAAAGTTTTTTACATGTATTTGTGTCTTGAAAAGGATCCTTCCTCACCATATACACTTTAGAATATGCTGTTGCTTTTGTTGTTTGGTATTATAAACCATAGTCAGTGTGGATGAAAAGCTTGTGACAAATGTTGTGTTCTGCAGTGCAACCCCAACCTGCAGGTATTTAATGTGTTCATCAACAACATTGATGAGAGGCTCCCAAGAATTGCTTTATTTTCAACACGGGCTATCCGGGCAGGAGAGGAACTCACCTTTGACTACAAGATGCAAAGTAAGTGCCATAGATTCAGCAGATTTGAACTTGAACAAGCTTTTAGGGACAGTCAGAGGGATCAAGTTCAGAATCTAGACCTGTGTGATCATCAGCAGTCTGAAAGAGCTGGCTGGTGACAAGACAGCTCTAGTCTAGATGCTGGTAGTGGGTGTATGACGTGGGATTCATGTATGTATTCGTCAGATTTGATGTTTTCTGTCTACTTTGATATGTGTATGTATTTGTGTAAGAAGCTGGAAACAATTTTCCTTGCAGAAGGACAAATAAATCCAAATCTAAATCATATAGTAAATGAAATGTTTATTATTGTGTCAGGCATATATCTATGGCCAGCTGGCAGGGGTTTATGAGACACCTTGAATTCATACATGCCAGGACCAGAGTTCATTGTATACAATTTCAAACAACAGAGCAAGTCCAGAAATAAACAGCTAAAGCATCTTTCATAATCAATTTTTCAGACCATCATTGTGTACAACAGAATTCAGAAATCACAGACAGAAACCTTTACTGTGTAGTTCTGGACAAATATGAAAAGATACTAATTAAACAATCCATTTAGTCTTCTGTTTCAGGCTTTTGAGATAAACTGTACAACTAGATAGGCCTGTAGTAAAACGAGCTATAACGGGATTCAAGGCCAAATCTTTGTTTGATATACACATATGTCTTGAGTTTAGGCTTTGACAAAATGTTTCGAACCCCGTTTTTTGCCCCTGGACAACTGTGATTTGCTCCACATAAACACCTTTTTATATATTTGATCCTCTTTCATTTTGATTGGATGGTTTCACAGTTGGATTATTTCATATCGTGTATGGTAAAATATGAAAGTCGACAAAACTATCAAAGTACATTTGCCTTTGTTTGTGCAAGTTCTAACAATGTATTGGATATTGTTTCCCAACCTTTTTGAGCCAGGGCACATATTTTACATTAGAAAAATCACACGGCACACCACCAAACAAAAATGTCACAAAAAGTGTATTTATTGAAATATAATGAAAATCTAGTCTCAATTTACTTACTCAATGTGAAACCAGGGCCTGTGTAGTTGAACACAAAGCTGATATTTTTGCAGGAATTGAAGAAAGACACACAGGAAGATTTCACCTGATTGGTGCTCTAAGCCAGTGGTCCACACCCTTTTTTGCGCCATGGACCGGTTTCACGTAAAGCAATAATTTGCCACACTGGCATAAAAACAAATAAAAACAAATTATCAAAAACACAACTCAATATTACCCTGTATGTAGTTGTAATTAGTGGGAGCCCTGCACTTGTTTCTCTTCTTGTCATCTTCCATGGCAGACCTGATTATTTCTCATGGCACACTTGGTTGGTTGGGAAACACTGGAATATTGAATGTATATGAGCAATACAGCCTTGTGTCTGTTCAGTTGTGGGACAGAACAATGGACAAAGAGGCATTGTTGATTTTCTGTTGATTTTTCTGTCAAGCTGACATGACCATGAAGTACAAGTTTACATACAGTACTGGCAGAACATCCAGCTCCCTACAAAGGGCCAGCATAAGGCAGGCACAAAACACTTTGTAGTGTCTGATGCAGTGTTTTAACTTATGATGGTGTTTTGACTTTCTATTTTTTTCCCCCACATAATTTTTAGTAGAGTTGAAAGATTAATGTAACACTAAATCTACTTCTTAAGTACATAACTTTTTATAGTCTGACCTATATTATACTATTATTTGATCCTGCTTCATTACAAGAGAAGATAATAGCTTTCTTACAGAGAAAATCCAGTCATATTGTCATTCAGACAAAATATATCTGAAAAATACATTAGCCTTGGTACACCACAGCCCAAAATTGAAGGGCTCCATTCTCTATTTGGCGGGGATTAACAACAGCTGGTTTGTCAACTGAACCTGTTCTAACCCAACTCTTGTTTGTTTCCAGTTGATCCAGTCGACACAGAAAGCACCAAAATGGACTCCAGTTTCAGTCTAGCAGGGCTCCCCAGCTCTCCAAAGAAGAGGATTCGAGTGGAGTGTCGGTGTGGATCCGACTCGTGTCGAAAATACCTGTTCTGACAAGGGACTGCTGGGAGCACAACAACTTTATCTGTGTAAGGATGTGGGAAATTGTACAGATTTGTAAATGAATTTTTATTTTCTTTTTTATGAAAGCTGAAATTCAGCATCAGTTTTTTATATGTGAACATGACAGACAAATCTGATATACGTCAACAGAATGTAGAGCCTCTTGATTTCCTCTGAACTGAGGACTACATCGGTGGATTATGAGTTCCCATATTTTTAAATATCTTCCTCCTGCTACTTTACGTCTGTTTGCAAGATAGATAAAAGTGGATGCATGTGCCTGTATATTAGCCCATCCCTACAGAGTGCAGTTCAACAATGACTGAACATTTACTTTTTGAGTAAAATATTTTCTGAGGTTGCTTTCTCTGTTCTGAAAATGTATTCTGGAAGTACAAGACATGGGCATTTGTCCAAGCCTCTTCATCTACTGTCAAATTATTATTCTGGTTTATTATATTACTCATTTTCGTTTGCCAATCACATCTACCAATGACAACATTATACTAACCAAGTTAATAGCTGAGATCTGGGAACATAGCCACATGACTAAAAAGTCTGATGGGTCAAGAAACATAAACAGGCTAGAAACAACCCTCCATGTTAGCCAACTTTATTTGGCAGAGAAAATGTAGGTGTCCAGTAAAATTAGGATCCCCCTGTCTGTTGTAAACAACCACCACAGTTAATAGCCCCAGTTGCCGCTTCAACTTTGACCTGCTGTAGTGTACTTTGCAGTAAGGGGTTGTAAGCAACATTTCACTCGATTCTCATTTTCAGTAAAATGGTTTAAGAATCTGGATAAACTGCTGGTTTGTTCTTGACCTCTTGGGATTTATTTTACTGTTCCCAGAGCTCAACTTTTCACTTTGTGAGTGTAATGCCATAACTGATAGAAATGCTGATGATACAAAACCCACCGTTTTAATAAACTGGAATAATAAAAATGTGAACAACCCACAGTTTTAATGGTTCGCCTTACCACTCCAATATTGTTCTCGCACCCATTAGCAACCTGTTTTGCTGCTTCAGAGTCACAACATTTACAGTGTAAATGTCAAACTGCTGGCAATTGACTCTCTGTCCTTCCAGCCATAGTGAGTGTCAGTGTTTGGACTTGCTTATACAAACTGAAGAGGATTTGGTTCAGTTGTCTCTACTATCACCTCACCTATCTCCCCAGTTGCTGCCATCTTGCTTGTTGCCCATTGTTGTCATCTGTTCCTTTGGCAGAGACATGTGTTTTGTGGACGTAGCTGTCCAAGATCAAATGTGATTTTTTTTTTTTTTTTTCCCCCTCAAAATTGAAGTTGTGTTTATTGTTTCTTTTACCTTCAGTCTTGTCACTTGTGCTTCACTGTGCTCCTGATGCTTAGTTGATGAACAGTGCATGGTGGTTAAGGTGTCAGTACGCTTCAAAAAAACTGTTTCATTCAATGTGTTGTCCAATTACCAAGTACTACTAGCTGTTCTGAATGTCCACACTGGAAGGTGAGGTGAAAAGTCTGTTCTCATATTCTCCTCTTGACTGTATCCCACTGGCACACGCATCTACCCACCACATGGCTTACTATGCAATGAACTTGAACCTGCAGACCTGTGTGTGTGTGTGTGTGTGTGTGTGTGTGTGTGTGTGTGTGTGTGTGTGTGTGTGTGTGTGTCATGTATTACTCACGTTGTGGGGACAAAAATCTGTTTACACAGTCACGTGGGGACAAAATCCTTACATTTTAGGGTGAAGACTGAGGATAGGGTTACGGGTTAGGTGAGGTTAGGGTAGGTATAGGATTAGGAATAGGCAGATAGTGGTTAGGGTTAGGGTAAGTCTCCAGGAATAAATATAAGTCTATGTAATGTCCCCACAAGTGATGAAAAACCCCGTGTGTGTGTGCGTGCGCTCTGTACTTCCTTTCACCAACAGCAGCAGAGGTGAAAAAAGGTCAGGGCAATACAACAGTCAACTGCCGTGTTTTACACCTAGATATGTCTTTGGTGTCATTGTGGAAAACTTGGTATGAGAAAAAAAGATATGAGAGACTCAATATCACAACTGAGCATGTAACACATGCGTGGCCAAACACTTTTCAATAGAGTGTGAGTGTGAGTGTGAAAGATTATGGTGAACTTACTCTTTAATGGTGAAATTAGGGGAGCTGTAACTTCTTTTTCCCAATAATGTTCCTTGTGGCTGTACAGTATATGTTGTCAAATAGCTTATTTTACAGTGTGTGTATATTTAAACATTTTTGTTAGTACTTAAGTAGGTGTTGAGCCAAAACAATGTAAATAAATGGTTTCAAAATTATCTCGAGCTTTTTTTTCTAAATATGCAACACTTTTAACCACTAGATGGTGCTTTTGAACAGCTGTAACTCAGCCACATCATACAGAAAATGTTTGGAGTCTTCTATTTTAATAACAGCACAATGCTTAGCAGTTATATTTCTTTGTACTGAATAATTCTGATACAGTATTCCTGTGCAGCAATCCTGCAACCACCTGCCCTATATTAGAAAAATACATTAACTAATGCAGTACTACTTAAAAATGACTGATGCAGGAGTTGGATAACCCTGCAGAGATTAAACAAAAAATCATTTCCATGTGTGACCAATTGATTTGAGGCAACCAACGATTGATTTGGGTCATACAAGTTTACATACCAAACAACCTTCCATAACCAAACTTCCCTTTTATTTTTGGAAGCAATTAATTGTCTTTGTGCTTGACCAAGTAAATGAATCTGAAAGAGGGAGTCTTGTTTCTTTATTGAATTTAGAATGGTATTAACTTTAGATTCAGAGACCACCAGAGTAGATAGTTTGAGAGCTATCTAAGGATGATGGATCTAGAGGTCCAGTTTGATTGATGTGAACTGTACATAGGGTTAGGGTTAGGGTTAGATACATACATACATACACACACACACATACATACATATCTATATACACACATGTATGTGTGTGTGCGTGCGTGTAATGTATGTATGTATATAGGGTATGTAAGGGATCTAATGATTTGCATAAAAGCAACCATCATGACACCAAAGTCTGGCCTAATTATGTCGTTGTGCTTGGTGACTGTCCTGTCAGTGCTGCACTGAAAGCTCTTTGGGTGAGAATGTAGGTCAGAGTGGTGTTGAGTGTGTCCTCAGTAAAAGCCAATCATCTAACCATAAGAGTGTCTACCTCACCTAGTGTGTCAAGGATTGCTTTGGATTTGCTGGATTTGTGGAGGATCAGGACTTGACTTAACCATCAGGACCTGATGTGAAGGGACTCAGGTGGGTGAAGTCAATGAAAGGTGAACAAGCCACATCAGCCAGATAGCTTGTCTAGATCACATATTACAGTATGGATGACTTATTTGCTGACTGAATGGTTTATAGTCTGATGTTTGACTTATAAGAATAGATTCTGTTTTTTCCCCCAGTCTTTCTTAATATAATACTTGTTATTCTTGCTGTCTGTAACAAGTAAATTTCCCCGGCATGGGATCAATAAAGTTTTATCTTATCTTACCCATGTTCATATGTGAACTGAAGAACAAAATCCACACTTCCTGTTCAGTGTAAAATGCAAGCTAAAGGTTCAGCTGGAGCTAGTATGAGGCTTCAACAGTCTGACTTATTTAAATCAGCTTTACAGCTTTACTGCCTCCATCTGGGCGAAGTACACTCCAATCCCAGCATTCCTGTGCTCCACAAAAGCACATTTCCTTCATGAAAAATCTTCATGGAAACCATAACCATTTTTAAATGCAAGCTGTACAAGTTAAGATTGGATGGATTTACCATGATTATCCCACTTACAGGATCAAGTGTTGAATTTTTTAGTTGTATGAGCTCTGAGGCAAAAATGTCAGAGGCAGAAAACAGACACAAATAAAGCCACATAAATGTTCATGGCTAGATACCACCAGAGGTCTGTGAGGTTGTTGTAGTTTAGGTGAAATGACCTTTTACATTACTGGAACAATAGTGCTGCCCCATCATACTCTACCCTATCATCATCATCATCATCATCATCATCATCATCATCATCATCAACATCATCATCATCATCATCATCATCCAGCTTCCAAAACAGGATGTTAAATACATATTCTTATACATGTTCTATGTGCACAGTCTACACAATCTAATTTTGAAATTGATACACCATGGTGCCCAGGAATTCTGGAGAAAACCTCCCATAGGTAATCATAATAATGTTCTCATCATTTCAAATGAAATTTATTTTCATTACAAAACTGACAACAAAAACCAGAAATCACCAGAGACATGCGTAATAGCTCAACCACTTTTTTTTTCTTTTTCTTTTTCTTTTTTTTTTTTTTAAAAAAAGACAGAACAAAGGCAAACTGCAGCATCTGCCTCCATGATTTTCAGTGGTCATATATTCCTTTCACATCCTTAGAACCTTTAGTATTTTTTATGTGTCTTTTAACCTTTGACATTTAATGTTTGGCTTTATAACTAAACAGTTTCTAGAGAATTCACAGACACTGCAATATTTAGAGTTACTCCCAAAGATCAACTATAAATACCTGCTGTGAGACCTTGTTATTGTGTTTGCTGTTACTCTGCATGTAACACAGCAGAACAGAAGACTGATTTAAACATTCACTCGTCAAATTGTTATCTGCCTCCGAATTTGTCAGACTGAAGGTAAGTGCACCCAGTGTCAGTAATAATCCTTCATTGAATGGAAAAACTGAATTTAGTAACTCAGGTCAAAGTTGAGGCAGGAAATGGGTTTGTAAACTGTTTTGTATAGAATTTTACTATTCATCTTACAACTACCCTGATGGTTTGTTTCCAACCTGTGTAATCATCTGACTGCTCATGCTTTTTGACCCCTCAGACTGTGGGGCCACAGTTCACAGTGTTATTAATGCTGATAGGAATAATGGAGAAGACCCAAGCTGAATAATAACTTGGTGTTATCCGCTTAAGAGAATAGCAATTTGAGTGCTGATTTGATGTCAAAGTGAAATGTTGTGTATATCTAACTCTTGTTTTTTTTTTGTAGTTTGACATTCAGAGAGAGGCCATTGTATGTGGTCACATTTGGCCTATCCAGATGTTTTATCTCAAGCTTTTTTTTCTTTCTTTCTTTCTTTTTTTTTTTTGTTACTGCCATTATCCCTAAATATGTACAAAAAAATCCAGTCCAATAATAATAATCCATCACGTTTTACAAAAGGGACTTTCAGTAAACTTCATTGGCTTGAACACATTCAGATCTTTGTGTCAGGAAAAGGGTCAACATTAGAAATACTGAGGAAGCGTATGCAGGAATGATATCTTCTAAATGCAGTATGTATCTGGTCAGTTTTTTCCATCTCACTTTCCTGTCTCATCGATGTAACCATCCACATATGCACATTCATACCTGCCAATAGAAACACACACACACACACACACACACAGAGTAAAAATATGATGATCAGGAACTCTTCCATTGCATTTCAAAATTTGTTTGCTGTCAATATAATACACACTAAATAGTACAGAGGTCACAGTAAATTTACAAAAGATAATTTGCCTGAGGCAACTAAAAAAGCACTGTCAGGCCTCTCCTGCATGAGCCCCCGAATACACACTTTTCTCTGGCTTTGTCTCAGAAATGAAAATGGAAAGACATTTTTCCTTCATTCCTCAGATTGAAATCCGAGAAGGAAAACAACTGAGAAAAACAATCCCACAAAAATTCCTGATTCACTCAGGGTTCACTCAGATAATCATTCTGCAACAGAGAAGTCACTTCTAGTACTTTGAATGTTCTCCTTTTTTTCCCCACTTCCCATCATCTGTCCATGATCACCGTTCCTCCAGGTTTAGATGGAAAGAGCAAGAAGTCTTCCAAATGTCAATAGTGTACATATTGTTCTCTTTCCTCCTTTTGAGTGACTTCAGCACATACAGAAGACACATTTGTCTGTTCTTTGTTGCAATGCTTTGACATTTTTATGGAGTAAGGCCATAATTCTGATAATAAAAACAAGATTAGCGATCTTCTGTGGCATCTTATTGTTGGGTAAACAGCATGCCACGTCAGCGACAAAGGGGCACCTCAAAGCCCCTTATTTCACTATTTGCCCTCACTCTTAAGGACCGTGTCATGTTTCCAGACATTCACTGACAAATTGCAACCTCTGTGCCCTGTCCATTTCCTCCACTTAAAATCCACCTCAAGTTTCAGCTCATTTTTCATAGTAACAAGAGAGAAGCACAGTTAATTGATTTATCTAGATTTGTGCAAAAGTAAAGCAGCAGATGTGCCTTCTACTGCATCCTCATACCTCCAGTACTCTCTGTGGAGTCATGATAATGATTTAGGTTTCATTTCTACTAGGCTCTACTGTACAAATAATATTAAGCTGACTTTGACACCAGACACCATTTATCTTGGAATCTTAGGAGCTGGTTGAATCTTTCGATTTTCATGCCAGCCATCTCGGCTCCATGTTGTGATAGGAACAACAAAGTTTTACTGTTTTACCTTGTAATCATCAAGATGCAGGATATGATGATTGCCACTGTGACTTTCAAGAAATATGATGACTAATCAAACATTGATTTATTTCACAATTTTGACCTAAAAAGTAATGATTATGACATCTCAGAAAAGTCTATTTTGACTATTATTCTCCTCATTTTGATTTTTACAAATGAAAAGACTTAGTATCTCAGCATTTGGACATGTTTAAAAGCCAAATTTTGAATTTGAAATTTTGCTAACTGAATGGCAGAAATGGGCTTCCGTATCATCAGCCATCAACAAGTGGCTTCTGCAAATGGGTAAAGCGCATTTTCCAGCAGTAACTCCAAGGTATTCGATCAAGCCCCCACGAGGCTGTGGTAACACCAAAAGAATCCTGGTGGCTTAACTCAGAGCAGACAGAAACTTGATGTGCATGAGTAGAAGACACACAGTGTTTAGTAGCCACCCTCTTGTAACTTAAAGCTCCAGTAGGTTGTACAGGAGACAGTCTGGCCTTTGCTTCGGTTATATATTGTCACATTTCACTTGGCATCAACTGTTTTTCATATGGAGCAAATGAGGCTTTGAAAAAACTGTCAACTGACTGTAAAGCTAGTTACAGTTATCAGTGCCCAGTTTTTTTTTTCAAGATTTCTTTAGCAGTTTTCTTCAGAGAAAAAAAAAACTGTTTTACAGCCTGTGATAACCTGTGATTTGTCTTTTGTTTTCCTTTGAGGTTTTGTCTGTAGGTGTATTCCAAGCCTGAAAAGAATTCCTTAATGTATGTTTTCATTGCACAAGTGAGAAATAGCAATGAAATGCTTTGGTACCATCACAGATTACTTCCACAGATGCAAGTTTTCTTTTCTTTTCTTTTTTTTTTTTCCCCCCACTTGGAGTGAAAAGGTGCCAAGAAGAGTCCTCACATTGCTGGCCTTTAAGGGAATGGACCAGACTGCTTTGCCAACATTTGTTGGGAATTACAGGCATAAGTAAAACCTGTTTTCAGGTTACATGGTCAATGTGGTAACAGTTACACTGCAGCTTAACTGGTTAATGACTGAATGTAATACACTAACAATTTGTACCAAATAATGAGTTACAGCGGAAGGAAAACTTTAGCATTCCTTCTCTTGTTTCACAGACTTCAGAGATGTGACACAAACAAGTGAAACAAGTTTTGCTGTTTGTACGTAATGACAAAGCCGTAACAAATAAAATTAATCGTGACAATTAAATTGTCAACAAATACAGGCATTTCCATTCATTCACAAGAGATTTTTCTGCTTCGGAAAATGTGAGCTGTTCTGGAAGAAATAGAGTGGGTGCAGAACGATAACTGAGAGGATGAAAAGAACCATGAGTGAGATGCTGGGCTCACGTGTCTGGTGAACACCAACAGAATGGCAGTGGATCACCTCTGGCAGCGGCATCGAAGCTTTGTCTGTGGACATGGGGGTATTGTGTTATTGGATTCTTAAAAATTCTGTTCGGGGCATTTTTGTTCCATTGTGGAATTTTATCAGGCCATTACATACAGTATCCATTTAAAACTTAGAAAAAAAACATTCAGACACTCAAAATGGCGTAAAGTAAATAAAGTGCACTAAGTGGCCAATGGGAAGTGATTTCCAGCACATCCTCAGTATTTGACCCTGGTTAGAAGAGATCTTTCTCGCACCAAGTGCAATGGTCAGATAAGGAAAATTTTGCTTTCTAAAAGAAGCATTTTATGCGACTGGGTACTGTGTTCAGACTCAAATCATGAGCTATAACAAGCTGCTGTTCATCAGAATCCCCTGCTTACTATTAACTGATCAGGTCTTATCTTTTGTCTTCAAACAATGCACATAATTAAAAACACACATGTATCAGTGGTGGAATTTGTACACTGCCATCTGCAGTCACTTTTTTAGTTGACATGAATGAGTAACAAATAGAGAAACAATAGACATGGATAACTTGTCAACAAAGATCAGACCAAAGAAAACACATGTTCATTGACATAAAAGCTGGTGCATACCACTTGTAGGTGTTCCCGTGTGTTCCACTGAAGTGTTTGCTTCAGACACAAGAAACAGGAATTTCATGTTCCTCATTCAGTGAAGGGCATTCATAGGAGCCTTTACATATATTTCACTACAAACCTAAGATTAGTTAAATCATGTGACCAACATAATATTCAGGAACTTTTTAAGGCTGCCTATGTTTCATCTACTGAGCTCAAGAATGCAGTGTTTCCTCCACTTTCTAAAGACTTAACACGTTTGATTTTAAAATCATTTTCAGGACAGACCTGAACATAATGTATTACAATGTGAATTGATCCCTGACTTTAAAATTAGACAGACTCTAAAACCTTAAAGTCAAAAAAAAAAAAAAAGAAATATATATATATATATATTTCTTTTTTCTTTTTTTTTTTTTCTCTACAACTAAACAAAACAGACTTTTGATAGTGTTGTGTTAGAAAATTAAAAATGATAAGCTGATGACAACTGGAATTAGATTTTTTAAATAATGTTGTCAAATACTAAAAATCAAATGAGAGATTTGAGATGCAGTTTGGGGTCATTAGTTAGTGCACCTTTTTGCACCAACCGTAAAATTGTTATACCTATAGCATTACCTGGATTTGCTAACTAATCCAGCATGTTAGTAAAATTTTGAAGTTGCTTCTTTGTCCTCCTTATAGATCTTTTTTTACTTTTTTTTTTTTTTTGTCACCAAACCAACTCAAACATCCTTTGTGTCAATCAAGGACTTCTCTAATTTGCCACTTTCTGAAGCAGCTTCAGTAATTTGTTTGTGGCTATTTGTCTGGCTTGGTTTCCACAATGAATGCATTAGCACTTGCATGTTTTGCTATTATTTTTCTCTCCTCAAAGGTCTGAGTCCACATATGCCGTTGTTTTGAGTGAAAAAGGGGTTGGTAGATGGAAATGCATGCTTACCATTCCAGAGTTACCATAACACTCACTAGTTTACACCCTCTGCTTAATTGTAGCTTGCATTTTATCAAAATCCACAATAACAAGTAAACACTCCCACAACATGTCTTTTGGCTGCCCCTTGGTTTTTCTCCATGTTTACATCATCTATGCTTACATGACACAATAAGGCTCTCGTGGCAGATGAGGTTTAGTCCTGCAGCAGGCTGGTAGGTGGGAAAGGAGCCCTTTCTTCAAGTCTTTGTTAAGGAAGAAACAGACAATTGGGTTGACCCCGGCTTGGGCAAAACTCATCCACACAGTGGTGGAGAGGTACCGGTGTGGTATTGTGCAAGCCTTGACAAACACCCTCCAATAGCAAGCCACTATGTACGGAGACCAGAGCACCAGGAAAAGCAGGGTGATCACATAGAACATCCTGCCAAGCTGCTTCTCTGCTTTGAACTCCTCCATACCCAAAAGGCGCCGGTTCTGGTTGTGCAAGTTCTGCCGGATTCCTAGCAGAGTGGGCGGCATTGGACCCCTGCCAAAGCCTGCAATCCAGTTGGCTGCTGCTTGGCCAGTAGCCCCCGGCCCATGGAAGGTCCAGTTCTGACTGATGGCCGGCACCATCTGGACAGGCTTCATCTTGCGGTGCTTGTACTCAAAGAGGAGTAACTTCATGTAGACAACATGTGTAGCTAGAATGAGCACAGCCAGCATTAGCATGAAGCCTAGCGTGTCATTAGCCTTGAAGTAGCGATGCTCAAAGATGCACTGGTCCTCCTCACGAATGAATTTGTAGGTGCCCACATCAAAAACAGGTGGGAAAGCCATTGCCACAGACAGGGTCCACACCATGCATACCACTGCCACACATGTCCAGAATGTCATGCGCTTTGAATAAAACCGGTGGTGTGCAATGGCCATGTAGCGTGTTACGCTGATGCAAAACAGCATGAAGGCAGCATGAAAACAGAAGAGCACTGCCATGAAGGCCACCACCTTACAGCTTAGCACACTGTAGGTCCAGGCTGAGCCATTCTTTATAGATACCAACACAAAAGGGAAGCAGATGGCTGAGCGAATGGTGTCTGCCAGGCACAGATCCAGCAGGAAGTAGTAAGGTGCCTTGTGCAGAGCCCGGTCCCGCAGTACGAGCAGAGATACCACCAGGTTGCCCACCAGGCTGATGCAGATGATCAGCCCCAGTAGTACCAGTTTGACATAGGTGGAGACAGCAGAGGAGGGACTCTCTACTACCATACCTCCTGTGGTAGTCACCACTGCTGCCATGGGCCCAGCAGGCCCTTCACTGCTCTCATTTCCATTCGCCATCCCAAATGCTCCACCACCCATACCACCTTTTCCTCAGACACCAAAGCCACCACTCCTCCACTGCCTCCTCCGTCTGCTAGTCGTTCCTCCGTCCTCGTGGTTGCTTCTTTTCCGCAGTTCACATGGAACAGGAACACATCAATCCACATCGCCCCATTTCAAGCAGGGTGCTTCTGTCTGTGTATTATGTTGTCTCAACTTCTGGTCCTAGACAAAAAAAGACAAAGGATTAGTAGTTTGCATGAGTCTCACAGTCATTTCAGTCATCTAGGTAGAACAGCACCAGATAAAAAATTAAACACTAGACTTATTGTAAAATTATGTACTGTCTTGCTGTTAATGAGAATGTTTTAATGAGGAAACCTTCAGCCATCTTGTAAGTGAGCATGTTTCTAAGACCACACATCATAAGTATGATCTGTGTATGTTTATATTATTTATGCAAGATCATCCTGTAACCATAGTATGTATGCAGAACTGTGAGTGCATGGAGTTTTACTGATACATTAAAGAGTTAAAACAAAGGTGTGTTGAGTATTTTAGTTGCTTGTTAAAATGCAAGTAAAACAACTGAAACCAACAACTACAAAGTAACTATCCCCCCATAATATTACAGTACAAAAACTTTCTAGTCCCATTTGTGTGTTTGTCACTTCTCATAACAGCTGTGATCCAGTTGCAGTTTTGACTATTATGAACAAGTCCTTAATTTTTTAAAAAAGTGGAGTATTAAAAAAATGTTTGAGATATAACTATATATTTACAAATCAACAATCATGTAGGATCATCCTGATCCTAAACACCAGCAAGACCAGGGAGATGATTATTGATTTCCGAAGGAAACCTTCCCCTCATACACATCCAGGGCTCGGTCATTGACATGGTGGACTCATTTAAATACCTGGGTGTTCACCTCAACAATAAACTGGACTGGACAGACAATACTAACGCCCTGTACAGGAAGGGCCGGAGTCGTCTACACCTGCTGAGGAGACTGAGGTCCTTTGATGTGTGCAGGGCTCTAATCCGGACTTTCTATGACACTGTGGTGGCCTCTGCAGTGTTTTATGCCATAGTGTGCTGGGGAGGGGGCAGCACGGACAGAGACAGGAAGAGACTGGACAAACTGGTTAAGAGAGCCAGCTCTGTCCTGGGCTGCCCACTGGACTCCATCGAGGAGGTGGCGGACAGAAGGTTGTTAGCCAAGCTGACATCATGGACAACTCCTCCCACCCCCTGCACCACACTGTGAGGACCCTGAGCAGCTCCTTCAGCACAAGACTTTTACATCCCCAGTGCAGGAAGGAGCGGTACCGCAGGTCTTTCCTGCCCACAGCCATCAGACTGTACAACAGTGCACAATAACATCCACTCAAATGCAAGTTGAACTGATAACCTGATCACATCTCACATTTTTCCTCTGCTTTCATGGGAAATCGTCATTTTCAAATCACCTCAGTGTGTACGTATTGTATATACTGTAAATTACCATAATGTATATAACACTTGTGCAGTATTTTCTTTTCTTCTTGTCCTCTGACTTCTTGCACTCTGTCTTGTTGCTGCTGTAACATGTGAATTTCCCCCATTGTGGGATAAATAAAGTCTATCTTATCTTATGTATGGATTTTTAATGATACCCAAGGTTGTATAGCTTACCTGTTGACACGAACCTTTAATTTTCTTTTACTGGGGCACCACATAACTTTGATTAAAGAAGTTAAAGTAGTGGCAATAAAAGCAGATGAGAGGAAGATACAAGATCGGACAAGGAAAGAATGCTAATCAAAGTGAAGACTGATGATGAATTATCACAGGCAATAAAAGAGTTTTAACCAGTTAGGAAAACACCACTTCATTGACTACAACATCTCAAAAAATGGTAGAGAAGGCAGCTTGTGCCAGTTTCAGTTAATTACACTTTTGATAACCTGACACCCATTAATTGTTGACAAACTGGTTAATTCTGAACTGAGGAGAACACTGGTCTGCATATCTCAGTCAGCACTGATGAAGGAACAGGTAGCTGTGACATAGCTTTCATTTGTGAGAGTTGTCCAGCTTGACTTTTAGCTCAGGCTTCTTCTCCTCTAAATGCTTTTCAATCCATTTAGCTACAGCTCTCAGTTGTGTGTGTGTGTGTGTGTGTGTGTGTGTGTGTGTGTGTGTGTCTAAGCAAATTTACCTATAGACCAACATGCATTACCGGTCAAAAATATACTTGGTGGTTAACCAATTAATCTTTAACTGTTGACATCCCTGATCACGGCCTTCAACAATGAGGTGTTTCTCCTGCACAGGACCCAAAGACCACACACTGACCAGGGACAGTCAGATAATTGTCTTTTTGTCCGTCTTCATCATCTCGATGCAAATTCATAAATTCACTGTGCCCACTTTCAGTTTTTCATTGAATGCATTTAACAATGTTGCACCTGGCTGTACACATGAAAAGTGACTGAAGTGATTGTATGAGTGAAAAAAGAGAAGTTCCACCTGATGACGGTTCATACCAATGCTTGCCTGGTCAATCACTGCATGGCATGGGTGTAAATGTGGGACAGTTGAATACAAAAATTGTCTGATGCAGTCCCCCATGATACAGAAGCTGCCATCAGAAAGAGGATTTCATATTCTGTTAGATGGTCTGACAAACACTTTTTGTCAACCGTTAAGTGTAATGCAGCCATCTTTGATGTTGTCTGGTACACCATTGCTTTCTCTGCTATGATAAGTCAAAATGTCAGCTGTGAGAGGCATATTACTAGATGGGCATTGCACGCATCATTTGCCACAGTGTCTTATGTGAATGAGCTACTGCATAACATTAATTTATTTCTTCCAATTGGTGAAAAATAAACAATATAACCATATAATTAGAATAGAATAAGAGGCTTCAGAAAGATTAGGATTGACATCCAAATACTGAAAGTCAGGCAAGGCTATAAATTAGAGAGGAAATCATTTTACATTTGGCAGAAAGTTATCAGCTGCTTTTCACTAACTCACATCTAACAAAGACATCTCAGGTACAAAGCCTCTGATCACTGTGACCCTCACTCTCAATCACACTGAATAAAACAATACAAGCACAGTGACTGCAAGGCAGCAGTCCCCTCCTAAGGAGGATATCAGCTGTTTGGGGAGTTGAGGGATAGCCTTTGAGCGAATTTCATTTGAAAAAAATCAAACTTGAAGAAATCACTTCGTGTTCCTCTAAAAGACAAGTGTGAATAATGAACAATTAAGATGTTTAGCAAATCAAGATCTAATTTACCAAATCAACCGTGTTTATCAGGTTATTTTCGGAGTTGCAGCCTCATAGCTCCACTGGCTGGGAGCTATAGGGAACCGTGAGAGAGGCTGAGTGTCTTGAAGGAGGGGCTTTGCGAAGCTGGAAGTTGGTTGGCGGCGGAGGGCAGAGTCACTGTCAGGAACTGGGTAGCAACAGCAGCCCAATACCTCTGGCTTGATGTCGGTGGGAGGAGGCGACAAAGCTCACTGGATGAGATGTAGACAGAGTTGGTGTCTGACAGTGGGACACAGCGTCAGGCCTTCTCACATGGAGTCTAACTTACAGGTCTGGTGAGGACTGGTCAGCCATCAGCTGCTGCAGCATTAAGGAATCAGGATGGCTTAAAATCCCATAGCCTGTATTCCTTCAAGAGGTGGCGATATGTTCTTTAAGGGTCACATTACAGCAAGTGATAGTAAATCACTTGGCTGTCCCAGTGTAAGAGGTCCTACAACTGCTGGAAATGCTGTATTATTTATCATCAACACAAAACAGCATCACACCACTGTATGCTGCGGTGATGCATGCATCAAATATTACGATTTGCTATGCATAATGCGCGCCCTCATTAGATGATCACCCTGTAAAGTCTGAGGCAGCCGAATGGACACCAGTCCCAGTAAGGTGCAATAGTCTAGGCCTGCAGGAAGCAACCAGAAAGACGGCAGCAGGGGCTCATTAAACTCAATAAATGGCACGCAGAATGCAGAGGCAGACATCGGGGACCTGTAGGCAATACAAAATGGTAGTCATGTGCTGCTTACCTGCTGTGGGCTGCTTGTCCTCCAGGCAGGCCCTCTGTTTCAGTCTACATGAAATATGGGCTACAGCGATCCACTTGGCTGTTCCCTCAGAAAGATGAATAGCTGGAAACAGTTGGTAGGCCTAAATAAGAAAGACTGCCGCACCTGACGATGTATTAACAACTGTGTCAACGGTCCAAATCTTTGTACAGAGTGTTAAGCGAAGCCTGTTGAGGACTCACTTTAAGGAACAATGGCTTTAGAGAAGCCAAAGCTGCGTTTGCTCTTTTTTCTTGTGCATGTTATGTCTCCGTGTTTTCCACAGAAGCTCGTGCCGGTCGCGAGGAAGCCCCAATCCCGGTGACACCATCACCGTTCAGATGGGCTCTCTGCTGTCTGGTGTCAACTCCTATATCCGCTCTTGATTTCAGAAAGAGCAGGTCGTGTCCTATAGTAGCATTTGTAAACTCATCTTTTCCTGGCGCTGCCAGACACCAGCAGACGCCCCGTGTAAATCCTGTCGATCCACCGCCGCACTTCCTTTCGCATTGTTCCAGTCAAGCCGAGGGAAACCTCGTTTCCTCTAGCATGCCAAAACAATCCAAGGGCGTCTGGTCAAAAAGAAATATGATTTCTAGCGAACATATTGAGGCCAGAAAGCCCCAAGCAGGCAGGTTTGAGCTGCAGGATGACACCGAGGCCAATCCTCATTCTGTCCCGCAGCCAGTCAGCGGCCAGGCGTCTGCCAAACAGGCGGATATGTGGGATAAAAGTGTGGATGGAAATACAAGAAATGAGATGTCTGCTGCTCCGCTGTCGCCGGCAGGTGGACGCGCGTCTTCTTTCGGAGGAGAAAGGCAGGTTTCGGGAATAAGCGCTGCACCCAGTCGTCAGAGCAGGCAGCTGCTGCTGGTGTGGCCAGTGATTGTAATCCCGTCTGAATGCTTCATGGACAGTGGCGGCCCCAAGCTTTTTGGGAGACGTGGGCAAGAAGTCCAGCAGAGAGTCCCAGTGCTTGTTGTGCTCAAAGTGAGGGCTTGCTATTTAAATGCCTGCATTTATTTTCAAATACATTTAAACGTTTTATTTAAAATAAAACAGATAATGAGGCAAACTACCAGGTAAAAGGCATCTCATAAAAATCAGGGTTACAGTGTTCACAAACTTTCTTATTCCTCATAGAATAATTTAATGCTGTTAAAAGTCTTTGGATGTAAATCAGTGGGCACAGTTAAGCATAGAATTGTTTATTGGTATTTATATCCATTTTTTGTAACACTTTCTGATATAATATAGTATAATGCAAATATCATTTCTTCTATGGATGGCATGTCTGTCTGTCAGTCAGTCCACCAATCTTGTTCAGACTGAAGTATCTCAACAAAAAAGTTGTTGACTGCCATTGGACTGCCATTTTTTACAGACATTCATGTTTCCCAGAGGATTAAACCCTTTGACTTTGGTGATCTTCAGATCTGTCTGCTAGCACCATCAACCCTGCTGTTTTTCTGGGATTCTCCGATATTTCACCCTTCTCTCCCTCTGTCCTCCAGTAGTCCTCCAATATTTTCCTGTAAATCTCCTGTATTTTTAACCATTCTACAAAAAGAAAAAAAGTCTTGACCGCCTATTTGCTATGTTTGCTAAATTCCCCTCCAGTACAGCAGGTGGCAGTATGTAGAAAATTAGCTGTAACATCTGGTGACAAGAAGTAGTAGAGGAGGAAGCGGAAGAAGAAGAAGGAGGAACACAGCAAGGATGGAGTACCTGTCAAATGCAAGCAACGTAAGTCAAATTCACGCATTTTGTTAAAAATATCACTCAGATTTTAGTGTATCACACGGAGGGAGAAGCAACTAATCAAAAACAACAAAACATGCTCCACCAATGACTGCATTTATACTATCTCTGCCATCCATTTCCATAATCACCCTCTTGTAATTGTATCTCTCGCCAGTAGCTTCTCTCAAAGTCGCAACTGAGTCACACTGTGTAAGTGATGTGTGCATATCCTTCAAGTCATCCTTAAACTATGTGCTGAATTTATATGTCCTTTAGTGGTTTCATTTGTACAATGCAGAGATGTTCACAGCACTTCACTTTCAGATATCAGATCAACATTTTGTTTAGTCATTTATGAACCAAATACCTGACATTCCCATCAGGCTCAGCTGAACTGTGTGTTTAGATTTAATGAGCAAATATTAGCATGCTAGCACGCATAACTATGACGATGACCATGGTTAACATTATGCCTGCTTTACATCAACATATGTGCATATTCCATTTACAGGATACTTTGCATCTAGCTCAAAGTGGCACTCTCCCAAAGTAGGCCTACAGCATCTCAGCATGTTTGTGGACCCTGAGTCTTGTTTTTAAATATCCAGAGCAGAGCAAAATACTCTGACATCAAAAAGAGTTTATGTTCAATCAGACAGCATGGTGTCTTGAGTAGGGATGTAATGATATTTCAAATCTTGCAATATCACAAAAGAAATATGTTTCAATACCGCTGTGGGACTGTGATGCTATCTACCCTGACGTTACATGGTTATTTATTACCTCGAAAATAAATTGTAATGTTTTTCTTTGAACAGCAGAGGGCGCAATCATAGCAGTCAAGACAGACTCCTGTCATCCTTTGCATGCAAGCCAAGTGCTGCTAAAATTAAACCCCATGAGAAAATGACGGATCAATGTGCGATAAAGAAATATTGATTGAGGATGCTCCATTGACTTTTAAATCCAATGTGTGGCAGCATTTCGGTTTTCCTGTTTTGCAAGTATTGCCAGACAACGGTCAACTATGCAACAGGAAACACAATAAACATGAGAAGCCATTTGACACATCACCACCCAGAAAAACTAAAATCACAACATACTGTGCAGAGAAATCTTCAGCCAGGCCAAAGGAGCCTGACTGAAGCATGTGCACCATGTCTGCTTAACAGTCTCAGAGCTGAAAAAATAAGAAGATGCATTGGTGAATACAAAGCCAGACTTAAGGCCGTTTTCTGTGGTCAACAATGATGAATTTGGAGGTCAGTAAACACGCTATAGCCAAAGTATACAGTAACATCAAGGCCACACTTTAGAGGCACAGTGATAGCAACGCTGTACTAAAAGATAAAAGCTAAAGTGACACAGCGCCTCACAGAACCAGGGTGCATCTCAATAACCACGGATGAGTGGACTTCATGAGTTAGTCAGAACTAGATTACAGTCACAGCTCATGTTATGACCAGCAATGGGAGATGAGTCTGAGAGATTCAGCTTCTTTTTCAATCACACACTGGACTCAACATAGCTGAGGTTTTGAGATCTGCTTTTTTACATCTCAACATGAATAACAATCATTACGGTATTACTGTCAGTACGGACAATGCACGAAATATGGATGTAGTGGTGAGAGAGCCAGAGTCTCCCCACACATAAAGTGTTTTACACATACTTTAAACCAACGGGCTTGAATGTTTGCTGCTCCAGCGGCCATCT
Organism: Chaetodon auriga; assembly: GCF_051107435.1. Classification (NCBI taxonomy): domain Eukaryota; kingdom Metazoa; phylum Chordata; class Actinopteri; order Chaetodontiformes; family Chaetodontidae; genus Chaetodon; species Chaetodon auriga. The sequence continues at coordinate 26,697,996 of NC_135083.1, forward strand.
GCTTAGTTGAGTGAGGCGTGTAGCGGTGTTTTTTCACTGCTGTTCCACTGCAACAGCTAAGCTAAATGGTAAATGGACTGTATTTGTATAGTGTTTTTCTAGTCTGATGGCCACTCAAAGCGCTTTCCCAACACAAGTCTACATTCACCCGTTAGCTCACACATTCATACAGTGGCTAAGCCACCTGCTCATGAACATTTTCATTCAACCACACTCACACACCAATGATACAGCATCGGGGCAAATTTTGGGGTTCAGTATCTTGCCCAAGGATACTTCGGCACGTGGACTGCCGAGGCCAAGGATCGACAACGACTACTCTACTGAGTCATAGCCAAACAGAGACTGTTAAACCTGCCAGTACATACACTGATCCTGAATGTGGTCACCTGATGGAACAGCTCTTACAAAGGGACTACTGCTGACTGCTGCATTGATTTTGTTTTGAAATTGTACATGGTTAAATCATACTTTGCCAAAGGCAATTCATGCCAGTTTTTGCACATGCTTCGGTCATGGCTGGCCAATTGTATTTTATTTTATAAACGAAGGAAAGCAGAAGCGCTTTAAGTTAAAAACAAAATTTCATATGAATAACAAATGCCGTATACAGTAATTTATTACAAAACGGCATTTTTACAAGTAGTTTTTCTTTTCTTTTTTTTAACATCGCAATCAATATTGTGTCATGGTCTTATTATTGAGGTAATTGTACCATGGGTTTTTGATATTGTTACATCCCTAGTTGTGAATTAATGATCAGTACACCATCACAAAAGGAGTGACTGCCAGATGGAGGCACTGGCTGCAAACCACATCCTTCACACCATAGATTGATATTGATCTTCTTATCTCACAAGCATAAAATGTTGAACTATTGTTTACTTTTTACATCCTATTTATGTGTATTCTTTTCCCATTACGTTAATGTAATGTCAGGATTTTATTTAATTATTAGTCAGCCAACACTGTATCCATACAGTCCCACCTTAAGCATGTGAGACTGTTACTGTAGTGTTGATGATGATAATGAACGTTGTGTTGAGTGACGAGGCAGCTGCCGTGGTGGCATGTATTTTAATGGCGGTCATGCAGGGCACTCAGATCTGTGTCTCCAGCCCACTGGGTTGGAGTTATCCAAGGTCATGGGAACATGTGGCAGCGGTGATGACATAAAAAGCTTCACAGTATGTCCTGGATCACTGCCTTCCTCATGGCTTTAAGCATCAACAGCTGTCTGCTTTGCTGGAAGTTGGAAGCTGGATACTGCAAAATGCTTTGCACAACTGCTCTTTCCTTGAATAAAGCAAATGTAGTGTCCTGCACAATCTATGGTTACATCATTATTTGGAGTATAGATGGACAGTAATGTGTTGGGAAGATAGAACAACATTGTGTATTTTGGATGAACTAAGTTGAGGAATGTTGTACTGATTTATTGCCTTGTAAAACTTGAAGAATGTTGTCAGCGAAACAGTAAAGACCCTGGTTAATAGACATAATGAACATGGGACACAGACATCAGCTGTCAGTGAACACTAACCAAAGCCAATCACAGCATCCACAGGGAAGAAGTCAATGGTCATTGACCAGGAGTCAGTGGACGATCAGAGAAACACCAGGGAAGACAGTTACATCTGAGACCAGAGACATGTTTGAACAGAGACAGGAATTATTATCTCCCCCCATACCCAACCGGTACTGAAATTCAATACTTAGTGTAGCCCACATACTGACAGCTGATGAGCAACTCCATTCACTGAGGAACAAAGCGAAAGTGCATGAAATCTCTAGAAAAAGTATGTTTTTGGCCCTTGTTTATTTTCAAGTTCACCCTTGGTGAACATGGTTCTGTATCTGCTACATATGGATAAAACATGGAGAGCCTGTTTTCCCTAGCAGCAGGCCTTGTGAGCCATGTTAAATGGGCCATTTCATTAACTCCATTCTGTGCTTCCCTTGAACTGTTGGTATACGACTTAACACCTTGATAATTCATATGAACTCCAACAAGCTCAACATCAAAATGATACCAGAGCGAGTAACAAAATCCTGCTTATTTTCACTTTCATATAGTTTTGGTTCATTTGATTTTGAAAAGGGAATTTTGAGGTGTGACTCACCTAATTGTCTTTGTTACCACACCACCCACGGGCCAATATTTGACCCAGAAATTCAGAAAAAGGCTAACTGGCTCACTCAGCAACACAGTAGGCAGTAGGCAGCCAGTGTGTAGCCATTTAACCAAGGATTTAAGTCTCATTCGTATAATAAAATCATTATTTTCACACCCACCAACACTTATAAATATATACTGTGTATTACTGTGTACTGTATATACATACATACACACACACACACACACACACACACACACACATACATACATACATATACATATACATACACACACACACACACACACATATATGTCAACACACACAATCCCAGACACTTGTTTTTTTCTTCAGTGTTTTCTTTTCATGCCACTTTTTCCTTCTACTCCACTACATCTCAGAGAGAAATATTGTATGTATATTGTTGTATTCCACTACATTTCTCTGATAGCTTTAGTTACAAGTTACTTGACTGATTAAGATTTCTGTATATAAAATATATGCAGGATTTATAAAATATGATGTTTAGTAATGAATTCAGCTAGCCAAAGGTTTATCCAAATGCAGCTGAAACAATTCATTAATAAATTATGCAAATATTTTGATAATCCTATGAGACATTTTTCAGGGTTTCAGCTTCTCAAATATGAAAATTTGCTGCTTTTCCTTTAATTTTAATGACTTCAATGTATTTGTAATAATTTTGAGATTTGGACTGTTTGACAAAACAAGTTTTAAGAGGGTGTACCTTTAGCATCTGGGTAATTGCGATGGCATCTCTAACTATATTCAGAATTTTTACAAACAATCAACTTAATAATCAGATGAATCCATAATAAAACTAACCATTTGTTGCATTTCTATTCAAAATAGTGCAGAATGAGCCTCACCTCAACCAACTAATAAAAGCCTACATTTATGCCTGACTAATAATAATAATCAAATAACAAACTTATGCAAATCAAACACAAGGCCAAGATCATTGGCCTCCCAGCGCCCAAACTCCCATATCTCAATCACACAGCCACTGCATGCAGAGCACACAACATAGAACTTGACCCCAGTCATGCCCTTAACCCACACTTTGTGCTCCTCCCATCTGGTCACGTTTACGGGTAGCTGGCATGGAAGAAAGTGAAGTTCAGCAGGAGTTTTGTCCCCTCTACCATTACAGAACAGAAAATCCATACTGTAATGTGCCTGAGTTTGTGTGTTTGTGTATGGGCTGGTTGTGGGTGTATGGTGTGGGATTCATATACGTATTTGTTGAGTTTGATGTATTCTGTCCAGTTTGATGACGTAGACTTCAGACTTTAGACTGCTTCTTTATTGATCCCAATTTGGGAAATTGTTTTGTTGCAGGAGCAAACATACAGACAACACAAAATGTATACAAGAATTGTTTAAACAGAAACAAAAAGTAGCAAAAATATAGACAGGTTATCCATGATGGATAACAGTCTGTCCAGTGTCCTCGTCTTCGTGAGTACTATGTTTGCTATCTCCTGTCCTTGTGAGTTGTGCTAATGTTTAGTTTGTTTGCACTGCCACTTACAGTGTGCTCTGTCTTTCAGTTTGTCTACCTGCTGCATCAGTGTGTGCCTTGCCTCAGAAAACCTGATTCATCGGAGCTCCATTTGTTTAATTCCACTTCTTTTGAGTGCACTTTGTATTACCTTGTCCACTCCTTTTGAATGCGTTTTCTGTTGCACATTTCTTGTTTATAATAAATTATTTTGTTTTACTAAATTCCCTCTCTAGTCTGCATCTTTGGGTCCTAAAGAAAATCATTCAGGCATTCTGCCCAAAAATTAGTGCACTTTTCCCTGCTTAATATTTGACTAGCTAGCCCCGAGATCTAAGCTGAGATCCAAGTTGAGGATCTTTTCAACATGTCTGTCCGAAAAAAAAATCTATAATGTTACGATTTGAATCTATTATTAAACCCTATTGTGTTTGTACTTGTTTATTAGCGGTCCAAGTCACACATGCAAAGCAGAGCGTTGCTCCTACTAGCAATGCTGGGAACCATATTGTAATTAGTCAGATTTTTAGGGACCTAACTCTGATGGGGCTGGGGTCCATGTGAAGCAGCACGTGGCCTATGACCTCACCTGCACACATTCCCTGAATTTAGCTGAATCTTGATATACAGGCAACACCCCTTTCTTTCTTTATATGTTTTCTTTTTTTTTTTAAATTGCAAAATATGCGAACTCTGTTTTCCCTTTCTGTGCTGAATCTGATCTGCACAGAACTTTGCACATACAATCTGTGGTTTTGGTTATTAAAAAAAAAAAATCACTTTTTAATAATGCAAAAAAAAAAAAGTGCAGCTTACAAAACAACAACTTCCTGTAGGTTGCCGTCAGAACAGGAAGTGTTGCATATCTTAGCAAAAATCACTGTTATTAACAAGAAAGCAAAACTTATGCCAACCAGCCACAAGGGGGGGTCACAACTATAAAAAGTTCATGTCTTGTATTTGGCATCTGGTTTGCATGATCTGGGGTCATGACTCAGTCAATGGCAAAAATTTTGGCAGAATGTTTTCAGCACATTCACTGAATTGTGACAAAGGCTTGCCTCACTGTAACCTATGGTAAATTCAGAAGTTTGTAACCTTATATTTTTTTGAATATGTAAAGTTAAAAAGATGTATATTGGCAGTCTTCAATCAAATGCTAGCAAAATTGATACATTCTCTAGATGAGGTCTTCTCAAAATCTGGACCGAATGACAAGTCAATCTAGCCCATAACTCTGTGGTTGTGAACTGGCAGCCAGCAGGCCGCATCCGTCCTGCAGAATACTGACAAATACAGAAAATGCGCGTATCTAACATTACTCAACAGTGGAACAGGTTCAGTCTGTCCTGAGAATTATCACTGATTAGTTTTCTAAGTTCACCTGTTCACCAGAAACAGATTATTGTCCAACTTCATGCCCTCTGACTTGTGGACCCATCATCAAACCACTCAGCTGTCATGCTGGTCATTTCCTGGAGTGGACAGCAGCGCACTGGTCAGACTATGGGCAGTAGCTCCAGAGTTGTTGGAGAATTACTAAGATTTAGCCATCACTTGGGTTTTGTTGGCCAGCTGTTGTATCCCAAACTGTGTATTTTTGTTTATTTACTGGGACTCTGAAGATGAGTTTTTTGTTGAGATAAGGAATCATTAATTGGTACTTGAAAAATGGGATTTGTATTGAGCACTGACTGCCTCCTTGGTGGAGGTCTGGGGGAATCTTAAGTAATCTCAAGTTAAATATCTAGTTATTATGGATTTTCCAAGTAACATTCATTTTGTAAGAAAATAGAAATATTAAAGGTTAACTAGGCCTAAATATACTGTGTATTTTTTTGTTTGAAAGTCTTGTCCCCACAATGGAAGACAAATTAGAAAAATTTTGGCCTTTGGACAAATGTGCTTGAGGACCCCTGCCATACCTTGTGTTACCAATGTTCTACAACATATCTTGAAGTGCAACATTTTCTATTTTGAACAATAATAATAATAATAATAATAATAATAATAATAATAATAATAATAATAATAAATCTACTGATCAATAAAAAAGTGATGTTGAATATTCAGTGTAGCTGGAGATCATTCACAGCGATCCTGTCCCCAGATGAATGTGGCTGATTTCCCTATTGTCAAGTGTTGTGTGTTGTTGCTGCTGAGTTAATTAATTTTACACCAGAGAATATGCTATCAGCTCCTAAATCACAGATACACACTAACTACTAACTACTAACTAACTGACTAAGTGTTTGAGCCTTGTCTGCCTCAGTTTCATGCTGGCCCAATCATGAGATGTGACTTTAATTGACTGATTAAATATTATTGTGTTATTTCCAATTGTTCTGGATCTCTGACTTTGAATAAAAATCGGACCTTTGAGTGATAAGTTTGAAAACCCCTGCTCTACATACATCAAATATTTTGAATGGTGTTCAGGTTGGTCAAACATATTCAGTATCTTGCTGAAATTTGAACTGTATGCACAGCATTTTTTATTTTATCTATTTTTCAAACAAATTGTGATGTTTTTGATGTGATTTGTTATTTTGTCTTGTGACATCACCTTCTCTACCCTCTGAGAGCTTGAAGTGATGGGGGAGGTAGCCGAGGTCTCCTTGACCCCTCCCCCATCACTTCAAGTGTCCCACACAGTCAAATTAACAACAACATCAGGGAACTGTTCACCCTGTCTGTATGGAGTGCCGAATGTAAAAATTCAGTCACACTTTTCTCGCTGATATATTTTGAATATTTAGTTCACTTTTCTCACATTTACCTCACTTTCTTCACATTTGAGGTAGAAATTAAACGGGAAATCTAAGTGGTAAATCTAAATCTAAATCTAAATCTAAATGTTAAATCCAAATCCAAATCTTAATCTAAATCTAAATGTTAAATCTAAATGTGTCGCCAAGTGTAAAACTAAATATTTAGAAAATATGCAAATAGCCCATGCCTCTCAGCACGCACAGACCCGCCCACACCTCTGACCGCTCGTGCGGTGGATGCGGAGGTGAAGTGAGGGGAAGCACCAAAACATGGACGGTTCTCTCCAATTAGGAGAGATTGAACGGGTGGTTATGGCAGGTGTGCGTGCTGCACTCCAAGGTGCACTTCCGCCGGTACCGTCCACATCGTTAACGGTAAGTTTCTTAGTTAAAACCTTAACTTTTCACTGTGTTTGTGGGGAAGCTACTGCTAGCTAACCAACCTAGCAAGCTAACGTTTGCCAGTGTGACTCGGGTGCCAGCTAAGGTTTTGTGATTCGCTGAAAGGAGTTTCAGCGACTGTTATTCGGAAAGGTAACTTAGTTAGTGATTACCGGTTGGAAAGCTGACCGCGCTGCACGAATCTTAAGCTGTGGTAGCTTATGGCAAGCCGTTCCTGCCAGAAATACGCCACATTCAGTCACGTTTCAACTTCATTACGGCGTAAAAAACGCCGTTTTTTCAGATTTTACGCCGTTTTTTACGCCGTTATGCGCAAAAAGAACGCCGCTTTTTACGCCGTAATGAAGTCCTCCAAGAACGCGTGTAAAAAACGCCGTTTTGCGCATCAAAACGCGCGTAAAATACGCGCGTTTGTGCGCACCATAACGCGCGTAAAAAACGGCGTTTTCCTAGTATGATAATAATCTCCACCCTTCTTTTCTCTCAGCCACTGAACTTGAAGCGTCTGCGCCCAATCGCTGATCAAGACAAGCAGACCAAATCAGTTCAGCACAGATCACATTCCATAAATTAACTTCGTCGTCCTCTCCCTTATTTATTTATTTATTTATTTATTGGTCAACGCTTCTATGTTATTGTTGATTTTCATTTTCTTGGTCAATGCTTCTATGTTGTTGATTTTCACTGGTTTACTCCCTGGCCAATGAAGTGAAGAAGTGGTACAGTGGTTAGAGCTCTGGAGACACACACACGTATGTATATGTATATGCAGCCAAAATATATGTCTATATATCCTAACAATGCATGGAAGGGGAGTTTAAACAACGACAGAAATGAGAGGAAGTACAAGTACACACAGGCTTCTGCCACCATGTTTACTAACACAGGGCTGCAAAGTCAGTGGGTTTACATCCAAACAAATACATACAATACAAAGGATTCGAGTAATTAATGCCACTCGCACCTGTAAGCTAAAAGGTCTCTGTTTCAAAGTCCTGAGCTCTAACCACTGTACCACTTCTTCACTCCATTGGTCATGGAGTAAACCAGTGAAAATCAACAATAACATAGAAGCATTGACCAATAAATAAATAAATAAATAAGCATGGCAGAGGGCGACGAAGTTATTTTATGGAATGTGTTCCTGCCTATCACCCAAAACTACAAGAGAAACTACAAGGTAAGTCAGGACAAACTTTGCCACAAAGGAGATCTGTGCTGAACTGATTTGGTCTGCTTGTCTTGATCAGCGATTGGGCGCAGACGCTTCAAGTTCAGTGGCTGAGAGAAAAGAAGGGTGGAGATTATTATCATACTAGGAAAACGCCGTTTTTCACGCGCGTTATGGTGCGCACAAACGCGCGTATTTTACGCGCGTTTTGATGCGCAAAACGGCGTTTTTTACACGCGTTCTTGGAGGACTTCATTACGGCGTAAAAAGCGGCGTTCTTTTTGCGCATTACGGCGTAAAAAACGGCGTAAAATCTGAAAAAACGGCGTTTTTTACGCCGTAATGAAGTTGAAACGCGACTGAATGTGGCGTATTTCTGGCAGGAACGGCTTGCCATAGTAGCTAAATTATATGGCAAGCCGTTCCTGCCAGAAATACGCCACATTCAGCCACGTTTCAACTGCAGATTTTACGCCGTTTTTTACGCCGTAATGCGCAAAAAGAACGCCGCTTTTTACGCCGTAATGAAGTTCTCCAAGAACGCGCGTGAAAAACGCCGTTTCGCGCATCAAAACGCGCGTAAAAAACAGCGTTTTCCTAGTATAATCTCCACCCTTCTTTTCTCTCAGCCACTGAACTTGAAGTGTCTGCGCCCAATCGCTGATCAAGACAAGCAGACCAAATCAGTTCAGCACAGATCTCCTTTGTGGCAAAGTTTGTCCTAACTTACCTTGTAGTTCCTCGTAGCTTAGTATTTTGGGTGATTGGAGGGAAAATATCCCATAAATTAACTTCGTAGTTATTTTAAATTCCTCCTCCATGCATCGTTTTTTTTTTTTGGTCAATGCTTCTATGTCATTGTTGATTTTCACTGGGTTACTCCCTGGCCAATGAAGTGAAGAAGTGGTACAGTGGTTAGAGCTCTGGACAGACACACACACACACACACACACACGTATGTATATGTATGTATGTATTTATTGGTCAACGCTTCTATGTTATTGTTGATTTTCATTTTCTTGGTCAATGCTTCTATGTTGTTGATTTTCACTGGTTTACTCCCTGGCCAATGAAGTGAAGAAGTGGTACAGTGGTTAGAGCTCTGGAGACACACACACGTATGTATATGTATATGTAGCCAAAATATATGTCTGTATATACTAACAATGCATGGAAGGGGAGTTTAAACAACGACAGAAATGAGAGGAAGTACAAGTACACACAGGTTTCTGCCATCTTGTTTACTAACACAGGGCTGCAAAGTCAGTGAGTTTATATCCAGACAAATACATCACAATATAGCAACGTGATGTATGACAGAGTAAAAAAACAAAACAAAACAAAATGCAAAGGGTTCACGTAAACAATGCCACTCACGGGATTCGCACCTGCAAGCTAAAAGGTCTCTGTTTCCAGTCCAGAGTTTCATTGGCCAGGGAGTAAACGAGTGAAAATCAACAATGACATAGAAGCATTGACCAAAAAATAAATAAATACATAAACGATGCATGGAAGAGGAATTTAAAATAACGACGAAGTTAATTTATGGAATATGTTCCTGCCAGTCACCCAAAATATTAACCTACGAGAAACTACAAGGTAAGTTAGGACAAACTTTGCCATAAAAGAAGGGTGGAGATTATTATCATACTAGGAAAACGCCGTTTTTCACGCGCGTTATGGTGCGCACAAACGCGCGTATTTTACGCGTATTTTACTCTCTGCAGTCATTCGGTCTGCAGAGAAGGTGATTGGCTGCAATCTACCATCTCTTCAGGACCTGTACGCCTCCAGGACCCTGAGGCGTGCAGAAAAGATTGTGGCTGATCCCTCTCACCCCGGACACAAACTCTTTGAGCCACTCCCCTCTGGCAGGAGGCTGCGGTCCATCAGGACCAAAACCTCACGCCACAAGAACAGTTTTTTCCCGTCTGCTGTCAGCCTTACCAACAAGGCCCGGAACCCCCCCTGACACTCTTCACATTCCACCTCGGACTCATTCTGTCACATTGAGTGATATAAATATAACTCTATGCGTTACATTAACGCTCAACTTGGACTTCTTTCTGAAAAACAGAACTGTGTTTCTAACAATAACAGACTTGTGTATATATATTTAAATTGTTATTTTTTATGCTCTTATTTTAGTAGATGTGTCATATTTTAGTAGATGTGTCATGCACCAATTTCACCAGAAAAAATTCCTCGTATGTGTAAAAGCATTCTTGGCAATAAAGCTTTTTCTGATTCTGATTCTGATTCTGATAAAGGAGATCTGTGCTGAACTGATTTGGTCTGCTTGTCTTGATCAGCGATTGGGCGCAGACACTTCAAGTTCAGTGGCTGAGAGAAAAGAAGGGTGGAGATTATCATACTAGAAAAAAGCAGTTTTTTTACGCGCGTTGTGATGTGCACAAACGTGTGTATTTTACGCGGGTTTTGATGCACAAAACAGCATTTTTTTCGCACGTTCTCGGAGGACTTCATTACGGTGTAAAAGGTGGTGTTCTTTTTGCTCATTACGGCGTAAAAAACGGCGTAAAATCTGAAAAAACAGCATTTTTTATGCCGTAATGAAGTTGAAACGTGACTGAATGTGGCGTATTTCTGGCAGGAACGGCTTGCCATAAAATTACGCTATGTGGCTAACTTTCTCAGAAAGCTAACGTTAGCGCGATCTCTCATTACATTTGGCATAACCAAAGTGAATTGAAAGCTGTCTTTAAACCATTTCCGGTAGAGGCATGTGTTGGTCTCTTTTGAGCTGCAAACAGATGCCTGTAGGTGACTAATATCTCGGACATATTAGCTGGAAAATGCAGTCCATTTTCAAGACATTTGATTAATATACCACAGAAAATGAATATTTTATAAAAATTGCCCTCTAAACGTTTGGGCATCGTACAAAGTAACTAACTAGACCTTTATTTGATATAAGTTTATGGAAAACCCTTTTTATATGGAAGCACATTGGGAACTACTAGTGTGTATGCAGCTAATTAAATTGCCATTAAAGGGATATTTTGCCGATTTTCAACCAGATCTGTATCAGTTTAATGTGTGTAATATATGTAAATAAAAGATGGTAAACTTCCTTCCATGTTGCCTGCATTTAAAGACCCCTGCTTAAAGGTTGGTAAAACTCCTCCAGGTGATGTAAAATGCTTCATCTGGCAGACCTTTGGTGACCCTCCAGCGGTTCTTCAAACTGTATCGTGTACTTCCACAGGTTTGTGTTCCCTTCTTCACGGACACAAAGATTACAGAATCAGATTCAGCCGCCCTGCTCTCTCGGTTCAAGAGAGAGCCGGCTCACCAAACTCAGATCAAAATGTCAAAACTAAGTGAAAAGTGCCTTTCGTTTACACGGCGACGGCGCCGTCGAGGTCTGAAACCGCAAAAATCTGAAGACGCCTTCCAGAGTGCAGAGTTTTGAAGACGACTCGGGTTGCGTCTCCGTCTAAACGGCAAGAAGCACAAAACCACGTCGCGTCACGTCACGTCGCATAGCAACTACACCTTACGTCACACTCAACGCGCCAAGCCGGTAAAACAACAACAAACAATATGTTTGACTACGTGGATCCCACCGATGTTCAAGCTGTGCTGGCAGCTGTAGTCAACATACAAGAGTCATTTCAACAATTGTATAGAATGTATACGGATACTATAGGCGAACAGAGACGTGTATACAATTACATGTGTCAAATTTTGGATGCCCCAACACGTCGTAGGCGCTCTATCACAGTACCACCCTGCGGCCTGGCATGCATATCCAATCGAATTCACCCACTTTTGCTTCTTCGTATAAACAAACAATTCCTGCTGAGAACGCTCGTCTAAACGAGGATAAAAAATTGCATTGCATTAGAAAAGCATGTCTTTGTGGTATTTTATTTTATTTACTGATGCATAGTTAGATTTTCCAATAAAATAAAGTCAATAATGACGTTTATTGTGTTTTCTTTTTATTTGGAAAAGTATCGAAAAGTATCGAAATACATTTTGGTACCGGTATCGATACCAAAATGTTGGTATCGTGACAACACTAGGTTGCCATACTGTTTGTACCCAGCTCATCGTATGTCACTGACCAGCGGGACCATAGACATAGTATACGTAGACGCCTCATAGACTCACGCTGCCTATTGGAGCTGACGTATCAGCTCGGCCGCCATCTTGGATGGGTCCCCCATGAGCCCCCGGTGCATTTATTTCTACGCAGGAAGGTGTATGCCCAACTACAATAATCATAACTCCCCGAATTTTTACCCGATTTTCACATGTTTTGGTTTATTACAAACGGCAGAGATGTAGTTATGATACAGGACGCTGTCACACATACAAAAATACATAAATAAATAATGCTTTCATGCTGAAATACTTTGTCTTTGTTAAAGAGCATAATACAGACATGTGGTATGACATATTAATAAATGTATAAATGAATTAATTTTATATTTTAATAAAGAACACACACACACACACACACACACACACAAAATCATGTGTCTGTACACACCAATAACACAAGAATTTCTTCATATTTTTGTTTTTGTGCACTGAGTATATTTAATGTAACTATTTCAGGCACAGCCACAGGCACATGCATGCGTGTGCGCACACACAACACACACACAAAAACCAGACATCTCATATAACCTGTTGACATGTGTATTAAACTTTGAGTAAGTTTTTTACTCAGTTGTGTTGGAATAAAACTTCACCAGAACAAACTGTCGAAACGAGCGAGGTTTTTTCTTTTTGGCCACCTCATAATGTGTGTTGGCTCACAGTCCACTGCTGCTTTCAAACGCACACATGTACACAAACACACACAACTTCTGGCCAGACATTTCTAACTTTAAACAACTGTTCACAGGCTTTAGGATGACATACAGATATGAAGCTCCCACATATACCTGCTCAGTACATTTTTTTTTAAAGGCCTGGAAAAGTAAGCTTTAAAATTCCAGGTCATTCCAGCGTACAAAATACTGCACAAAATACGAGCATAGTTGCTCTCTTTACATTGACTTCGATTGGCTAGTAGACCCAACCAATATGGCGGCGATGCTGGATTACGCTCCAGCACGTAATGAGGCTTCTAGTATATTATGTCTATGAGCGGGACCATTTACTGGGCTGGTATGGTGCAATGCATTCTGGGTGTTGTAGTTTTTCTACCTTTTGAATAAAAGAGCCTTTTTTTTTCTGTTTTCCCCTGGTCATGTAGCACCAGTTTCAAAACTATTTGCATCTTTGTATTGCAGAGACAGCTCAGTTTTATGAGAAGCCCATCTTTCCAGCAGTGGAATACCCCTTCAATTATTAGTGTTTTAACTCTGTTGATTTCTAACAAAGGTCTAAGTGGTTGTTATTTGTTTGTTCCTAAAAAGTGTTAGCAAAGTTTGCATGCCCTCTCAGATTTGTGACTCTTCAGGCCTAGTAGGTCAGAAAACTATGATTATTAGTTTGTTTCTATTCCAAAAAAAATCTGTTATAGGTTAATGGTATTCAGACTGTAACTAAGGTATCTTGAATGATAATTTTTTACCATGATGGCAAAATGTCCTGGAGACACCTACTGTATGGGAACTACAGGTGTGCACATGAGATCAAAATTAAGTGAGTTTGAAGATGGGTGTGGTGTCAGTGGTCAGTAGTCGTGGGTCAGAAAGTCAACATGTTGGTTGTTGCAGCTGGGTATCTATCTATCTATCTGGGTATCTAGTTTTGTTTAATGTATAAGCACAATTGTTTGTTTTGTCCTTTTCTCCTAGAGTCTCCAAATGGCTTCATTCCAAGAATGAACATTTCTCATGTGCAGAATGGAGTGCACCGCACTATTGGACAGATGATATCTACCATCATTTTCCAGGGTAGAGAATCTCCAGCCCTCCTATCTCCTCTTGCAGTTTACTACCTTATGACAGGACACAGCTCACAGGTGAACGTCACTCCGAATGATGTAGCTGACGTCTAACTGCGAGAAGCCCTCAAGAAGGTATGATATGGATGTGATTTTTAAAAACAAATGGCTTCAACCCCAGTTTTGGAGGCATCCTCATCCTTATGTTTTCATTATGCACTTTGAGGTTGATCATACAGCAACCAAGGATGAGAAGGAGCAAGCAGTGGAATGCTGTGACTCCAGGAGATATCAAATTGAAGGTCTTCCAAACCCAGTCAGCATGGAGAACAAAGTTGCATTTGTGAAGATTTCAATACTTTTTCATGTCATCATTCAATGACAGAGCTGCTATGATCAGTTAGTTGAGGGTCTGAAGCACTACGAGGTAAATTTAGACTTAGGTTAACTTGTTATTGCATTCTAATGTATACAAATAGTGAATTGCTTGTGCATGATTTTATAACATATTAGAAGATTGTTGAGGTTGCTTTAAAAATAGTCTGAATTATCTACAGATTGCACTCAGGGAGTTTTTGGGAGTGTAATAGAGGCCAGCAGGTTTGTAAATTCTGCAAATGTGAAAAGCTAGCTGTGCCTCCCACAAGTACATCCCACACCTTTAACCCCTTAATTCAGGAGTCTTCAACATTTTAAGGCCCCTTGGCTGATAGAGAGGCAGCTATACACAGGATTTACATTTTTGAAAAAATAATAATTTGTTGGACCCCCTGTTGAAGAGCTAGGCTTTAATTCACACCTTACCCTGCTTCTTCTTTCTTTCTTCTTCAGACCCCTGGTATTACTCAAACTTACTTGTTTTTAATAAATTTACAAAGTCAAAATGTGAAAATTGTTTTAAAATATTTATTTATAATCTAAACGTGTTATAACACTACGTTAGTAGAGACATTTTTAAGAGAAATGGTCTAGCTGCCAGAAGTTTTGCATCCCGAGGAAGATGTGGGGAAAAACATGCATGGTGGGAATTGATGACAGGATGTCGAGTCCTACCTGTGTGCCCTTGAGCAAGTCACTTAACCCCAAACTGCTCTCCCCTGCTTCAAAACATTTCTTTTATTTCAATTTGTAGCTCAATCTATGTTAGATACTGAGACCCTGGGTATGTAGGAAAGAAGCCCACGCATTTAAGGGTTTAAGCTTTTGATGGCGTTTTTTTTTTATGTCTTCACAGGTTCTGCCACTCCTGAAAGGAAGTCCTTGCCTTAGGGTCCTTCTTGAGAAGCTTGAAGAACGCAGTGATATTACAGCAGCTGTTGTGGCTGCCCTCCTGAAACCCAACTACTCTGTTCTGGGAAGCAACAGAAGACCAAGAGAGGAGTTAATGGTGAAGTTCAGAGAGTGTCTCCAGTGTGTACAAGGTAAATGGATGTGTTTATGAAGTTTGGCTGAAAAATATGCTTTTCCCTGATAAGCTTGCTTAAAAACACAAAAAAACCCTTCATACTGCTACATTTTAATAAGCTGGGCCAGCATGTAAAATGTTTTTGGAATTTTCTTACTCAGAGGGACAAGTCAGCATATTGTGGTTTGGACACTGCCCATTTCTTAGCAACACAATCAGTCCAGCTTTTTTTATTTATTTATTTAACTCTGCCTAGTCCATAAAGTTTCAAAAGCACACTTTAAAATCACACACTTAAAATGTCTTGACATAGAATAAACACACACAAAGGATTTCCTGATTAACAGCCTTCATGAATCCAGAAATTACTCCATATTACAGTCCTGTAACACCTTGTGCATGGCAGATGCTACATTCTTACAAAGTCATTAGAGTATGTAGGAGAGGATATTGCTGTCTATGTCAGTGTAAAACTTGTGCACTACCCTGCTACAGTTGTAAGTGCTACAATATGCATGTGTTGTTAAGTGTTTGTTAGGCCTTTTTTTTTTTTTTTTTTTAACATTTTCCTACCTATGTTGAAGACAGTTACAATCATTTCACATTTTTCTTTACAATTAACACTTGAAATGATGAAGGCACTTGAAAATAACAAGGTAGTACAAAATGTAAACCATACTTTGGTGTTTCATTCTTACATTTTTAAAATCTGTGACAGATATACTTTGAAGATATGGAGAGATAATTTGGTTTTGTACATTTATTTGTAATGTCTATATTTCCTGTGTTTTGTATCTTTTTCACCCGTATTGAGAAAGAAGTTAGTGAACGTCTTTATGCCAGGACCCTCACTGAGGAAGAGCAGGCATTTATCCTGACACTGAATCCTGGACACATCCTAGCCTTTGCAATGGGAAGCAGCAGAGTTCCTGCGATTGGGTTTCTTCCTAGTCCAAAACTGACTTTTGTTCATGATGACACAAAACACATTCCAGTTGCTCACACATGCTCAAATGAGCTCCAGATCTCTGTTAACAGCAAGAATCTGGCAGATGATGATGAATTTGATTACAATTTTCTGGTGGCTCTCATGAATGGCGCCATTTTTAGTGCAGTGTAGCCAGTGTATTCTGATAGTATTTACAGTACAGCATTTGTTACATTCTTTCGTTCAGTGCCTTCATTAGTATGGGCTCAAGAGTTACAGTTAGACATTTACAATTTTGTGGTATACGAATTCCCGTACTCTGCAATATAATGTTTTTCCCTTGTTACCATCATTTTCAAGAGGGTTTACTGCAACAACCAATTCTTGCAACTCCTGCTGGTTAAGTGGCCAAAATGAGTAAAGTGCATGAGGTGTTGAGACTGAGTCCACTGTTCTTTCCTCAGTTGCAGGAGGGGTTCTGTTTCCTTCAGAGGAGACTGAATGATTGTTAAATGCAGCTTTAAACCCGCCTAATGCGCGATTGATCCTGAGAATGTACACAAAATGAAGACAAAATAAATCTGATTCATTGTCAACAGGCCATGGTTCTCGACCGGAAAAAGTAGGCTTGCTCCCTCCAGGTTGGGGAAGAGTTCCTGCCTCAAGTGGAGGAGTTTAAGTATCTTGGGATCTTGTTCACGAGTGAGGGAAGAATGGAGCGTGAGATTGACAGGTGGATCAGTGCAGCGGCAACAGTAATGCGGTCGCTGTATCGGTCTGTCGTGGTGAAGAAGGAGCTGAGCCGAAAGGCGAAGCTCTCGATTTAGCGGTCAATCTACGTTCCGACCCTCACCTATGGGACCTCGTTCTTTCGGTCATGACCCAAAGTTCATGACCGAAAGAACGAGGTCCCGGATACAAGCTGCTGAAATGAGTTTCCTGCACAGGGTGGCAGGGCGCTCCCTTAGAGATAGGGTGAGGAGCTCTGTCACCCGGGAGGAGCTCAGAGTAGAGTCACTGCTCCTCCACATTGAGAGGAGTCAGCTGAGGTGGCTCGGGCATCTCTATCGGATGCCCCCTGGACGCCTCCTTAGGGAGGTGTTCCAGGCATGCCCCACCGGGAGGGGGCCCCAAGGAAGACCCAGGACACGCTGGAGTGACTATGTCGCTCAGCTGGCCTGGGAACGCCTTGGGATCCCCCCGGATGAGCTGGAGGAAGTGTCCAGGGAGAGGGAAGTTTGGGCATCCCTGCTCAGACTGCTGCCCCTGCGACCCGGCCCTGGATAAGCGGGAGAAAATGGATGGATGGATGGATGTCAACATCCAAGGTCTCCATTGACTCTAGCTCATAGAAAATGGGTGCAAACACATCAATCAACTTATAGTTCTCTCTGAACCGTCATCCAATATGGCGTAGATATTGAGTGTCCTATCACCATAGTGAATACGGACCTTGACAACTTTCAGAAAGACACGGCTGCTTTCTGTGGGGTGGTCCAGATACAGCACCTCTGTTGTGGCCCTCGTCCCCCTTTCTGGGGTCGTGGTTGCCGCTTTAGGTAGCCTCATGTTGACCTCATGCAGCACCTGGAGGTGTTTACCTTTGCAGAGTAGAGGAATCAAGTAACTGTCCCCTAAGACCACTCTCTGGTGACAGCAGGGGGGCTAGCTGATCCTCCTGGGTATGCTGTAGGCCCTCGGCGCCATAGCACAAATTCATGTCTTGAGGAGTAGCATCCCGCCTCTGCAAGCGGCTTGATAGGGGAGAGTCATAAGCAGAAGTGGGGGGGGGGGGCATCCTGGCCCTGCCCCCTGGATGATGAGTCTCTACGTGCTCTCTGTATCTCTGACTGATGTAGCCCAGTTGCTCCACATCATAATCTGCATAGCGGGCGGGGGGACGTATATGTTGTCTGGGGCGTGCACCACGAGCCTCATACTCTGATTGTTGATCCATATCTGATGTAAACCCTGTGATCCGGCTCGAAGGACCATCAAATGTAGTGGAGAGAACTCTATTCTGTCTGGTAGGGGCTGGCTCAGGTTTTTATCGCCAGGTACACCCAGGGAGTGCCGGCCAGAGCACTACTTAAGGCCGTTCAGAGTATGTACAGATAAAGAACTGAGAGGCGGATGTGGTATTCCCTTCTTCTCTTTTCTTGTAGAGCATCACATACAGGGTACAAACCTTGGGTGGGCAGGTGTGTGTGTGTGTGTGGTTTTTCTACAAGAAAGAACAACAAATACAACTTAGTGAAGGATAAATAAACATATCTATGAATTAACTCAACCTGTAACATAGCACCAGCCTAATATGAACAGACAACAATCAAATGAGGTAGATAATAAACAAACACTCAGCACACAGATTTCACAGACTTGTCTCACTTGTCAAGTCACCATCATTTGCACATATCGCTTCTGGTAACTGAACTGGCATGATGCTCTTATTGTGAAAGTCCAACTTCCTACTGCTGCTTCCGGTGACAATTAGTGTTACGCATCGGCGATGCGTAATGGAGGCCCCACATTGCAACTTACAGGACTTAAAGAATCTGCTGCTAACATCTTGGTGCCAGATACCACAGCACACCTTCAGGGGTCTATTGGAGACCATGCCTTAATGGATCAGGGCTGTTTTGGCAGCAGAATGGGGATCAACACAATATTTGGCAGGTGGTCATAATGTTTTGTTTTATTGGTGCATATCTGGACACATTATTTTTTAAAAGGGACACTTCTATGTTCTTTTTTTCATAAAAAACAGACATCTGACTTTTTGCTGACTGGCTCTTTATTCAAAAGATTACAGGTGTACGAAAAGACGAATGGTGTTCACATTTCCACATCTCTTAAAGGTAATCAGCTTGAATTGGCCAGCCAGAAATGAAATGTGTGCAGCTTATACACTATATTGCCAAGAGTATTGGCTCACCTGCCTTGACTCGCATATGAACTAAAGTGACATCCCATTCTTAATCCATAGGGTTTAATATGACGTCGGTCCACCCTTTGCAACTATGACAGCTTCAACTCTTCTGGGTAGGCTTTCCACAAGGGTTAAGAGTGTGTTTATGGGAATTTTTGACCATTCTTCCAGAAGGGCATTTGTGAGGTCACACACTGATGTTTGACGAGAAGGCCTGGCTCTCAGTCTCCACTCTAATTCATCCCAAAGGTGATCTGTTGGGTTGAGGTCAGGACTCTGTGCAGGCCAGTCAAGTTCATCCGCACCAAACTCTCTCATCCATGTCTTTATGGACCTTGCTTTGTGCACTGATGCACAGTCATGTTGGAACAGGAAGGGGCCATCCCCAAAATCTCTTGGTATTGTGAAGCATTCAGAGTTCCTTTCACTGGAACTAAGCGGCCAAGCCCAGCACCTGAAAAACAACCCCACACCATAATCCCCCCTCCACTGAACTTTACACTTGGCACAGTGCAGTCAGATAAGTACCGTTCTCCTGGCAACTGCAAAACCCAGACTCATCCATCAGATCGCCAGATGGTGAAGCGCGATTTGAACTCCAGAAAACGCTTCTCCACTGCTCTAGAGTTCAGTGGCAGCGTGCTTTACACCACTGTATCCAAAGCTTTGCATTGCACTTGGTGATGTATAGCTTGGATGCAGCTGCTCGGCCATGGAAACCCATTCCATGAAGCTCTCTACGTACTGTTCTTGAACTAATCTGAAGGCTACATGAAGTTCGGAGGTCTGTAACGATTGACTCTGCAAAAAGTTGGTGATCTCTGCGCACTATGCACTTCAGCATCTGCTGGCCCTGCTCTGTCATTTTACGTGGCCTACTACTTCGTGGCTGAGTTGCTGTCATCCCCATTCCACTTTGTTATAATACCACTGACAGCTGACTGTAGAATATTTAGGAGGGAAGAAATTTAACAACTGGACTTGCAAAGGTGGCATCCTATCACAGTACCATGCTGGAATTCACTGAGCTCCTGAGAGCAACCCATTCTTTTACAAATGTTTGTAGAAGCAGTCTACATGCATTGGTGCTTGATTTTATACACCTGTGGCCATGGAAGTGATTGGAGCACCTGATTTCAATTATTTGGATGGGTGAGTGAATACTTTTGGCAATATAGTGTATCAATTTATCAACACTAACTTAAAGATCCATAAAATTTTGTTTAGTTTTCTGTGAATCAGTTTTATCATCAACATTTACACAACATTGAAAAGTTGTGAAGCAATATCTTTCTCCAGGTACATGATGTGACATTATATCTTTCAAATCCCTGTGCTGCTCACAATACAACTTGCTATGCATCTTTGAGTTTGCTCTACAATAAAGGCATAAACCATACAAGGATGCTATGATGGACTTGTCACCATCTTGGAAAAACAGTAATATGAATGAAACTGGCAATGCTTTAGATTTTTTAACTGCTGGTTACTTACTCTACTATTAGTGTGTATTTATGACCTACTGACCAATAATCTTGACGTTTTAGAAGAACTTGGAGAGAATTAATTCTGTGGTTATTATTTCTTATACTACTGGGTACTTATTCTGTTACCATTGCAGAGTAAGGTACAGTATGTCCATAAAACTGAGCAAAAGTCTGGATGCCTCAGGGAAAATGAAGTGATGACTTTTGCATCATAAAAATCTGACGTGTTTCTGTTTTATTATTTTTATTGGGTACCTCCTTGAACCGCCACCTTATCGTGGTGGAGGAGTTTGAGTACCCGAATGATCCTAGAGGCTATGTTGTCCGGGGCTTAATGCCCCTGGTAGGGTCTCCCAAGGCAAACAGGTTCTAGGTGACGGGTCAGACTAAGAGCGGTTCAAAAAGCCCCTATGGATAGAAATAAAACAAGGACGTTCACGTCGCCCGGATTGGCGTTACCGGGGCCCCACCCTGGAGCCAGGCCTGGGGTTGGGGCTCGCAGGCGAGCGCCTGGTGGCCGGGTCTTTGCCCACGGGACCCGGCCGGGCTCAGCCCGAAGGAGCGACGTGGGCCCGCCTTCCCGTAGGCCCACCACCCGCAGGAAGGACCAGAAGGGGCCGGTGCTTTGTGTTTTGGGTGGCAGTCGTGGGCGGGGGCCCCGACGACCCAAACCCTGGACAACGACTCTGGCTATGGGGACATGGAATGTCACCTCGCTGGGGGGGAAGGAGCCGGAGCTAGTGCGGGAGGTTGAGCGGTACCGACTAGAGATAGTCGGACTCACCTCCACGCACAGTTCGGGCTCTGGAACCCAACTCCTTGAGAGAGGCTGGACTCTCTTCTACTCTGGAGTTGCCCGCGGTGAGAGGCGGCGAGCTGGTGTGGGCTTGCTTATAGCCCCCCAGCTCAGCCGTCATGTGTTGGAGTTCTCCCCGCTGAGCGAGAGGGTCGCTTCCCTGCGCCTTCGGGTCGGGGATAGGTCTCTCACTGTTGTTTCGGCCTATGGGCCAAACAGCAGTGCAGAGTACCCGGCCTTCTTGGAGTCCTTGGGAGGGGTACTGGAAAGTGCTCCAACCGGGGACTCCATCGTTCTGCTGGGGGACTTCAATGCCCACGTGGGTAGCGACAGTGATACCTGGAGGGGCGTGATTGGGAGGAACGGCCTCCCCGATCTGAACCCGAGTGGTGTTCTGTTGTTAGACTTCTGTGCTAGTCATAGTTTGTCAATAACGAACACCATGTTCAAGCATAAGGGTGTCCATCAGTGCACGTGGCACCAGGACACCCTAGGTCGGAGGTCAATGATCGACTTTGTAGTCGTATCATCTGACCTTCGGCGGTATGTCTTGGACACTCGGGTGAAGAGAGGGGCTGAGCTGTCAACTGATCACCACCTGGTGGTGAGTTGGATCCGCTGGCAGGGGAGGAAGCGGGACAGACTTGGCAGACCCAAACGTATTGTGAGGGTCTGTTGGGAACGTCTGGCGGAACCCGCTGTCAGGGAGGTCTTCAACTCCCACCTCCGGGAGAGCTTCGACCAGATTCCGAGGGAGGTTGGAGACATTGAGTCTGAATGGACCATGTTCTCCACTTCCATTGTTGATGCAGCCGTCCATAGCTGTGGCCGTAAAGTCGCCGGTGCCTGCCGTGGCGGCAATCCCCGAACCCGGTGGTGGACACCGGAAGTAAGGGATGCCGTCAAGCTGAAGAAGGAGTCCTATCGGGCTTGGTTGGCTCATAGGACTCCTGAGGCAGCTGACGGGTACCGGCAGGCTAAGCGGGCAGCAGCTCGGGCGGTTGTAGAAGCAAAAACTGGGGTCTGGGAGGAGTTCGGGGAGGCCATGGAGGAGGACTACCGGTCGGCCTCGAGGAAATTCTGGCAAACCGTTCGGCGCCTCAGGAGGGGGAAGCAGCTCTCCACTAATACTGTTTACAGTGGAGGTGGGGAGCTGCCGACCTCGACTGGGGATATTGTCGGGCGGAATACTTCGAGGATCTCCTCAATCCCACTGTCATGTCTTCTGCAGAGGAAGCAGAGACTGGGGACTTGGAGGTCGATTCATCCATCACCCGGGCTGAAGTCACTGAGGTAGTCTGCAAGCTCCTCGGTGGCAAAGCTCCGGGGGTGGACGAGATCCGCCCTGAGTACCTCAAGTCACTGGATGTTGCAGGGCTGTCCTGGTTGACACGCCTCTGCAACATCGCATGGCAGTCGGGGACGGTGCCTTTGGACTGGCAGACCGGGGTGGTGGTCCCTCTGTTTAAAAAGGGGGACCGGAGGGTGTGTTCCAACTATCGGGGGATCACACTCCTCAGCCTCCCTGGGAAAGTCTATTCCAGGGTACTGGAGAGGAGAATCCGGCCGATAGTCGAACCTCGGATTCAGGAGGAACAATGCGGTTTTCGTCCTGGCCGTGGAACACTGGACCAGCTCTATACCCTCCACAGGGTGCTTGAGGGTTCATGGGAGTTTGCCCAACCAGTCCACATGTGTTTTGTGGACTTGGAGAAGGCATTCGACCGTGTCCCTCGCGTCATTCTGTGGGAGGTGCTCCGAGAGTATGGGGTTGCAGGCCCTCTGTTGAGGGCTGTGCAGTCCCTGTACAACCGGAGCAGGAGCTTGGTCCGCATTGCCGGCAGTAAGTCGGACCTGTTCCCGGTGCATGTTGGACTCCGCCAGGGCTGCCCTTTGTCACCGGTTCTGTTCATTATTTTTATGGACAGCATTTCTAGGCGCAGCCAGGGACCGGAGGGGGTTCGGTTCGGGAGCCGGCAGATTTCGTCTCTGCTTTTTGCGGATGATGTTGTCTTGTTGGCTCCATCGAGCCAGGACCTTCAGCGTGCACTGGGACGGTTCGCAGCCGAGTGTGAAGCAGCTGGGATGAGAGTCAGCACCTCCAAGTCCGAGGCCATGGTTCTCGACCGGAAAAAGGTGGCTTGCTCCCTCCGGGTTGGGGGAGAGATCCTGCCTCAAGTGGAGGAGTTTAAGTATCTTGGGATCTTGTTCACGAGTGAGGGTAGAATGGAGCGTGAGATTGACAGGCGGATCGGTGCAGCGGCAGCAGTAATGCGGTCGCTGTATCGGTCCGTCGTGGTGAAGAAGGAGCTGAGCCGAAAGGCGAAGCTCTCGATTTAGCGGTCAATCTACGTTCCTACCCTCACCTATGGTCATGAACTTTGGGTCATGACCGAAAGAACGAG
Source organism: Chaetodon auriga (assembly GCF_051107435.1). Classification (NCBI taxonomy): domain Eukaryota; kingdom Metazoa; phylum Chordata; class Actinopteri; order Chaetodontiformes; family Chaetodontidae; genus Chaetodon; species Chaetodon auriga. Next base: position 26,721,804 of record NC_135083.1, read on the forward strand.
GTCCCGGATACAAGCGGCTGAAATGAGTTTCCTCCGCAGGGTGGCGGGGCACTCCCTTAGAGATAGGGTGAGGAGCTCTGTCACCCGGGAGGAGCTCAGAGTAGAGTCGCTGCTCCTCCACATAGAGAGGAGTCAGCTGAGGTGGCTCGGGCATCTGTTCCGGATGCCCCCTGGACGCCTCCCTAGGGAGGTGTTCCAGGCATGCCCCACCGGGAGGAGGCCCCGGGGAAGACCCAGGACACGCTGGAGTGACTATGTCGCTCGGCTGGCCTGGGAACGCCTTGGGGTCCCCCCGGAGGAGCTGGAGGAAGTGTCCGGGGAGAGGGAAGTTTGGGCGTCCCTGCTCAGACTGCTGCCCCCGCGACCCGGCCCCGGATAAGCGGGTGTGAATGGATGGATGGACCAACAAACAAGCAAACTAGCTACAGTCAAGCAATTCATAGAATAACTAGCTTAGGGTTGCCATGGTATAAGATCTCGGATTACTACACAATAATCATCATCATCATCATCATCATCATCATTATTATTATCATTATCATCAGTTTCAATTGCTCTTAAAGGAATGAAAACAAGTTTTGTTTCTTTATTGTTGAACTCCTTATCGTAAGTTCACATAATATTATATCCTATATTATTATATATATTTTTTTTTACCACTAATGTGGTAGAGTCAATTTTTATAATACTAATACAGTAAAATTCAATGCCATAGACAGGGTACGAACTACAGGGGAGCCAGGGGAAGCTTGGCTCCCCTTACTGAGACACAAGCTCCCCTGAAAACATGATTTGCGAAATTTTGGGGGGTGCCCTAAAATATTAGCAATATGCTATTTTTGGCATGCAATTCTATCTTTCTGTATTGTCTTTGATCGTGCTTTTAATTAGGCTATTATTGATGTATGACTCATGCATGAGGTTGATTTACTCCAATAAAGATACCGGCTTGCATGCTATTCTTGCAATCACCATCGAAGCGTCTACACAAGCGTGTGTCTAGAACAGGGGTCGGCAACCTTTAACACCGAAAGAGCCATTTGAACCCGGTTTCCACGAAAAAAAAAACACTGGGAGCCGCAAATACTTTTTGACATTTAAAATGCGCACAGCGTCTGCAAATCGAAGCTGTACGAAGTCACTTTCATCTTTACGCTGGACTGTAAGCTGTCATCTGTGAGGCGTGAGCGGTGTTTGTTTTTAATGTAGTTCATGGTGGAGAACAGCTGCTCACATACATATGTGGATCCGAAGATCGACAAGACTCCAAAGGCGTATTTTTTCATGTTTATGTAGGTGTCGGGGATGGCATTCCAGGTTTCAAACACGAGTTTGTCCGGTCTTGGAAGGTTCTCAATTTCACTCCATTTGTGATTCTGCGCAAGAGTGGCCTTCTGACGGGCAACATCTTCAAGATCCTCTGTCAAGCGTTTGAATTTGGAGACCCACATGTCTTTGTCAGCTATGTCAGCCAACTCCAGCTCCAGATCAGGTTGACTTACATCTGCAAATGCAGTCACATTTAGGAGAGATGGATCGATGTTCAGGGGAGTGATGGGGAAGGACAATGTGGTTTTTTCCTCTCTGAACTCACGGAATCGTTTCCCAAATGATGCTTGCATTGTGGTGAAAGTTGCGTTCTGGCGGGTATACCGGCTTTCGCGAGTAAATATGACGTTTATTTTGAGCGTTGAAAAACAATAAAATATAACTATTTTATTATTATTTTAATATTTCAAGACCACAATAATCTTCCAATTTAGAACTAAAATAAAAATAACTAACACAAATAAAATACACTCAAATTAAATACTTTTTTTTCAGTAATTTATTTTCCCAAGCCACTCGGAGCCGCAGTGTAAGGGTGAAAGAGCCGCATGCGGCTCCGGAGCCGCAGGTTGCCGACCCCTGGTCTAGAACAAATTGGTTCTGTAATGTAATAACTATTAACTGTTTCTTTACCTTTTCTATTGCTAGCATTGTATAGTTTATGAATCGCTGTTGGTTATGTTGCACGCAAGTTCTACCATAAAAATCATAAAATGTTTGTCACTGATGGTTACTGGTATGGTAGATTCTTCTTTAGGGTGCCCTGAGATGCTAGCCATCATGGCATACCACCTAGTCCTCCTCTTCCTCAAGGTAGTCCTCCTCTGCTGCCCCCCTGAAGCTGTGGTGGTTGTGGTTGTGGTCTTCTTGTTGGCCTGTGGGTCTCGTCCACGACCACTTGGAATGGTGCAAAGGGGTACTTCTGGTCTGTGGCTTGTGGGTTGATCCCTTCAGTTGATGGGCTCTTATGTATGTTCCATACATACATACGCTGGTAGAACTGTGGTTTCCTCCCTCAACCTGCAGAGGGGTTGGTGTTCCAGACACCACAGAAGCTTGTGTGCCTGAAGTTTGATTCTCTACTTTGTTCTTTTTTTTTTTTTTTTTTTTTAACCGTAAACTCCCCCAACTGCAGCTGCACTAATGTTGTGGTTTCTCTTGTTCCTGTTGCTGTCTTTGTTCCGTCCTATATCGTTCTACGTGGTGTACTATATGCCCATCGAACAGATCCCATGACATTTTCATCAAGTCCAATATGTCATCCAGGTGACTATTTTGTTGTTACGTTAGCATCCCAGGTGCTTCAGATATATACAGATGATACAGAAGGTTGGATTATTGCAATTCCTTACTATCAGGCTGCCCAAATTTGTTACGGAATATTCAACAGTTGCTTCAGAATGCTGCAGCATGTGTTCTGACAAAAACGAAGAAGAGAGATCACATTTGCTGATATTAGCCACTCTGCACTGGCTCCCTGTAAAATTTACAATAGAATTTAAAATCCTCCTCCTTACTTACAAAGCCATAAATGGTTGGGTTTCTAAAATCTCCAAAAGCAGAATGGGAGCCAGAGCCTTTAGCTATCAAGCTCCTCTCCTGTGCAACCATTTTCCAGTCCTTGTCCGGCAGGCAGACACTGTCTCTACATATAAGAGTAGGCTTAAAACTTTCCTTTTTGATAAAGTTCATCGTTAGGGCCGGCTCCAGCTTGCCTAGCACCAGCCCCTAGTTATGCTGCTATAACATTAGATTAGGGGTCCTCCAAGGATACAAAGCTCCTCTGTTTTTCTCGCCACTGTCGCCAAGTGCTTGCTCATGAGGGAATTTTTGGGTCTCTGTAGATTTGGTCTTCTGTTGTGATTTGATGCTAAATAAAATTGAATTGATTTGAATTCCTGTCTCTTCTCTCCATCTGCACTGAAAATTGTGCAGGAAACTTGTTTGTTTTCAACGTCTCTCTTTCCAGCTAAAGACTGTCCTTTTTCCCTATCCTCTGTATAACCTTTCTTATGCACTCACTCGCCCTTCTACCCACAAGTTGTTTGGTGTCTCCAGTAATCCCATTGGTACTGTTGGAATGTGAGCCAATGCCCAGTCTACTATGCTCAGTGTCCCTGAATAATTGAGCTAGCATTTATTTACACTAATTACACAATAATCAACCCCTCACTGTATACTCACCTTCTTTCTTCTCTCAAGTATACTAAGCAATAGTTTACATCACACTGTTGTAGATTTATTTAGAAGTCAGCATGCTTTATACACAGGCAATAGCAGCCTTAATGCACCTCGGATTAAAGCGGATGATTATAATCCCAATTTTCATTACCCAAACTGTTTTCTTTGACAACTTTGGTATGCCAACCGACAATACTGCTGCTGCTGCCCCCTCTGGGACCTTGATTACGCAATTTCCTTAACTTTAGATTATTCAAATGTTAAGGTTGGCCTTCTCTCCAAACCATATAATTTGGTACTGCCCAAACAATTTTATATTAGCCAAATACTCATATGCACATTTTTCACTCTCCGTTTACTGTTCTGTACTCTAAGCAATTGAGCACATGCCCAAACTTTTATTGCTAGAGCTCTTTAATTTTCTGGTCTGGACTTTTACACATATTTAACAGCTGAGCAAGCAGACATTCTGTTAACCAAACACGAACATTTAGTACACACAGACATGCAAAAATAATTACCCCAGACTCTTTCCAACTATGTCTAACACATGGAAATCTGAAAATATTTGAAGAAGATGTGGCCATTTGAAAAGAGCTCGGCTGATACCAGCTCTATATGGAAAGTGTCCTGAGACAACTTTTGTTGTGATTTGGCACTATACAAATAAAATTGAATTGAATTGAAATTGAATTGAATGTAAGCACTCCTCAAACTAGTTTAGTGAGAAATCCAGCCTGAAAGATTCTTACCTAGTGGGGGAGCCAGGTAACACGGTGCTGCTCATTGCATCTCATTTATCTGGCTGGCTTCCAACTCCACCGCACCGACAGAGACACAGAACTTTCCGGCAAAACTAAAGGTGGAGGAATCTGTTTCTACATCAACAGTGGTTGGTGCAACGACGTGACAGTGATCCAGCAGCACTATTCTTCTGACCTGGAATCTTTCACCATTAACTGTAAGCCTTTTTATTCACCCCGTGAGTTCGCTTCATTCATTCTGGTCGGCGTCTACATCCCACCGCAGGCCAACGTGCAGGACACACAGCATTTGCTCGCCGACCAGATACTGCGTGTGGAGCAGACCAACCGGGACTCTTTAGTTATTGTCCTTGGCGACTTTAACAAAGGTAACCTCACGCACGACCTCCCTAAATACAGACAGTTTATCAAATGCCCAACCAGAGAGGAGAATATTCTGGATCACTGTTACACCACAGTCAGGGATGCTATCACGCCGTCCCCCATGCTGCACTAGGCCACTCTGACCACGTCATGGTATACCTGATTCTTACGTACAGGCAGAAACTAAAGCTCTGCAAACCTGTAGTGAGGACATCAAGGAAGTGGACCAGCGAGGCTGTGGAGGATCTCCAGGAGTGTTTGGACTCTACTGACTGGGATGTGTTCAGGACTGCTACCAACAGTCTGGATGAGTACACAGAGGCTGTGACGTCCTACATCAGCTTCTGTGAGGACTGCTGTGTTCCATCACGTACCAGGGTGAGTTACAACAATGACAAACCCTAGTTCAGAGCCCAACTCATACAGCTAAGGTTGGCAAAGGAAGAGGCCTTCAGGAATGGGGTCAAAGACAGATACAAAGAGTCGAAGTACAAGTTTAGCAAGGCGGTGAGGCTAAACGACTGTACTCTGAAAAGCTCCAACACCAGTTCTCAGCTAACGACTCTGCGTCTGTCTGGAAAGGGCTCAGGCAAATCACCAACTACAATCCTAAAGCCCCCCACTCCATCAACGATCGACGCCTAGCCAACGACCTGAATGAGTTCTACTGCCGAAAGACAAAGGGACAGTCCAGCAACCATCACCCACGACACCTCCCAACAGCCCCAGCTCCAGTCACCTCCACCAATGCCCACCTTAAAGCCCCCCCCCCTCTTTCCATGAGAGGGACGTCAACAAACTCTTTAGGAGACAGAACCCCCGGAAAGCAGCTGGACCGGATTCTGTCTCCCCGTCCGCCTTAAAGCACTGCGCTGATGAGCTGTCTCCAGTGTTCGCAGACATTTTTAACACCTCACTGGAGACATGTCACGTGCCAGCCTGCTTCAAGTCTTCAACCATCATCCCTGTTCCCAAGAAGCCAAGGACCACAGGACTTAACGACTTCAGACCCGTCGTCCTGACCTCTATGGTCATGAAGTCCTTTGAGCGCCTTGTGCTCTCACACCTCAAAGACATCACTGACCCTCTCCTGGACCCCCTGCAGTTTGCCTACAGAGCCAACAGGTCTGTAGACGATGCAGTCAGCTTGGCCCTCCACTTCGTCCTCCAGCACCTGGACTCCGCAGGAACCTACGCTAGGATCCTGTTTGTGGATTTCAGCTCTGCCTTCAACACCATCATCCCAACTCTGCTTCAGGAGAAGCTCTCCCAGCTGAGTGTGCCTGACTCCACTTGTAGGTGGATTACAGACTTCCTGTCTGACAGGAAACAGTGCGTGAAGCTGGGGAAACACTTGTCCGACGTTAAGACCATCGGCACTAGATCCCCCCAGGGCTGTGTTCTTTCTCCTCTGCTCTTCTCCCTGTACACAAACAGCTGCACCTCCAGTCACCAGTCTGTCAAGCTCCTGAAGTTTGCGGACGACACCACCCTCATCGGACTCATTTCTGATGGTGACGAGTCCGCCTACAGGTGGGAGGTTGACCTGGTTGATCTGGTGACCTGGTGCAATCAGAACAACCTGGAGCTCAACGCTCTGAAGACAGTGGAGATGGTTGTGGACAACAGGAAGAACTCAGCCTCACCTGCCCCCATCACCGTTTGTGACTCCACTATTGACACTATGGAGTCTTTCCGCTTCCTAGGAACTATCATCTCTCAGGACCTCAAGTGGGAGCCGAACATCAGCTCCCTCATCAAGAAAGTACAGCAGAGGATGTACTTCCTATGGCAGCTGAAGAAATTCAGACTGCCAAAGACAATGATGGTGAACTTCTACACAGCCAACATTGAGTCCATCCTCACTTCCTCCATCACCATCTGGTACGCTGCTGCCACCGCCAAGGACAAGGGCAGACTGCAGCGTGTCATTCGGTCTGCAGAGAAGGTGATTGGCTGCAATCTCCCATCTCTCCAGGACCTGTACACCTCCAGGACCCTGAGGCGTGCAAAAAAGATTGTGGCTGATCCCTCTCACCCCGGACACAAACTCTTTGAGTTACTCCCCTCTGGCGGGAGGCTGCGGTCCATCAGGACCAAAACCTCATGCCACAAGAACAGTTTTTTCCCGTCTGCTGTCAGCCTTATCAACAAGGCCCGGAACCCCCCCGACACTCTTCACACTCCACCTCTGCCTCATTTTGTCACATTGACATAGATACAACTCTATGCGTTACATTAACGCTCAGCTCGGACTTCCTTCTGAAAAAACAGACCGCGTTTCCGGAAAAAACAAACAAACAAAAAACAGACTTGTGTATATATATTTATATTGTTATATTTTGTCCTACTCTTATTTTTAGTAGATGTGTCATACACCAACTTCACCACAACAAATTCCTCGTATGTGTAAAACCGTACTTGGAAATAAAGCTTTTTCTGATTCTGATTCTGATTTCTGATTCTGATTTACTTAAGTCCAAGCCCCTACTGGTCTAGCTATCAGTGACATCTAGTATCTGTTAGCCGCTGCTGCTGCAGCTCTGCTGTGCAAAATCAAAACTGTAATGCATCCCGATCTTCTTGCTTGCTGATGGGGAGGGTCCATAAGACAACTGAGAGTCGGCACATGTCTTTCTGCAGGCAGCAGTCATCTCGTTATACACCGCCCTCTCTTTTTGCACAAGGGCAAGATGATCTTGTTGCTTCTTGACTGCTTCAGACTTTCTATCCTCTGGGAGGTTTGCACTTCGCACCAGCTGCTCGCTATTCTGTTGGCACTGCCAGCAGAGATCTGTACGTGTGATCTGTGTAGTTTTTTAGAAATTCCACAGCTCTGTCGATTTGTTCACGGCTGATGAACCTGGCTGGCAGTGGCTGTGAGCCCCTCTTCCTCAACCGTGGTCTTGCCCCATTCTCATCAAAGTGTTTGATTATGTCAATCAGAGTGTCTTTGCCAATTCTGAAAAAGGAAAACAAAGAAAAACCTTGTTTCAGATCATGGGTCATGCTAACAGGCACATTCAGTCAGTACTTTTTTCATGCACCTAAAGGTGTGTTATTCACCCGTGGGTGTGTTATTCACACATTTTTCAAGCACATCATCAGGTTGGTGTGTTATTCAAATTAATAGCAGATGCTCACATTGCGGCACGGCAAGAAGGTTGCTGGTTCGATCCCCGGGTCGAACCCCAGGTTCGAACCCCAGGGCCTTTCTGTGTGAAGTTTGCATGTTCTTCCCGTGCATGCGTGGGTTCTCTCCGGGCACTCCGGCTTCCTCCCACAGACCAAAAACATGCTCGTTAGGTTAATTGGCCTCTAAATTGTCCGTAGGTGTGAGTGTGAGTGTGTGAGTTGTCTGTCTGTGTGTCTGTGTATGTAGCCCTGCGATCGGCTGGCGACCGGTTCAGGGTGTACCCCGCCTCTCGCCCATTGCTAGCTGGGATAGGCTCCAGCCCCCGCAACCCCGAAATGGGATGCGCGGGTAAAGAAGATGAATGAATGAATGAATGAATGAATGAATGCCATATCTAAATTTCCCATCACAGCTTATAATATGATCATCTCATCTAACATAAGTTTCAATGTGCATATCATTTGCATTTTAAAACGACAATACTGAGCTAGCTAAAAACAATCTAAGGTATAGCCATAGCATCTAGCATGAAAAAACAGTTTGTAATCCCTATATGTGACTTCGAATGAACCCTAACATAACGTAGATAACTTGGACGTTAATGAAAAGTCACCCCATAAGAAACTGAAAAGTATTCCTGCCACCGATTAAATTAGAGGTTCGGGGGTGCTTTCTTTTTGTCGGGGGCTTCTTGGTGGATGTAGTCATCTTAGAAGTAACCACTGTACGTCTGTTCGCCTCAAGGTGTCCAATTATTCTCATGTCCTGCCACCAGAGGCGGTCCTGGCTAGTTTTTCACCCTGGGCGAAAAAAAAAAGAAAAAAAAAAAAACTAAATTGAAAATTGAAATTGCATAAATACAAATTAATATGATAAAATAAAATAAATACACTATTTGACACATGGATAAGCATAGATAATTTGTGTGGCTACAGAGGTAGATGGCTCCTCATCATCCTCATCAGACTTCAGGACCATGTCTGTGGCTGCTGTGGAGGTATCTCTAATTTTGGCCAGTGGGTGCTCCAGCTCCAAAATATTTCAGAAGTGCCCCTGAATTTACAATTAAGATACAATATGTAAGTTAGATCACACTTATATCACAAATGCATCAGTTACCTAATTAAAATAACCATAATGCATAATGTATTAAAATTTGTTAACATCCTATTAACTAAGCATAACACACTACAAATTATTCAAAAAGCTATATCACATGTAGCTTACAAAATGCCATGTCAATGTATCTTAGAAGTTATCTAAGTTAGCATAGACCCACGTATAGCATTAAAAATTCCACAGTCAGGACGTCTGTGTGAACTTGCACTTGATGTGTTGCAAGCACAAACTAGCCTGCGTGAACTTAGTTGCATGACATGATGCCTCAATTCTAATAGTTGCTAGTTCAGCAAAACTAAAAACCAAATACAGTCGTCTTCTATGGCTAAGTAGCAACATATTAGCGAGAGGCTAATAAATAGCCTATAGGCCAGGGGTCGGGAACCTTTTTGGCTGAGAGAGCCATGAACACCACATATTTTTAAATGTAATTCCGTGAGAGCCATACAATATGTTTAAAACTAAAAATACAAGTAAATATGTGCATTTTATGTAATTTCAACACTTTTAAAGTACAATAAGTCTCTGAATTCTTTTTAATAACATTGTTATGCTGTTGCTAATCAATGATGAGTATTTCTTACCATTAATGCGACTTCTGGTGCTGCATGGTTTTGCTGATGGCTTTGTAGTCTATTTGATACGTGGTGAGGTTAAGCTTCATGCAGGCATTGAGACTTCCATCCGTTAAACGTGATCGTAGGTTGGTCTTAATGTCCTTTAGATGTGAGAAAGACTGCTCACATGCATACGTAGAGCCAAATATTGTCAGTACAGCAATACTCACACGCTGCAGTGCGTGGTATGTGACGGGAAGCGCGTTCCAAGTTTTGACAATCAGCTGGTCTGCGGGTTGAAGTTTTTTCATTTCTGACCACTTGTGTTGGCTCGCCAACTCTGCTTGCTGTCGTGCAAGTCTTTCCAAATCTTCATTCAGTGACTTAAACTTATTCACCCACATGTCTGAGGCCTTCAGGTCAGCAGCTTGTAGCTCAAAATCTCTGACGGAGACACCGGGGATGTAACTCAGGTCAGCGCTGTCCACTGCACACTCGTGTGGATGGGTGATGAACTTAAAAAGACGAGTGCGCTCGCGAAATTCTCCAAAGCGCGCTTTGAATGACTGCAGGAGATTAGATGTGAAGCCTGCTAGCTGCTGAAGATCAAGATGTTGAGCAGGGTCACTTGCTGTGCATGCATCTTTAAACTCTCCCAGTTTTTCAAAGTGTAGTAAACGACCTGTTTCAATGTCGGCGATGAAGAGTTCTAACTTGTTTTCAAATGCAAACACTGCTTGTTGCAGGGATAAGATTGTATTTCCAACGCCTTGCATTTTCACATTGAGCTGGTTTAGATGTTCAGTCATGTCCACGAGATAGTAGAACTTCAGGAGCCACTCAGTGTCAGCTAACTCGGGATGCTCGGCATTTTTCATTTCAAGAAAAGTCCGGATTTCGCTCAGACAAGCCGCAAAACGGCGAGCACCCTCCCCCTTGACAACCAACGCACGTTGCTGTGCAGAAGCAGACCAGGATAATTATTCCCATGTCAGGCAGGGCTTTGTCTTCCCCTTTTTTCCCCGTGTTTTTCCCTGTTTCCTTTGCCCCCTTGTGGTCTTGTCTGTCTTCCCCTGTCTGTCCAGGTCCATGCTGGGAGAGTGCACCTGTTAGGCAGCTCCTCCTACCCGCCTCCTCTCACACACCTGCAAGTCATCACCTCATCACCTCCTAATCAGCTGCTGCATTTAACCCCGGCTCTTCTCTCCAGTATTCGTCAGATCGTCTGCTTACCTCCGTGGTATTCAGTGTTCCTCTGCCAGCCTTCTGATCCCCTGTGTCTTTTCGGTCCGCTGACCTGTGCTCTGCTTTTCTTTTGTAGGAGCATCTCGCCCTGTGGATAGCCTCAGCCCAGCCTCGGTTGTGAGAGGAGTTGGAGCTCAGATTCATCAGAGCGTGTTTTTGCTCTTGCTTTGTTTTCTTCCAGTTTTTGTGGACACCCTTGGTTGAACTGTGCAGAGTGGTTTTTGTGCTCTCGCCTTTTGTTTCCCCGTTTTTGTGGACACCCTTGGTTAATATATCCTTTTTGTTTCTACCTGCCTGTGCCCTGTGTGAAGCCTTCACAGTGAGTTCGCCTTCCTCTGGTCTCAGGGTGTTCGTACCCATAACATCCCAACTTCATCCAGCAGTGTTTTAAACTGGCGATCATTTAAAGCTCGGGCAACAATAAAGTTGACCACCCGAACGACCAGCGACATCACTTCACCAAGCTGCTCGCCACACATCTGAGCACAAAGTGCCTCCTGATGTAGGATGCAGTGAAAACTTAGGATGCGTCTCTTTTCATGTTCACGAAGAAGCGCTACGAATCCTCTGTTTTTCCCCACCATACACGGAGCACCATCAGTGCACACCGAAACAAGTTTATCCATCGGTAGATTTTTTTCTTTAGCGAACTCAGTGAAGGACTTGAATAAATCCTCCCCTCTTGTTGTCCCTTTCGTAGGCAAAACAGCAAGGCTTTCCTCATGTAGTGTGTCACCGACAACATACCTTGCAATCACGCTGAACTGGGATAAATTGCTTACGTCTGTTGACTCATCCAAAGCGAGAGAAAAAAACGGTGCCGCATTTATGTCCTTCACTTGCACTGCCTCAATTTGATTTGACATCATGATGGTACCATCGTGAACAGTTCTTGCCGACAGAGGCATGTCTTTCATCCGTTTAATTATCTTGTCTTTATTCGAAAAGTCGTCAAAAAGTTCATTGGCAACATCAAGCAAGAATGCTTTGGCATACTCCCCATCTGTGAATGGCTTTCCGTTTCTCACAATTGCTAAAGCGCCAGCAAAGCTAGCCGAATTCCAGTCACCTTGTTGGGTCCAAACACGGAGTTGCTGCTGACTAGCTTGCACTCTTGATAGTAGCTCTTGACATGCTTTCTTCCTGCTGTCCCCCGCAGGATATTTCGATGCAAATGTAGTATGGCGTGTGTCGAAGTGCCGCTTTATATTTGACCGTTTCATAGATGCAATTTTATCATTGCATATTAGACACACTGCAGAACCTGCTCTCTCCACAAAGGCAAATTCCTCTGTCCATTCCTGCTGAAAAGTACGATACTCCTTGTCTTTTTTTCTTTTAGCCATCTTCCCAAAAGGGTTTCTAAAATTAGTTAGCTGACAACTCGATTAAAACGAGGGAAGTTTACGTCCTGATCTCACGACAAGCCGTTGTGCGGACCCTTTTGCATATGCGCACATCGGCCGCTATTTTCGACAGCAAAATACGGCAACCCCATTTGAACAGTGTCTCTGCCTCATCTGCGTTGCCTATGCGATTGATAGATAGATAAATAGACACAACGACATGTTTGTTTGCCACTTTCCCACTGAAATTACTGCGAACCGGCATGCGCAAAGGATTTGTCTGCGAGCCAGATGCAGCCATTAAAAGAGCCACATCTGGCTCGCGAGCCATAGGTTCCCGACCCCTGCTATAGGCTACTGTCACTCAGGTCACTCATCGAAACCTGCATAATTTTATCTTTTACCCGTTTCTCCTCTTCTTCTTTTCTTCTTTTTCTGAACTGGGCACCCGATGGCTTCTTTGGTCTTTTACTTTGATCCATGATGAAGATGAAGACCCAACATCAATACCTTTTGCATTATCTTTTACCAACACTGTCTGTCCGCCCGTCAAACAACCGGAGTCACGTGATGTAAACAAATGCACATAGATGCATGCAAAGTTTTTTTTTATTTTTTACATTTTTCACATAACCCAATTAATTATATGTAGGTATATGGGTCTATATTAATTTTATGAAGGAAATGCAATTTATTTGGAAGCAGTTTGTGTTGTGTGGCCTGGGATCATCAGTCTATCCCTCGCCCCCCTACTCCTTGCCTCGTCTGACACACACAACCTGTGTGACTCTCAGCAGCAAGTTGACGTGACAATAAGGGCGCCCCAGCGCACACTCCACTAACTTGACATGGAAATGAGCGGTAGTCAAAACAAAACAAAACAAAACTGGCGAGTTTTGTTTTGTCTTTTTTGTTTTTTTTTTTTGAGGGTGCATAGATTGCACCCTGGGAAGTCACCCACATTGCCCATAGCAAAAAACGGCCCTGCCTGCCACTCTCTTTAGGCAGAAGAATTCATCCGTATGTTGTACATAAGCTCTGGAGAAAGTTTGCGGCAACACGACTGTGTCCCAAGGAGAGAATTCTCCTTTCTTCTTCCGTAGCATTTACAGTCAAAGTCACGGATCTTCTCCATTTCTCTGTCTTTATCGCCTTCAAATGTTACAATAGATATAGCTTCTGATATCTTACGCTCCAGCACCTCCGCTGTGAGGACGAGGGATTCTTCGTCATCTTCATCGTCAGCTAAGGTCAACTGTAGATTAGGGATGTTCTCCTGTGTAGTACAGTTGCTCTCGTCGATTTCTTCAGTTTTGTCTTCTAGTTTGGGTTCAGAATCAGAAGTGAGATCGGCGTCGGCATAACCAGAAGCATCTGTCTTGTTGAAGAAGTACTGCCAAAGATTTGCACTGTAACAGCCAGGATTTGACTCTTCAATGCATTTTTCCATGTCCATCTTCATTCAATAATGAAAATACATGCAGCTTCCTACTTTATATAAAGGAGCGGCTGCATAAGTAGCCATGTGGTTCCCTTTTAACGTGCAGCCGAAAAAAGAACTGAAGCGTGAATAGCCAAAGAAAGCCAGTATGCTAATTTACTGTTGAATCGCCACACCCCCAACTAGGACCAAGCTACCAGCGGGAATTTCCTCTAAAACAAACCAAATTCAAATACAAAGTTTATGGTTTTCAGGCCCCCAATACTGTTATTTGAAACATGGAGTGGCTTCTTCATGATTTCAACTTACATATTCTGCAAAAGAATGAAAATCACTAACTTTTTAAAAAAAATTGATTTTTCTTTGTTTACACAACTTGTGCCGGGCCGACTTATTGTTGGTTTTCTCATGGCTGATCACAAATCTGTCTTACATTCAGACAGCTAAATGTCTCAACTCTGGCTAGGCATGGTGAGCGTTGTTTTTTGCTAGTTTAACTTTACATTTAGCCTAGTCCTGGATCTCGCAATACGCTGATACAATGACACTCTGTCTCACTAGTATGTCTCCACAGACTCTTCCGACAGTCTTGAGACCATCCTGCCCTCCTCCTGCCTGGTCGGAGCTGTTACCTGAATGATTAAATCCCAGATCTGTGCTCTCAACCTGACCCAGGTAACATTCCTTCGCACCTTTGTTCCTGAAGCAGTCCGATCTCAAGTATTGCATTGGGTCCACACTGCTTGCTTCACCTCACACACATGATTATGGGGGCAAGAAGCACCGGTGAGAAGGTCTACCACCAAACCCTCCACCATCTGGACAGCCATGTGACCACCAGTCCTACAGCACAAACAAAAACATAGGTGACATTGGTGCCATGTCCAGCTACAATGATTTGTATTATACATTTTTTGAGGGAGGTAACAAAACACAGCCATGGAGGGCCAACAAAATTTATAACAATAAAACTAAGGACTAAATAATACAAACAGAGACAAAGTGGAAACAACCAATGATATAATCAGCAAACCAAACATAGCCAAGCAAAACTGCACTAAACAAACAAAACAGAACAGCAGTGGCAGTCAATGTGTACAAAAGAAAGAAAACACATTAATACGCTGCCAAACAAATTAATAGAAACAAAACATCAAGTCATCTGTCTAATTATTGTACAATACCCTCACCAGACAGCTTGACACATAGGGTGAGGGTCGACATGACATGGGATCTAGAGCCAATGAAACAGTGAGTAAAACACACGGCCGCTATTCATCAACTTAAAAAAATGACACTGACACCTACCATAGAAGAGGGAGGGGGAAATAGCACCACACAACCTGTTGCAACCTGGGTTGAAAGGAAGAGCAGCACCCTTGACCTGGCTTATATATTCAACAAATTGGTAACAAGGAAGTGGTAGGGGCTAAGGCCAGCCTGGTGCTATAGTAGCCCAAGAGGGACATTTCACTACTGGCTACGTTACTTCAACTCTGAGAGCTTGCCGGCCATGGCTGAGTTGGCAGTTTTTGATTACACTGTGCGGTACAGAATGCAGTTGCCTTGTCTAGGCAGCGTCCATTACAAGGTGAGGTTGTTGCCAGTCCAGCTTGCTCCGGGACTCCTGTGTCAGAGAGCTGACCCAGCCATTAGTGCTGTCCTTCCTTTTTTCCAGAAACAGCAGATGCCAGGCCGTGTAGAGAGACAGAGACTCCATCCTGCAGCACTGGGACTGCTGCGGCAGTGGGATCGTCTCACCTTGAAAGGAGCACTTCTATACAGGACGTACCAACGACCTGATGGTGGGGAGTGCATGTACCAGTTGGTACTTCCAGAAAGTTTGAGGGAAGAAGTGTTCCAGCAGCTACACACCCATCTTGGTCATCAAGGTTTTAAGCACACTACAGAGCTGATATAGCAGAGTTGTTATTGGTATGGGACTGCTACCAAACATGTGAGAAATGTAGTCTTTACACAACCCAAGGTCTGAACTCCTATGGGGCATTTGCTAGTCTCCAGACCTAATGAAATCTTGGCCATTGACTTCTCTGTTCTAGAGCGCTATAACATACACTCAAAATGCCTTTATTTTGCATTTTTTATGGTTGCTCAGATTGATGAAATCAAGAAACCAGGAGGAGCTTTTATTGAGTACCAAATGCTGTTGTTCATAAGGGTGAAAAATGTAAGAAATTGAAAGAAAAATACCGGAAAAAAGGCCTGTTAACTGTCTGCGGTTGGGAGGAGTCGAGTTGGTTAATGGTGGAAATGGTGTAACATTAGCTTTTGTTTTAAAGTCATGACTCCAAGCAACACAACTAATACTTGTTAAATCCGCGTTAACAGTTTCACCTAAAACAGGTGAACATAAATATCATACCCTGTCTTATTTTGAGACTATCCCTGTCTTTAGTGACTTTCACCGGACCTTTGCGAGTGGTTAGCCTTGCAAACAACCCTAAGGTAAACATCAACATTCAGTACCGTGCCGCTGAAAGTTTGCTGCTCGGACAGTACAGGACAATAAAAGCTATGCACCCGTCAAAAAACAAAATGACAGTCATCTCGGAGCACTTTGCTACCGAGGTCGTGGACCCAACTGCTAACAAGAAAGTGGTATGCCTCCATACTTTTGTATGCCTTAATGTGTTTTCTAGAGTAGAGCGATGTCTGAATGACCAGAAAGCTGGCTATATCTACTGTCTCAGTAGCAGGCAAAACTTTCAATTCAGTTAAAAAATCGTAACTCTTAATAAGGACCACATCCAACGTATGTTCTGATTTTCTGTGTGTACCTTTCTCTTGTAATCAATTCATATAAACTAGCCCAGTAAGAACTTTCCTTCATCTCATCCCTTGCAATTTTCACTTCTGGCACTCATTGAATTTAATGTCACGTCAACGGTGTAGCTCATACCACTTCCTTGTTGCCATTTTTTATTTAAACTTATAAGCCACATTGATATTACTGCTCTTCCTTTCATCCCAGGTTGTGACAGTTGTGTGGTGCTGTTTCTCCTCTCCTTTTATATGTGACAAGTGTCAAAGGCATTTTTTTAGGTTACCGAATAGCAGCCATGTGTTTTACTGTCTGTTTTATTTGCTCTAGATCCCCTGTCACGGCAACCCTCACTCTATTTGTCGAGCTGTCTGGTGATGGTATTGTACAATAATTAGACAGAGGTAAATGCTGACTTGATGTTTTGTTTCTATTAATTTGTTTGGCAATATGTGTTTGTCGGTACTTTGTCGGTCCTCCGTGGCTGCACTTCATTACTTCCCTCAAGAAATTCATAATACAAATCATTGTAGCTGTACATGGCACCAATTTTGTGAATTTAACCTATGTTTTGTGTATTTGTGTGAGTGCTGTAGGACTGGTGGCAGTGTGACCGTCCAGACCGTGGAGGGTTTGGTGGTAGACTTTCTCACCTGTGTTTCTCACAGCCTGGCCAGATAAACATACTTAAAAAGCACACATTGTATTGTGTTGCATCTATGCTAGCCCATGCCGCTCATTGTTGGTCACTGGGGGAAAAGAATAGCTAGCTGCTTAACAATGAACCAATTAAAACTCTAAACATCTAAACAATGCTTCTAAAACACCCTACATTTTGGCAACACCTTAACAAAACACACAATTTAGCAAACAAATTTCAAAGTGTGAGAGCATAAATGCTCAGTTTGTAGAATAAAGCACCAAGCCGAGAGCTTCCCCTTCCAATCTCTTCAGGCGTAGTGAATCAATCACAAGCATCTTCCAAAAAAAAAAAAAAAAAAAAAGCAATAGGTAGATCATAGATCAACTCTTACAGCAGGTATCTTTATACTTTTTAAACCATGTTTGTTATGGCTGTGTTTCTGGCTGCTCTGATTCTGCCTCTCTGTTTCTCCAGGGCTGGAGTGTGGCAGGGGCGGGGCTGATCTCCTCAGGTGAGCGGCGGCTGGACACACCTTTCACTAATCCTGGCTCATCAGAACTGTCCTTTTTAAGCTAGCTTCTCTCACACTCCTGTGCCAGATGATTCTCGCACGTGTCCTTTGTGTCTCGCCGCAGACTGATCTCCTGGTCCCTGCCATGCTTCTCCAGTCGACTTGTTATCTCGCTGTATCTTTTTGGTTCACTCCTGTGAGTTCATTTTTGCCTGCCTGTGTGCTTTTTTCCCCAATGGTGATTTTTCGTTCCCATACTAGTGGTTGCTGAGTTCTCCTCCAGCAGTGGTCTTTATGTTTTGCTTGCCTGTGTGCATGTTCTCCCTAACAGTGATTTTTTTGTTCCCTTACTAGTTGGCTGCTGAGTTTCTCCTTCCAGCAGTGATTTTGTTTTTTCACCTGCCTGAGCTGCATTATTCCCGTCCGGAGATTTGTGTTGTTACTTTGATTAATAAACTGTGTTCGAACTACCTCTATGCATTCTGGATCCTCACCTTCCTTGCAGTCCATAACAGAATCATCTGGCCAGAATGGACCCAGCAGAGACAGACAGTATGAAACGAGCCCTCACCAGCCAGGGGGTCCTGATTGTCCAGCACTAATCGACCCTGCGCCAAGTCATGGAGCATCTTCAGCAGCTAACCACCAGTGTGACGCAGCTGGGAGGACAACTGGCTGACATCAGGGACCGGCTTGCGTCTCCTACATCTCCCGTGGGCTCTCCTCCTCCACCCCCAGCTGCCAATCCTCCTGCCAACCCTGCACCTCAGCCCAGGGAACCCTATATCCCCATCCCAGCCTGGTATTCAGGTGATTTAGGTACATGTGCTCAGTTCCTCCACCAGTTTTCTCTAGTTTTTAGCCAACAGCCCACAATTTCAACTCAGAACACAGAGTTAGTTACTGATTATACCCTTTTCACGGAAGAGATGAAGAGAGTTTTTGATCACCTAGTCAAGGGCTGGGATGCGTTAAGTCGGCTACTTGATTTATGGCAGGGAAGCCAGCCAGTCTCCCAGTACGCGGTAAATTTTCGCATTTTGGCAGAAAGTGGTTGGGGTGAGCCAGCTCTTCAGGCAATCTTTTACAAGTCTTTTGTTTTCCCCAGCTAGCTTTCGCTTTCCACGGGTTCGACCAGTGGAGCCAGCACCACTGACACCCTCCTCTCTTTCCACCACCCCGGACACTCGACCCAGCCCCACGGAGGAACCCATGCATTTGGGACAAGCTCGCCTCATGCCTGTGAAGCAGCAGCAACGCCTCAGAGACAAGCGGTGCCTCTACTGCAGGCAGAAAGGACATTTCCTCGCTCAGTGTCCATAGGTGCCAAAAGACCAGGCTCATCAGCAGGCAGGGGGACACTGGTGAGCCTAATTTCCTCTTCCTCCTCATCCCAACTGCAGGTGCAAGGTATAATCCACGGGCCACAGCAAACACTCCTGTTACAGGTGCTGGTGGACTCGGGCGCAGATGACAATTTTATAGACTTGGATTTTGTTAATACCCATAATCTCCCCCTGAACCAGCTCACTACCCCGAAGGAAGTGTTAGCCATCGACGGAAAACTTCTGGAGGTAGTCACACATAGAACAGAACCAATCAAACTAATTCTCTCTAGCAACCACCATGAATTTATTAAGCTGTATGTATTCTCATCACCTCTCTCTTCTGTTATTTTAGGGATCCCATGGCTGAAGAAGCACAATCCCCACATCGACTGGTCCACTGCCACCATAAGAAACTGGAGCAATGGCTGTCATGCTCACTGTCTTAAATCAGCAGTTCCCACGAAGACCCCCGGCACCACTAATCCGCCCGAGATGGTGGACCTGTCCAATGTTCCCAGTGAGTATCATGATCTAAGAGAAGTTTTTAGTAAAGATCGGGCCCGGTCACTTCCTCCTCACCGCCCCTATGACTGTGCTATAGATTTGCTTCCAGGAGCACCTCTCCCCACCAAAAGACTATATAACCTCACAAAGCCCGAAAGAGAGGCCATGGAAGCCTATATTAATGACTCGTTAGAGGCAGGTTTGCCCAACAGCGAGGCCAGTCACCTGCGCACTTAACTGGCTCACCTGTGCTGCGAGTTGCTGAGTGGTCTCTAATAACGAGCGTAAAGCATGGTCGTGGTGATTCAGCCACTCACCCTGCTTACGCAAGGCCTTCTGCACCGCGGGATCCCCGTCTCTGTGCTGAGTGTCCATATGGCCAGATTGTTCTGTTATGTCTAGTAATCTAGATATTTTTGTAGGACCCAAAAATGGCAGAACAAAGCACTTGAACAAAGGGAGCCATGAACAAGAAACGGTTTATTATAATCACAAAACAAAGGTAACAAACACAACCAAACAATCCTGAAACTAACGAACACGAAATCAGCCCTAAACTAAACTATCAACTACACCGTGGCGAGCGGGTAGGAAAACAGATAACACGAGGAAGAAGTAACTAAGGTAGGAACCGCAAAGGGAACTATACACTAACAAACCAAATCTGTGAACACCGAGAAAACCACTAACAAAGGAAACCTGCACAAGGCGACTAGAGCACGAACAAAAGATCAAAAGACTAGAGAAGTGGCTGGAAAGTCAGGCAAGGACCATTGACAATCTGGCAGCGAGGCGAAGCCGCCACGCTGCTTAAGAGCAGGTGAAATTAGGGAGACAAGCCTCAGGTGCGCTGTCTGCCTGCAGCACCGCCAGGCCACACCTCCACTGCCGACACAGGAGGAGAAAAACAAGTAAACGTGAGCACAGGCATAAATAATAAATCACATTGAAAACCAACTCATAACACCCAGTGCTGTTCGACTCAAGCTCCCCGCCTCCCTCAAGGTGCACCCCGTTTTCAGAATCAGAATCAGAAAAAGCTTTATTGCCAAGTACGATTTTACACATACGAGGAATTTGTTTTGGTGAAGTTGGTGCATGACACATCTACTAAAAATAAGCTATTAAAGAAGTAAAAAATCTAAAAATATAACTATATATATACACAAATCTTTTTTTTTTTTTTCTTTGGAAACACAATCTCCCTCCTCCACAGTCTCCACGTCTCCCTCCTCAAGCTGGTGGTTGACAGCCCTCTGCACCCCCCAGCTGATCCCCCCCCCCCCCCCCCCCCCCCCATCAATGGTCACCCGGCGTTCACCGTTGAACGCCACCAAATGTTTTAACCTTCTTCACAGGACTGTTTTTATGTGAAAATTACATTGACAAATAATGACCTATTTATACATGAGTTCCCTTGTTTTAAACCCATGTGACTGTTATCATGGACAATATCACTTACATCAATTATCAGTTTCTGATAAAATAAACCTATTACATTCACAGCTTCCCAAGATTGAATATGCCCATAACTTCATGACCAGCACTGCAACCGGACTCTCCATATTTGAGGCACCACTGGGCTACCAACCGTCACCCTGGCCAGGAGGGGGAGATTTCTGTCCCATCAGTACAACATCACCTACCTGTTGTTGCCAGGTATGGAAGAAGACCTGCGCAGTTCTGCTATGCTCCGTAGATCAAAACAAGAAACATGCTGATAAGCATTGAATCCCTGCTCCAGTATACCACCCAGGTCTCAAAATTTGGCTTGCTTCAAAAAATATCCCATTAAAGACTGACTTCAGAAAGTTATCTCCCTGTTACCTTGCCCCGTTTGAGATGAAAACTAAAACTAAGCTACTCCATGAGATTGCATCCTACCTTCCGTGTCTCAACTCAAACCAGTTTTGTCTAGCCCTCTATGATATATCAGCCTCAGTCTGCCTTGTCTCCCTGATCTTCCTTCATCTGGCATTCCTTGTTGCCTGTTCAGATCAAACTCCAGCAAACTATACATTCTGAACATTTATTGTACTAATAAACTGCTCTCCTCTTGGGCCCTACATCTTTGCCATTATGACAGATCCGCACTTCAGTCACATTGACTTCTGTAGTGCTGACTGAAGACTTTTTGAAAAACTGAACTCAGTATTGAAAAATGCGATTTAGCTATTGTAAAAAAAAACCAAAAAAAAAAAACCCTGCAAATGAATGAAATATGGTTCTTCTCACACATTTCTCTTTTGTTTTCACGCAATCATCACATTGAAAACACGTTTTTTTTTCCCTTTTTTTCACACAAGTGTAGATACTGAGTTCTCTTGCTCATTCATTGTGTGAAACATGCAGATGTACAAAACATCAATCCCTATGATAAGCCTGAAGTCACATGGGTACCTGGTGTTTGCTGAAAATAGAAGCAAAGAAAGTAGATTAGGCAGTAGTTATGTTAAAGTTATGTAAGAGAAAGGGGGAATATTACAGTATGTTTGATGTGGATGAAAATCTATGACCTGATGTAAGTGACAATGGCAAGATGTGGAGCAGTAAGCAAACTGCCTACAATATTTTGTTAATCTTAGTTTTGTTCATCATCATTAACTGACTGCATGTGTCATGTATTCAGTGGAGAAAAACAAAAACAAAGTAATTAGCAAGTATGCCATAATGGTTCTAAGCACAGTGATATTTAGCAAAAAGTAAAAAATGTTAAATTTGAAAAAAAATGTTCGTGGACTATGAGATGTGTATTCTGAGGGCTGAGCATATGAATCAGTGTTTTGCACTTTGTATGTAAGGACAGCATTATGTGTAAGGGTAATAGTTCAGCAAGCAATAGTTCGGCACTCTGCATATTGAGACTTTGTTGTTTAAACTGCAGCAAAACAATTGTAAAATACTGCTTGAAGAAATAGTGGAATGAACTACAAAGCCTTCAGGGAGCACATCAAAATCTTTATATTTCTACATTTTGGTTTTGTCCACCAATATTTATTTTGCATCTAATGTGCATAATTTGATTTTATTTGTAGCTGTTTTAATATTTGTAAAACATGTCATATTCAAAAAAAAGTTGCACAGACAAGTGCAGCGACCATCTGATAAAGTCCTGAAAACACAGGTTGCCTAATAAGGTTAATAATAATGGCAAAACTTTCTAAAGGAAATCAAGATTTGACAGGACTCAAGCTTCTGTTCTGCCTCAGTGGCATTCTGTTAGGTGAGATGACCTTTGACAACACAAAAAATAACCTCAGAATGAGCTGTTTACACCTGTTAGAATGTCATACAGCATGTTACTGGGCTTCCCCCCCGCTTACTGCTGCTGCTAAGGCTTCCTCTTCAGAAATGTACTGGTGTACCATTTGAGGTTGTTGATAGCGAAAATGACTGAGATGATGAGTTTACACAGAACAGTCATTCTGACACCAGGACAAAAATGAGATATTCATTATTGAGAAACATCTAATCTAAAAACATGTTCTTTACAGAAAGTTTAAAACCAGGTATTTCATTGAAGTTCCAAGCTCAAAAAAATATGCTTACAAGTCAGGAAAGGCAAAGTGTTTTTAGTTTTTTGAAAGAATTGCCAGACCTTATTGTAAAGGTAGTGTTGTTTGTAATTTATCACCACTGGTGAAAGTGAACTCGATCACTGAAAATAACTAAATACAGTGGTTTACGTGCTGTACTTACAGGATAGTTGTTTAGCTAAATTAATTGCTGAGATCTGGGATGATGATGATGACATCACTTTTTAAAGAAGTCAGGTGGTTCAAGAAAAACAAGCAGTCAGATGATGGGACAGTTTTTAAAGAAAAACTATGTTTTATTAAGTGGAGTCTTTATTGTAGCCCTTTTTTTTTCCTTTTTTAAAATCAGGTAGTGTCATTGAGCTGAAGAGCTTTTACAAGAGAGACATGATCACAGGAGCAGGAGAAATAATAACAGATAAGACACACAACAAAACACAACCAGTTACATGCAAGCATATATAAACTGCAACATAAACAATCACACACATCTAAAATGTTCAAATAATAGAATTACTTTAATCTATTTGCCAGAAACTTTGAGTTTTAATATCCTTTGGAATTTATTACTTTCATATGGTGCAAAGTACTGGAAGACAGTCTGTCCCAGTTCAGTATTTACTGGTGGGGAATCAAGAGTTAAGCAGTCCTGGGATGTGCTTTGGTGAATTGCAGTTTTCAATTTAAGAAGACATGTTATATACTGAGGCAGGTTTAGTAAGAGACCTTTATAAACAGTGTAGTTCTATTCTGGATGCAACTTTCTCATATAGAACACAGTGATGAATACAATATTTATATCCTAAAAAAAATGCAGGCTACGACAGTAAACTGCATCAAGTTGTTTTAAGGGTTCGGTTGCCCAAGGGTTTTTCTGTCCTCAAGAGAAAAATATGCTTTATTACTACGTAAGAAACCCATTCTATTTTCAATGTCATTCCCAGATATTTAAAAGACTGAACAACTCAGTCATGAAGGCAGGATTTACTGCCTTCATGTATTAGACTGCATTAGTTTTAGCTAAATGGGTCATATATAAAAAAAATGAGTGTAAATATAATGTAGTTCACTGTTGTTTATGTATACCAATCTCAGATTTTTTTATGTTCTGTTGTCACAGGGTTTCTAAAATAAATTTTGGATTTGTAAAATGGAAAAGAACAGATCTTAAATGAACAAAGACTTTTTGAGTTGACAAATTTTGTTCAAGTTATTCCATGAATCTGGAAAGCTTTTTACCATATTTAAATCATAGATGGAATTAATATAAAGACAAAGCTGCCAAAAAAGCCTGATTTCTTTGAAATTCTGCATTCAGGACTTTCACTAGTAAAATGTTATTGGCACTGGTAGAATTTGACCTCTAATGAAACACATACTCCCTCGCACTCAGGACTGAATCAGCTGAGTAAGCCCTCACATCCAACACCTTTGGATATATGAATATGATTTTCACTCTGAATCATGCACTGAGAGGGAACATCATTTAGAGTGCACATGCAAGTCACCGCCATCGTCAGCAAGAATCAAAACAGAATTGTCACATCATCATCATGTGCTCAGACATGTTGTGGGATCAGAAAGTACAGTCATCAAAGCTTTTCTCACACTGTTGATATTCACATGAGAACCCTGTTCAAAGTATGGTACAGTACTGGCCATACTCAAATGATGCACTGTTTCCAGCACATCCGTTTCAGTTATGTTTGAGAATTTGTCAATACTTATGTAGTAAGTACTTAGTAGTACTCAAATAAATTAAGCACCTAAAAAGTCCAAATTGAATTAATTAAGGAGCCCTTAAATTGTTGAAACATGTCTATCTGAAAAACTTACAGTATCTAAAAACAATGGCCTCACATTCTGCTTGAAATTAGGTAGAAAAAGCCTGCCAAGGAGAAACTGTGAATTGACAAAAAGCCTTCTCAACATGGAAAAACACAGGAAAAAACCCTTTAATAGAAGACATTTGCCGCAGGTGTACATAATGAAATGAATTGATGGCTGAATTCCATTTAGGTGCTTCAGTTTCAGGGTCCTGCGATTGTGCATTGCATGCTGGCTCACTGTCTCCCTGTTATGGCTTAAAGGGAAACTTGAATAGAACGTCATTAGTAACACCTGTGCTTTTCTTGCATACCAGGATCCACAGGAAAGGGTTGGAGACACAAATCACAAGGACTCTGTTGGTAAAAACAGCTGTGTGCAGCAAACAGGAAACACTGGGATTAATGCAAATGTGAGAAGAAACCAAAAAAGGAAGCATGGAGAGCAATGCAGTAAATGTAATGTGTAAGTTTATGTAAATGTAAGTATGTAGATCAACAGTAAGTATTAAATTCACTTGGGACAGTACCTCACGATCTCTCTAAGACACCAGCTGAGGTACTGTATGTATGCCTACAGCTTGCCTTGTAATTTTAGTTTTATAGTTTCTATTTTCATTTCTATTCTTATTTTTATTTTATGAGCTTCTAATGAATTAGATTTTACTTTCTTTCTTCGTCTACTTGTGCTGCTGCAACACCTGATTTTCTGAAGGATTGTTTCATCTTCTTTCATCTAAATATCATTGTACAATGTAAATGTATATGACAATTGTCAATCTGAACGGTACATCAAAAACCTAAATCTGAATGCTTTAAAATGTGACTTTCTCACCTTGCTGACTTTAAGAAGTTCAGATTCTTTATGCAAAGATTTTCGCCTTAATTTGAGGATGTTACATTTTAGAGACAGAGTAGAGTAACAGCCATTATGTTTTGAAATGAATGTGATGGGTCTTGAATTACATGCATGGCAACTAAGGAATTATAAATCTACTGAGATAACTCAAAGCATGTGGTCTTAGTAAGTTTAGCAAAATGCTGGATGGCATTTTAACTTCTTCAATATTTAACAGTATCTTTTTCTAATCTGAAAGGGTTTTAATTAATCTGACCACACTTATTCCTCATTAAGAGAAAACTATTCGCAATGAGTCTGTCGAATGTCTTGAGTCTCAGGAAGTTTTCAGCAGCACAAAAGCAATTTCCATCTGCCATTTAAATCAATTATTTACTGCAAGAAGTAAGTTCAGAAATATGTTTGTGATTTTGGAGAGCCAACCCTTTAAAGGACCGTGCCAGTTACATTCAAAATATGAACATGCGACTTTGACTGATGACTGGAAGGCAGGAAGAAAAGATGAACATGAGGCTTAACTGATCCCAATAGTTCATTCAGATGACGAGACACATCTTTGTTACTTGAAAAGCAGCAGAGAACAAATTTTCGGAAATCCCTATTTTGTTTAATGCTTCAAAGAATTCCCATTTAATTAGAAAGACCAACAACAACTGTGCAACACTTCAATGTCATCGATCTGGGATGTAAGATGAAACAGAAATGTGTTGGGGTTTATGCATTCCTGATGCAAGTACGCTAACAAGTAAAATAACTCATGTCAAATAATCAATGTGTTTACTGAAAGCTTGGCATATTGCTGATGAAAGAACGTTTCAAACAAAGCAGATTAAATGTGTGCTAAGGTGGAAAAAGCTGTTATTTTTCTGGGGCCTTTTGAACTTTTGTATAAAGACAACTGTTATTTTTGCTAAAACAGCTTACTTTCCAACAAACATATTTTTTCAGTTTGTCAGTGCGGCGTTTGGAAAGTGTTGAAGACTTTGCTGCAGTTCCTTGTGTTTTGATTTGCTGAGGACTTTGCTGAGGAGGGCTTTAACTTTCCAGTCCCCTGTAGGTATATATACTGAGATATCTTGCAGCTTTAAATCACCCTCTTCTTCCAAGACTGTCGTCAGGTGAGTACTCAGCATATACAGTGTATCAAGTACCTTAAATCATTTTTAGAGAAGATAGTAAGATTTAAATGTAAAAAGATTTAAATGTAAAGTTTACATTTAAAACATAAATGTAAACTTTACAAAATTCACACAATATATATTTTAGATGATATTGTGAAACATATCTGTTCTCTTTGTAGTGTATAGTGTGTTACTTTTTGCTTGTCCTCACACAATGATGCAGTCTTCTTCAGATTTAGGTCTGTCTGTCATACTTTGTTAGAGTTTTAGTTGTTGAAAACCATATTTCCTGTGGAATAACTCCCCCTCTGATTCATTTCAAAGTATCTCCCTTGAAGAAAAGGAAGACAAAGGCAAGTAGGAGGTTCTGCACAGAGGGCATACGGTAAGCACAAATCTTAGTGTTTTACACTAAAACTTCGAATCATCTTACTGGGATCATTACAGAGTAAGAAAAGGGAAATACTATAGAAAACAGAATACATTTAGGATTACAGTATGTGGTCAGGGAGAGCAATAAACTGTCATTGAGTGCAAACCTTGTGAATATGGTCTATGCAGTTGACACGTCCATATATTTGAAATCATGAATATATTAATGAAATACACAAAAGTGGTATGTTGCACAAAAGTGTTCAGAGTACAAAACACAGGCCTTGTTTGGTTGAAGGAACCAAAATCTCATTTTGATAATATTCAAAATTCTGATATGAAACCACTGTCTTGTGCATTTTCTAATGGTGACTGAGGACTTTTGCTGACTAGTTCCATACACATTGTAGAGGACATTTTTAATGAAAGTTTTGATTGAATTTCAGCAGCAGAGATTTTGAAAATCTTTTTCCTTCATTCTTTTTAAAATTACCACATTAAATAAAGTCATAATTTGGTCAGTGCTCAGTACAGTGAAATTGAAGTCGCACATTCCTTTTATCCATCTGCAAAATAACTTATCTTCCAGATAAACATGAATCTCTCAGAAAGGTGTTATGGTCATATTTGATTGTAGTTCTTCCACTGAACGTCACATTGCAGCGAATGCAGTAAACAGTAAAAGGATTATATGAGAGCATTCCCCAAAAAAGCAGATTTATTCTGTCTAGGTTTAATTCAAATTTTGCTCATCAGCTAAAGTGAATTCTATGAAGATCAAATAAGATCACATTTTATATATATATCACAATATCTCACAAGATTTGTTGATATTTAATATATTTAGATACATGAACAACATCACATCTGATGTGTTGAAGTATACGGCATACAAGCATCATCAAATATGATGATAATGTCCATTTTGTCTCTGATGTCTCAGATTTGAAAGACATAGCAAGTGATGCTGATAATGAATATGAGAGCAGCTTTGAACCTGGAGCCTCCGGAAGTCCAAAGTTGCAAGAAAATGTATAAAAATATCTACAGAAAAGTTGTGTTTCTTCTGACCTTTAATCCTTACAGTTTTCTTGTTGATTACGGTACAGTGATAGATCAAAATTACTCAAATGAAACAAGAAAAAAAACACTTTGTTTGAACTGGTGTCAATTGGTGATTAGCAGTTGCTTTGTTTTAAGGGTCACAAGCCAAAAATGTTGGATAAAAATATGGCAGTGATTCTTCTTTCCCCGTCCAATAGAAGTCTGAACCTACATCTTAAAAATAAAGGTAAAATCTTGAGTATTTTCCCATATCATAGCCTCTGCAGGTGTACGCTTATACCTAAACTAAATGCTTTGGTAACTTACTTTCTTTCACCTTTAATATAGTGCCCCCTTGGACCTTGTAGATGCCTCACAATTCATAGCCAACAATAGTGTTGTTGGTTGATGTAATGCTTGGGAATGGTTTTGTTTTTATTTTCCTTTCTCTTTTACATGTACAGCTCATTCTCCTACATTGAATGTTTTTGTGAGTTTCGCTTGGCTAACTGAACAGCAGTCAATCAGTTTTAAGGTAGCATCTGGTTAATGGAAAATGTCAGATAAAGTAGACTTTCCACATTGAAAGAGCACACACATACCCAAATACACACTGCTTCTATTTATAATGGTGACTCATATGTCCCCACCATCATTTAGTATCATATTCACAACAATCCAGAGCAGAGAAGCTTTGATCTTGATGTTTGTGAAATAGTCACAAAATTTCATCGATCAGAGTTGTGAACATGCGCAAGAATGCAAAAATTTTTGTTACACTCAGCACACTAAAAAGGAGAGGGAGGGAGATGGTCTGGGTGGATGAATAGGTCAGACACAGGAGATTGGGCTTTGGTGCCTGTGTGTGTGAAACCAAGCCCAAGTTAGCATCAGCAATTTTTGAACCACGTTAGCCATTGCACAAAATCATCTCATGTAAACAAAGAAGATAAAGGTGCACACAAAGTGAAACTGTCACCTGAATTTTTTTCTCAGCAAGCTTAATTTTGAAAGTCTAAGTGGACATTTCATATGTATTACTAACTATTAATAACTTGACAACAGCATAAGAACAAAGGTGAATGTGGTGCAGACATGAAAGATAGATGGAGTACCCCACCCCCCCCAAAATAGAACATTTGTGGCCATGTATATGAATCCTATAGATGAAATTTCTTGACTGTTTCACAAACTGCTGTGAGACTGTGTTGGTCCAGGACATCAGCCACGTAAATAAGAAATTTCTAGTGTATGCTTTGATCAGCCTGTGTGAGAAGTTATATTATTGAGCTTGTTGGAAAGATAAGATGAGGTGTTCAGTGGAATAACAACCATGGAAGTTGGTACTCCTGTGCATGTTGTGTAAAGCCTCAGGAAGCTTTTCTAAAAGCTGCAGCCATCTTCTCTGCAGAAATCAGGAAATGGGGCTTCAGAGGTGAAGAGAAATCTATTGCCGTTATGAGGCATTCACCTAACTCTGGCACATCGGTGAAACAGAACACCTAAAGCATTTGCTACATGACAATTGAAAAACTGACTTTCTGCTCTTCCTTATCCTTGTTATTGTGTTACATCACTAGTTCAGTATTATTCACTCCTCTTGTATGAAACCACACGGTCTATGGCAATAAGATTAAAAGGGAAGAAAAACTGGCGATAAGAGCACTGTCAGGGGAGTCTGTATATATTTGCGTCTATATATGTGCACTAAAATTTTGAGGACAAAAATGGAGTACTGTAAATCTGGTAGAAGCCTCACAGACCACAGAGGCTTTCAGTAAGGTTTTCAGATTCAGATGTGTCTCAGTACCATTTGGAGCCACTAAACTGCAATTATGCTTCTTGTGCATGTAACACATACAAAATGACCAATGTTTATATTAGGCCAAAATCAAATGCTGTGACCTCACAGTTATATATTTTCTGCATGGTTACAGAGATAGTGAAAAAACCCACAGTAGCTGCATGACTCCAGTGATGGCAGCAACAGTCTGCTGGTCCACCACTTTGGTCCTCATCGAAACAACTATTGGATGGATTGTGATAAAACGTGGTTCACACATTCATGTTCCTCTCAGGATGAACTGTAATAACTTTGATGGTTCTCTGACTTTTCATCTAGTGCCATCATCAGGTCAACATTTACTTTGTCCAATACTGTGGTTTATGACCAAATAGTGGCGATATAAATATTCTATCAAGTGAATGTAATTTAATATTCTATATAACTATGTAACACAATATTCTCAGAGAAACTCTCCATGAGTAAAATGACAGGAATGTCAATTGTAGCTAATTGAAGTTGCCTTTAATGTTCACCAAATCTTTGATAAGTCACAGTCAAGCCAGTTTTATTTATATAGCTCAGTATTACAAATCACAACTTTGCTTTAATAGGCTTTACAACATCACAGGACAGCATAGAGTGCAACACTTCTTTCCTTAAAAAAAGTATGTTTCCATGCACTGTCCAATGTAGTTTGACAGCTTCATTGTCTGGGGTTGTTATGTCATGTATCGTGTGAAAAACATTAGCACTGAAGGGTATGCGCACACCTCAAAAATGTAAACTAAAATACTTCTTCATAAAAAATACCTCATGGTGAGTGTACTTGGTTCCATAATCACTGGTCTCTGTCTTCTGCTGGGGAAGGTGGTGAGATGTAGTTGAAATCTCCGGAAAAGACTGGTGGACCTTGAGTTAATATTTTCTCCTGAAATAATCTGAACATCACAGATGAATTTTACATAAACTCTAGAGGAGGATCTACTGAAGTTTAAAGATACAGTCCAGTCAGCACAAAGTTGGCCTTTTAAATACTACAGAAACATAAAAAACTGGTTGTCAGAGATTGATTTTAAGCTCCGTTAACTCAAGTTTGCAACACAATCACCCGATTTTCTGCAGATAAACAATGATGTTGTTTAGGTATTCATATCACTCTAAAGGTATGACTGTCCCAAAGTAATGATCTAACACTCTAATGAGGACATCAGCGCTATCTCATGATCTCTTCAGAAAAAAACTAAAGGTGTCATGACGATAACATTCTGTGTAGGCTTACTTCCTTTTCCTCTTGTTATTTTAAATCTTTTCATCTGCTGTGATGCCTCTTGGTCTGAGGGCTGAGAAGAATGATGAAACCATACAGAAACCTGTTATCCCAAAATAAGGAGATCATTTAGTCTGATTGTTAAGATCAATAAGTACTGCTGAATTTCAGTTAATTCAGTTCAGCTCAATTTAGGTCTAAAACATTTAATGTTAGTTCATTGATATACTGAATTACAATTACAATCAATTTTAAATCTTCATGTGCACTTTTGTGTACATTAGAACTTAGTTACAGTAATGAAGCATAAATTCACAGAGGCCACATTGAACTTTGGTACTTACACACATTTGCCCAAACATTTTTTTTTTTTACCAGATTGCTGCCCTGCCTCCTGGACTGATATAGTGATGTAATGA
Organism: Chaetodon auriga; assembly: GCF_051107435.1. NCBI lineage: Eukaryota > Metazoa > Chordata > Actinopteri > Chaetodontiformes > Chaetodontidae > Chaetodon > Chaetodon auriga. The sequence continues at coordinate 26,753,283 of NC_135083.1, forward strand.
TGTCTTCATACTTTATCTTCTTTAACAAACCAAATCAAAAGGTAAAACTGTAAAGAAAAAAAGATTTATATACAGCTCTGGAAAAAAATTAAGAGACCACTACAAAATTACCAGTTTCTCTGATTTTACTATTTATAGGTATGTGTTTGAGTAAAATGAACATTTTTGTTTTATTCTATAAACGGACAACATTTCTCCCAAATTCCAAATAAAAATATTGTCATTTGGAGCATTTATTTGCAGAAAATGACAAATGGTCAAAAGTGTTGTACAGTGTTTTCAGACCTGAAATAACCAAAGAAAACAAGTTCATATTCATTTATAAACAACACAATACTAATGTTTTAACTTAGGAAGAGTTCAGAAATCAATATTTGGTAGAATAACCCTGATTTTCAATCACAACTTTCTTGCCTCTTGGCATGCTCTCCACTAGTCTTTCACATTGCTGTTGGGTGACTTTGTGCCACTCCTGGTGCAAAAATTCAAGCAGCTCAGCTATGTTTTATGGCTTGTGACCATCCATCTTCCTCTTGATTACATTACAGGGGTTTTCAATGGGGTTCAGGTCTGGAGAGTGGGCTGGCCATGACAGGGTCTTGATCTGGTGGTCCTTCATCCACACCTTGATTGACCTAGCTGTGTGGCATGGAGCATTGTCCTGCTGGAAAAAAAACAATCCTCAGAGTTGGGGAACATTGTCAGAGCAGAAGGAAGCAAGTTTTCTACCAGGATAACCTTGTACTTGCCTTGATTCATGCGTCCTTTGCAAAGATGAATCTGCCCAATTCCAGCCTTGCTGAAGCACCCCCAGATCTGGAATTTCCCCTCTTTTCTGGAATTTCCCCTCGCGGGACAAATAAAGGAATATTGAATCATCACTGATCCTCCACCAAATTTCACAGTGGATGCGAGACACTGTGGATTGTAAGTCTCTCCAGGTCTCCCTCTAACCATTAGATGACCAGGTGTTGGACAAAGCTGAAAGTTGGACTCATCAGAGAAGATGACCTTACTCTAGTCCTCTATAGTCCAATCCTTATGGTCTTTTGCAAAACTAAGCTTGGCTCTTGTGTGTTTCTCATTGATGAAGGGCTTTTTTCTAACTTTACGCGACTTGAGGCCTGCCCCTTGGAGCCTGTTTCGAACCATTCTCTTCACCCCAGCTGCCATTTGCCATTCTTTTTGTAGGTCACTTGATCATCCTATGGTTGCTGAGTGACATTTGAATGAGTTGACAGTCGTCCCGGTCGGTGGAGAGTCGTTTTCGCCCTCTGCCGGTCTGTAGCTTTGTTGTCCCCAATGTCTGCTGCTTACATTGTTCTTATGAACCGCCATCTTAGAAATTTTAAGGATGGAAGCAAAATGACACCCACTGTAACCCTCTGGCAGTAAAGCCAGAATTGAACCCTTCTTTTCCTCACTCAAAACTTTTCTTTCAACTCTTTTGGCATGGTCAATAGTTATTTTTTGATTCCAATCAATTTTGAGGTAGTACTAGCACTGTTTTTGCCAGCTAGCTGGTCCTATTGCAAGAGGATAATGATGACCACAGCAGTGGTTTTTATACTTTTCTTTGTTAAGTTTGGATTTGGTTGAGGTGATCACGTAATCAGTACCTCATTAAGTCGAGGTGTGCTTGTAATTGTATTTGTAATTCAACAGACACTGGAATGGAATGGCTGCCATACATGTAGAGATGCTTAAAAAAATTGTAGTGGTCTCTTAATTTTTTCCGGAGCTATATATATAAAATTTCAATGTGATTACCAATCATTTTCTTTGGTAAGCTGACATAAGATAAATGTGAGAGTGATGTTTTCAGATGTTTGATCTAAATTTACCCAACCATTTCAAAGTGTCAATGTAATTGGGATGTGTGAATTGAGATATGGGAGTAAGTGAGTAATAAACCTACACATTGATAGAAGTAACAGTATGAGGCATGTGCAACTCTCCACACTGTAATGTGACTGATTACAATATCCACACAGGAAATACTTCCTCAAACCCATTTATGCAAATACTGTACACATTGACTCAAAGAAAACCTAACAAATATCAACCATTACAAAAATCACTTGAAGTGTGTAGTCTCGTGACTAAAGCTCAGACTTTGATGAACTTCTTCTAGGGAAGATAAAATTGAGAAGGAAAGCCAGAATGAGAGATGGCAGTGAGAAACATGTTGAGTGTTCTCGTTTTCTGCTGAATTCCTGTTTCTGTGAAGTGCATTTGCATAGTATATGGTGTTGGATGTCAGCTTTATCGTATTGGTGCACGCTAAAGGAAATTTCTGTTGTGACAGTGACATAGCTGAAAGAAAGTTACCGAAAACTTACATGATAGATCTTTTTCTTTATGAACAACACTATATTCATTCACCCAGAATGTTAACATTCAAGTGAGCATGCCCTCCAGTGGTTGTTGTAATTCTCACAATAGTAAAGGAGGACATCAAGTAATGATGTACCACATCGTATGGAGACACAAGGGTTGTGTTCCAAATCACATACTTTTTACTTAGTCGATACTGCAGCTGCCCTTAAAAAGTATGTGCTGTTGCACACGGTGTGGATACAACTGGGACATACTACTTTGGCATGACATTGTGCATTGAAGTATGCAATTTGTCATTTGGCATAAAAAAATGTATCTTCATTAGATTTGTTGCTAAAGTGAGCAACACTTAGTTTGGACTGTATCAGTACACCTGATCACAATGAACGGTAGCTCGCTGAACCAGATAACATGATAGCTTGTATCTAGTGAGGATGTTTCTTGGCTCATTCAGTTATTGAACACATCATTTGTAAACATTAGACAGAGCATCAGTGATGGGTGATAAGATCAGCAGCATAAATGTGGATGATCACGGCAAAAAGAAAGTATATTTGCAGATAGCTAATTACTTCATCTATTTTTCTGCTGAAGAGCTGACATGTGAAACCATTTGAGACTTACCTCGCAGGCCAGTTATCTACAAAAACACAGTATGTAACTGTGAGAAACAGCTCTCTGTATCCTCCAAAATAATCTCAATCAACACCTCTAAACAACATAAACTGAACATTATAACCTTCATGCAGGGAGGATTTATAATCAGACTGTCAGACTGTATTAGTTTTAACTCAGTGTACCTAATAAACTGGCAACTGAATATATGATTATTGGCAACGTAGATACTTGCCAACATTGTATATTTTAAAGAGTAGCGGAGTGTAAATACCATATCCCACCAACAAGACCCCAGACTAGCTCTCTGTTAATGTTAATAGTTTACATGTGAGATACAATTAATGTAAGCTACAGACATTTAAACAGCCTTCCTTTCAGCTGCTGGTCTTCACTTCAGGTGTCTCTCTAAGGAGAGAAGAACAGTGACTGACAACAATGAAGGCAAATGGAATTATATTAATTTTCCCTATTTTGGACAGTTGTTTATCTGCACAACACAACCCCTCAAGTTTATGGCTCCCTGTGACTAATAACAGTGAAAATTAGACTGATGAAATAGTTTTACATGTACATGAAGATGTTGTTGAGTGCATCTTCAGGACATTTCAATGTGCTTGTTGGATCAGCATCACATTTTTGGGATCAGCATCACATTTTTTGAATGTCATTTCATTTCACATTATCTCATTATCTACCTCTGTCTGTTTGGAGGTGATAGACAAATGTGGAACAGTTCTGCCATGAATTCTACTTTTATGAAGATGGTAAAGTTCAGTTTTAGTTGCATTTGCATTGTTTAGACAGAGTCAGAAATGTGTGAATTCAATTATGTGTTTATTAAGTAATAGTTAAAGATGGTGTTGTGCTGAACTACATTTGTCCTTCCAATTTACATACATGAGGGGGACAGAATATTAGAAACACTTGAATATAATGCAGCTTAGTACAACACCATGAGCACCATGACCTTGATTCAAAAACATATAATTGAATGAACACCTTTATGACAGCATAAAAAACTCTGAACATTATAGGCAACAAGCACTGAGCTAACCTGCCACCTAAATCACAGCAAATCTCCACAGTGACGACCCACAAAATGCAGAATAGATTGTTTCTGTGTTGTTACTTCTGTTATCAGGGAGATTGTTTGTCACTAGACCCATCTGCATGGTGTTGCACAGTGGTGGTAACAAGAGAGGGAACTGCTGAAATGTTGTCAGGGATTAACAGCTGATCCTGATGGAGGGTCCCATGTCCTCAGTGTATGAACCCTTGTAGTTTGAGGAAGCAGAAATTTGGGTGTTGGGCCAGCCTACAGGTGGGAGGTTGATTCAGAGTTAAAAGTGGAGACTTTCAGCTTTAGCATGAGGGTATTTATTATTTGACCATCAAATTCAAACAATCTGCAACCAAGTACTAAATGTAACCATTTTATTTAGGAGAGTTTACACTTGAAGTCCACAGTCAGTATTTCATTTTAGGTTCTGTACTGGAGTACAGAGACTAAATAACAGATCAGCCAATGTCTAAACACTGAGTGTAGGTGTGTAATCTCACATCTGTAATGCCAACCTCATGAAAATGTTTGGGAAACACTGGCTTCAGTGTGTATTTATGTCCTTCGGTGTATTGACCTGAACACTGTGTCATCTTTCTTTACCTGTCTCAGTTCTCTCCAGCAGCAACAGGCTGGACTCTAGTCAGGACCTGGTCTCCTCTGGGTCTATGACGTGGTCTGCTTCTGGCAGTGGAATGCTCTCATCAGATCATTCAAGGACCTGTAGCATTACTGGTGGTGTGGACTTGAATGTTTTTGCTGTCATTGTGTGGATCAGCAGTTGACTCTGTGTGTGTCTGGAGATGTTTGGAGCAGTGATCATCCAGTGAAGTTCATTTAGCTCTCACAGTCAGCTGTCCACATCTCCTTTTCTTCCTACTTTTGTGGTGGAAGAATGTTAAGGCTATTGTGAACACCTGTGTGTCTTTCCTGGCCTGCTTTCTGCCATCTTTCTCTACCTGGAGGAGCAAAAAAGAAAAACTTATCTACCCACTCGCTGGAAATAGCATAGAATCAAATGTTTTGTTGGATGCAGCTGGTTGCTTTGTTTATTTTGCATTGATTGACCAAGCTTCTTTCTTGACTTAAACTGAGCAGCTGCTGACAATCATTGATATTCACTTGTTGTGCATGTTGATGTGAAGATGTTTACATTAGGATGTGACTCATTATGACCATAGAGGCATGAGAATAATATTACTGCATACATACTGTAAATGAGTGGTGGGAAAAGTACTCAGATCCTTTACTGAAGTCAAAGTAACAATACCGCAGTGTAGAAATACTCTGTTACAAGTAAAAGTCCTGCATTCAAAATTTGTAAAGTAAAAGTACAAAAGTATTTGCATCAAAATATACTTCCATCACAAAAAGTAAAAGTACTCATTATACAGAATGGCCTGTTTCAGAACAATGTATATTACTGAATTATAATTATTGATGTTTGAATACACACATGACTTTAATGTTGCAGCTGGTAAAGGTGGAGCTATTTTTTTTTTACTATATATACTCTTGGATAGCCTGTGAATTTCACCCTGGGGATCTTATCTTAAGTAGAAATACAAATAAAGTAATAGTACCTCGAAATTGTACTTAAGTACAGCACTTGTGTTGTTACTTTCCACAGCTGTGGTGAATGCATTCTGTGTTTCCTCCGAATTAAACACAGAAAGACTGATTAACAACACCTTGTAATCAATGCATGTTATGCATTAGTTTTGAACATCGATTGCTGCTTATGTAGTCGCTTCCGCTGTCTGTCTCATTTGAAACCATTCGAACTGTTTGACAGCACAGGTTTTGTTGCAGCTCTCTTATTCAACAGTGCTGCCTAAAACTAGTCAAACCTTAACCATAGCCCTGTCTTATCTTAAAACAAATAGATTTTTCAATAGTGACTTGTAACAGATTTACAGGTATGGGCATTAGATCAGAAAAGCTTCTATGTTTCTTCTAAAGAGGATTAACAAATGATGCACTTTGTTGTTCAGTTTGGAGGATTTGTTGGATTGCCAGACACACTCAGTGAGCAGAGGTATTGATCAGTCATGATGTTACCAAACGTGGCAATCTCACTGTGTAGACAAACCCTAAGAACACTGTACCCAATTATTGTTCGCTAGCACCTAACTCACGCTAAAACCATAAACTATTAAATACATTGCGCATGAATTGCATTGACGTTTTTTTGCCATGTTCTTGCTGGTAATTAATCAGTGGATTATTGAGAAACTACCGGCAGGAATATGTTGCTTTGACACAGCCATGCACATGCCACAGCCATTGCGCACATGTACAAGATACAAATACAATGGCTACTTGCTCATAAAAAAACATTTATCCACAGGCATGTTAGTTGTCAAAAAACTCCGCTGTGTACCTTTATAATGACATCTTTACTTTTTGATTATGAAAAGACAGTGGTGGACAGTAACTAACAATAACTTGCTGATAATACTCAGAAAATGAATAGTGATATTTTGAGTGTTTGGACCAAACTGAGTGTATTGATGGATACTTGAGAGTTTGTTTGAGAAGTTTCAATGAATGTTTTGATAGTTCTTTTCCCCTATGAATACTTGACCACAGTCTTTGTTGTTTATGAAGAAGGGCTACAAACTTTTGAACGTGAGAAGATGCCTGATGCTCAAAATATGGAGAATCTAACATCGTTGGAGAATTTTCTTTGTGATGCTGATAAAACTGATAGAACTGACTCAAATAATGAAAAACGACTCCAGGAAAGATACCATTGAGGCATCTTTGACAAACACAAGTCCCAGTGGTTACAAGTGACATATCACCGTGCTGCACAAAAGTAGAGCAGCTTCATCTCCCACTCATTCTGTAGACTGTTGTGGTGATGCTATCATTCTCTGTGTGTGCGTGTGTGTGTATGTGTCTGTGTATGTATGTGCATGGGTGTTGGTGTGTGTGCACCTGTGAACAACACAACCTCTCTGTCAGAAAGTCTGGTACAGGAAATGTTTTGAACCACTAAAGACTTTAATGTGTACATGGCTGCAGTGAATGCTGGATGCTGATTGGTTGAAGAGTATGCATTATTTTCAGATAACTGCACAGCTCTGGCATCACATTCTAATTCATTCCTCATGTCTGGAAAGCTACAGCTACATGTTGAGAGGAGAAGTGAAGTGAGCTTATTGCCTAGGCCCGGTTGCATTGTTTTAGATTGAGAAAACAAAAACTGAAAGACAAAATTGAGTTAAGAAGAGAAACAGAGAGTTTGAGAAAGATTGAAGTTTGAGGAAGAATAATCTGTGGGCATGAATTAATCAATCAATCTCTGAATTTAGTGAATTCATGCTCTCCAATGAATAATAATTGGACACAAATGATCTTGAACCAATAGGTAGTTTCCCCACACTACTGACTTGTGCCCTTAATTTACCTAATTTAGGCTCTATATTACTATGTATGAATTAATAAATTATGCATACAAAATCATCAACACAGCATTTATTTTAACTGAATAGTTTGTGTGCACAGTGACAGAAAATAACGTGAAATACATCATTTAATTTTAACATTTTTACGGTATAACACAATATTGTTCAAAAGGCTACCATACTAAATCCAGAGTAAGCTATATCAAGTAATCAGAAGTATATCACCATCAAGAAGCAAAGAAACCCAGGTTCAAATGGCTCATTTCAATGTGTTGACGGTTTCACAACTGTTTATTATGCAGTGCATTCAGCTACACAGTGGTGTATGTGCAGCAAACTGATAGCAGCCACAGCATGACAGCATTGCAGAAACAACATCCAATGTCGCATCACAATATAAAAGACAGAATGTTTAGGGGACAAGGAGAAATGTCATAATTGCAATTATCTAACAGTATTTATATCTAGGAAGGAATTCAGCTGTCATGTACCTGCAGACATGTCAGTACCAAAACACAGCTGCCTGCCTGCTGCTAACAGGCTTCTGGGTATTCCTACCCAGCTGACTGCTTAGGACACAACAACTTCAGTTCCCAGTGCTACACTAACTTGATGCAGAGTGTTAACAGCAGACCTAAACTTTGATTGAATGCAGTTTAATTTCATTTTGGATATACATGGATATACTTCAGATTTCATGTTAATCAAAACTGCAATCTGCAATCAACTGATTAGGAAGTAGTATTATAGAAACTAAACATTACAGAATACCATTTACAGAGGTATAGGTATGCTCTTCCAGTCCTGATGAATTCAGGCTGACAAAGAGAGTAAAACATCATAAAAACCTTCCATATGAGTGCAGATGATGCGTAGGAGTTTGTCGTTTAAACTTATAATTCTTTTTCCTATTCCTGACACCCAAAACTACTTTAAGCACAATAATAATGCTTAATGTTCTGAATGATAACACTGCAGTTTGAAGGATCAACTCAAAAACATGGCACTCATTTCCAAACTGTCCCAGAAGATTGTTCTTGTGAGGATGCTTTCATGTTCTTTGTTAGATCTTGCTGTAGCTGCTTCTTCATAGCTGTTTTGTCAAACTATCAGGGGCACCATGAAAGAAATATGTAGCATTTTCTCACCTAAATGCTTTTACTTTAGTTGTAAATGCGCAGAACTACGCAATCAAAACACTAGCTCCCTAAAACATTTTCTACTAGACCAGCAGCTGCCTGCAAATTGCAGGTTATCACCTTTTAATAAGGCTCCCTCTATAAAGGCTTTATAATTTGTAATTAATGGCTTAATTAATGGTTAATAAATGATTTACTAGCAGTTTATAGAGCAGTTACAATTTCAAGTCACGGTAACGGAGTGGATGAGTAAAAGCCAAACACATAACTGCAGGCAATTAGGAAGCTATCAGTGTACAGTTATTTATTGATCTGAAAACTATTTCAAATATGTTTTCCATTAAGTTATGTTTGGGGAAAAAATGGTTGCCTTCAGGTGCATTTTACAGACCAAATTGGCAAAAGAATTTGAGTGTGTTTTTCCTTCCAGAATAATAAATTAAGAGAAATACACTAGGACACAGTGTTAAAGTCTCTGTAGTCATATAATAATGTCGCTTCTGTCACTGCAGAGATGCCAGAGACTTCTGATGAGAGTGTGAGGTGTGGACAGCACAAAGCTCAACCACAATATGACGCAAAGATCAAGCAGGTGGTGGAGCCACGCCCTCATCCTCCTCCTTCTACTCAGGGCAGGGACCTGGCCTCACCACCTGCCTCAGGAAGTCAGGTATGCAACAAATGATATCACAGAACCCACTGGAACTGGCTGGAACAAACTTAAACAATGTTATTGAGCAAACCATAAACAAACCAAGTTCCATTTTGTAGGTCAAGAACAACACACATTTATTTATTTTTTCTGTATAGTTTTCCTGCTGCTAGTCTTTTCTCAACAGTATGGACAGAATTCACAAATGGTTCAGCCCTGTCCGACAAGTCATGTACAGATAGTTAGACAGATAGATAGTCTCTCTAAGGGGGAAAACTCTCTTATGTGACCTTCATCTGAGTAAATCTAATTTAATTATTATACTGAAATTAACTCAAATAAAACATGGAACCAAAACTAATGAAGTGCAAAATGTATATTCAGTTGACCAAATCACCATAATCATGGCTGTCAATTTCCTGAGGAGGGTTTTTTTTTTTTTTTTTTTTTTTTAGATTTATTAGCTTATTTTGGCATGGCAGCTTACTGTGGTTATTAGGGACATTCTCTCACTCCATCAGCTGGCTGCTCAAGGTCTTTATGCAGGTCTCTGTCCAGTATCATCCTCTGTTGCACCAGAGGGCATGACATCACTGATCGCCTAATATCTCTGTGCATGTCACATGACCACCTCTCATATTAGTCATAGACTGCTTTGCCATACTTATTTAACTTCTAACAGATTGTTTCCTCTTTGTGTCTGTCACTGTACAGTGCTGCCCTCATGATACGTCGTTGGCAACCTTATTATTAATATTTTTTTATTGTTTACTATCCCACTGAATCTGTTCATTTTAGTCCCCTGATTTCACCAGCTGGCATGTTGAAAGCTGTCGAAATCAACTTTCAACATTTTTATTCTTCAGTAATATTTAGAAACATTTTTGTGAATGAAACTTGGCCACAAATGTAACGAAACAGGCAGCCTTATAGGGCTATTTTAGGAGCATCGATTATGGTAATGATAAAATCTCACAAATGCGAACCTCCTCAAGAACAGGTCAAATTCATCAGGAAACCAATGATGCACGACAAGTCTGTGTGGTCAAGAATTTGGTGAATCAATTTGGAACGCCCGTACAAACAAACTTGACAGAAAAAGAGAAGTTAAGAATAAAAATACTGAAATGTTCTCACATGACGCCGAGTGACACCAATATTGTCTACATGCTGTGTTTAACATTTTTGTTTTCTCTTTTTAGTGTTGGAGCAGTATGGAAGACATTAAGGAGAAGCAGCAGAGACCATCAGTGCTCCGCCAAGTTTCTCTAAAAGCTTCCCAACGAGAACACGGTATGCACTTCAGTGTCCTCACCTCCACATTAGCAACACCAGCATTGTGCATGACAATGATTTTATGTGTGTTGGCATTTTTTAGTATGCTTCATTCTGTATTTTTTGTAGTGTGCACAAACTTTAACCTTAATATGAAGTATGCAATTGGGAAAACTGGACTTTAGACACACACAGCCATTCTTGCATTGGTGTTTGATGTTATTTATGTTTTCTTAACTGAAAGAATTAACTGAATAAGGATTTTAAGACCATTCTCTACCTGTCCACCTGAGCAGGAGAGTATTGACAGTGGCAGCATATTTTGCATGTATTTACAACAGATCAAAGGCCTACATCAATGCTTCTTCCCCTGGTCCATGCAGAAAAAATTACAGCTGTCTCCATTTGCAAGGAAGAGGTAGATGCCGACCACCTTTCCCAGTCCTCGTCACCCCACATGAGTTCCTCTCCCAAGCAAAGCCATCACTACTTGTCCCCATTGAGAAGAGACGGTCCAAAGCAGAGCTCAATGGAGGCCAGGCATCATAATGGGTGACTTTCACACATTTGTATTGAATGACAAATTACGCCAATGACTGCATTATAAGTGCATTATAACATAGCAAAATCTGTCTAGTAAATGGGTTGGCTAAAAACATGCTGCGATGAAAAACAGATTCTTTCTCAGTGGGTGTTGGGCCTAACCATGGTTGTACCTTGTAAATGATTCAGTTTGTGATTTTCATGGACAGAATCCCAAGGTGTGGCATAGATGCAAGGAGTACTGAGTTTGGTGACCTCAGGATTGAGATGGGTCTGTAGCAACAGGGTGGCGGCAACAAGTGCCAGCAACTCTACTCTCATGGAAAATGGTGTAATGCCCCAAGTGAAGCATAAGTGTTTTGGGGTCTCTGTGTGTTGTTCTTGATTTACTGGTCGTCTACATTTCAAGCCCCATCTATGTTCATAAACATTGGGTAATTAACCAAAAGAATGAGGTCACAAATGAAAACATTCAAATTACCCTCTCAGGGTGGTTCAGCTCACCCTTAGAGGTGGGAAGGAGAGTTTAGACATCCAGAAAAAGTTTGTTGAAAGTAGTCAGGAGAGGAGCTTCCTGCACACCTCCCTATGGAGGTTCTCCAGGCACATCCAACTTGTTGACCCAGAATATGCTAGGGAAATCGCATATCCCACCTGGCCTGGGAGCATATTGAGATTCAGCATTAAGCAGGAGATGGAGGACGAGGGAGATGGATATATTGGCTACCTTGCTCAGTTTGCTGCCACTGCAAGCCAACCCCAGAGAAACAGGGGGAAATGAATAGATGAATGGATGCAATGTTGTTCTATAATATATACATTCTCCAGCTTCTCCTGGGCATTGCAAAGGTGTTCCAAGACTAGGAAACACATATAAGGTGCTAGGAACATCTCAACAGGGTGAGTCCAGGAGGTTTACTGTTTAAATAACCAGACTTAACAGTGTTCAGTGATTCTACTCCAAGTTCCCTCTGGATATGCATGGTCCTCACCCTGTCCCTAAGGCTACAAGGTCTCTGAAATATGTCACTTGTCATTGTCATACAAAACTACCCTTATGGCCACTTTCATTGTTTGTTCATGTCTGCCAAAATAATTACGGGTGACTATCACAAAAATGACACAAATTACCAGTTTTTGATCTGCTACCTCTGTGGTGTGATTATGTTCTGGAATATGGAATTTCCCCTCGCGGGACAAATAAAGGAATATTGAATTGAATGTTTTATTTTTGTCAGTTATGGTAACACTCTACTCACAAAAGTAATTGCTGAGTTCTAGGAATGTGGAGGCATAACTAAACATTTGTCCAATGTGGGAAAACATAGGTAGTCAGATGTTGATACATGATGATGATAAAAAATAAGAAAACAGATTTTCCAGATTATCTAAACCTAAAGATCTAAAGAGAACTGAAATGCCACAAATACTCATTGCATAGGAAACCTGGGTGCAGACAACTAAGTACAGTAAGTCAAAGCTGAAGCTGCAACTGATTTAACTGCGATGGATGTTTACAACTGAAAGTTTGGGTAATCATTTTATTTGGCTAACCTTGAGGTTTGTTTCCCACCTGTCTGATCGAGTGACTGCCCCTATGTCTTGCCCCAGCTGATCTAATATTAGCACTGTTGCTCAGGTTGCTCCGATCTTAACAATTAACTTGATGCATACAATGTTACCATAACTGATATTTGTTGACTGTTGGGTGACAGAATGAAAACAGCATTTTTCTGTGTAAAAGTTATACACTTGATCTTCATCTAGCCATCCACCATGAGCTCCTTCCTAAGAAGTTACTGGGCTCTATCATAACGTTGACCTGCATTGCACGTTGCTCTTGATGATGACAGTCATTATTCTCATAGCCAGGAAGACATAGAAATGGGTCATTTTAAAAAACAGCCAATGCTGGAGATGTTCTGGGTGAGCCCATACACCCTATGGAGGAAACACATTTTGGCTACTTATAAAAAGAAACTCATTCTTTCAGTTAGAGGCCAATGCTCCTGTAATAGGTGAGGGTTTTTAAGCTCCTTCACCATGGCAGTCTGGTTCAAGAACAGGACAAGCATAAAAGCATAACATGTCGTTTTTGAATTTGCCTGAAAATACTTTTAGTTACATCACTGACAAGTTGTATCATTGAGACCTTTCTGTTCCCTCCAGCATCCCTGAGGTGACCAGTGCTTTGTTTGCGAGTGGCCTCTGCCGCTGGCCTGGTTGTGATGCTGTGTCTGAAGATTTTCCTAGTTTTTTAAAGTAAGTAGACTACTGAATACTTAATTGAATCTCCTGTTGTGGCATCTTTTGGAATGGGTATTTTCAACCTTCAGGAGGTACAGGTTACTTCATGAGCCACTCTTAAATTTAGCTTATTAATGTAATGTAACAATAACATTTATTATTGACCTGTTTAAATTAACATTTTTAGAATTTGTGCTAAGATTAACCCTTAAATGCAAACCTCACGTCTTTAGCGACCCAGAGTTACATTACCAATCTAATGTCTAATTCACTAATTTCATTCAGTTAAGTACTAAACTCCCTGGTAATCCTCAGTCTATTTGTCTTTTACAATGTTTGGTGTCAAGGGTCCAAAAAGATAATAAGTATTGTTTTTGTAATTTCTAATAATATTTTTCTCTAAATACTTTATAGGGTCTCTAGAGACTTGAGGCATGTAAGAGTGTTACATGTTTTATTCACGGCATGCTGTATGGAAGTTATAGCTGGTAATGTGTTCTTCTGTTTGGCTTCATGGTGTGCGGTTGTTGCTGATGAAGAAGTTTTGTTTATATGACCTTCCTGTCACAGTAACATGATTTCAGGTTTAATGCACAGCAGCAGTTTCTCTGATACTGGAGGGTTTTGTTGCTAATAGTTCTGGAAATGATGTACCTTAGACCAGTGATGATGAAGAATCAGTTTTTGTGTCATTTATGTCATTATGGGACAATCGTCAACATACAGCCCAAGTCTGGTCCCAAGAGAAGTAAGGACTGATGAGATAACCTTGTAAGGTCACCTCAGCTGCCTCTGGAAGGTGGAATATCAGTGACACAAAATAGCTGGTGCGACTGGATAAAATCAAAGAGGTGCCACAACTTCCAAAACCTGATGGAGGCTCTAAAGATCTTTGGTTTGTCCAGAAACAAACAAACTCCCACCGAAATGCTGGAGGTACCACATCTGTCCCTGCACTTGGACCACAAAACAGTGGAGTGGTGGCCACAGTGTGCACAACCGTGTTGTAACAACTACAAGTCAATGAATGTGATTAGTGATTACTGTGCTGACTAATGTAGGTTTGATAGGTGTCAGTCTATGACAAGGAACAGCAAGATAGCAGCTATATGTAAGATAGCAGCATAAATTATAATAGACTATGCTGAAAAATTTAAATGAATTAGATAAAAAAAAACACTTTTCTTCCCTCTATAAATGATTGTTAAAGTATCAAGAACCATGCCTTTTTTGATCCATGTGTCCTTTATCTGCAACCAGACAACCAGATAGGCGTGGTGTGAAACATGTTAAGACTTAATTTGACATCAGGTTATGGCCAGGTATCCCAGAGATGACTAGTTAGGGTAAGGAGTTCTGGTTAAGGTGAAGAGACACAAATCAATGGTGGAAAAGAAAGACAGCACCAGATTTCTCTGGGCAAACAAGTGTGCTTCGTAAAAAACTCTGGACTATTAACATTGTCCTTTTTGTTCTTCTAGGCATCTCCATTCTGAACACAGTTACGGTGAGAGAAGCATTGCTCAGTGGAAGGTCCAGCAAGATATTGTTCAGTGCATGGAAAGTCAGGTGAGAACTAAGTACACCGAGAAAAGTTAAAATGGTAAAATGGTTAAACAAGGTGTAATTAAATTAAATTAAATTAAATTTTATTTGTACAGTGCCAAATCACAACAGAAGTTGTCTCAGGACACTTTCCATATAGAGCTGGTACAGGCCAAGCTCTTTTATCTACAGAGACCCAACAATTCCCTCATGAGCAAGTACTTGGCGACAGTGGTGAGGAAAAACTTCCTTTTAACAGGCAGAAACCTGAGGCAGAACCAGGCTCTGGGTGGGCGGCTATCTGCCTCGACTGGTTGGGTGAGAGAACGAGAGCAAGTGAGAGAGTGAGACAGATAGAGAGAGACAGACAGAAATGCAATCAGAGAGAGAGAGAGCAAGAGAGAGAGAGTGAGACAGACAGACAGAGAGAGGTCCAGGGCAAGCCTGAGCCAGCCCTAACTATAAGCTTTATCAAAAAGGAAAGTTTTAAGCCTACTCTTAAATGTAGAGACAGTGTCTGCCTCCCAGACAAAGACTGGAAGATGGAGCTCCTGTACTGCTTTTGGAGACTTTAGGAACCATAAGTAGGCCTGCATTCTGGGAACGATGTTTAGCGCCTAGTACTATAACTTCAGTTTTGTCTGAGTTTAGCATCAGAAAATTGCAGGTCATCCAGGTCTTTATATCCTGAAGACATGCTTGTAGTCTAGTTAACTGATTGGTTTCTTCTGGCTTCATTGATAAATATAGCTAAGCTATATCCCCCACTCTCGATCATGGCTCTTAACATCTCAGCTACTGTTCATGAACAATAAGCAAATTAAGTAGTGATGAGGCTGACTTTAGCCTTGCCTGAAAAACACTCAGCCCTCTCATTCATGTTAATGTGGCCAGTCTGCTGACTTGGCTGAGGTGCCAACACAGTGTCAGCTGGCAAAAAAAAAAGTTGAACCTGGCTCAACTTTTAACTGGCAATGAGCTGTGTTGGCCAGTCAAAGCAACATGCTTGGAAGATGTCTTTAGAACTTGATTATGATATACAGTTTATACAACTGAGTTAAAACTGAGTAATTTATGACAATGCTGTCTTCTTTCATTCATATGCAACTACGCTGCATTAGCAACTGCAAGAAATAGGTAAGCGTATGAAGGTCAGGGTGGTGGGTTGGACAGTACAAGAACATTCTGTCTCATACTAGGATTTAGTAGCCTAACTTTAAACTCAACTTAATGATAATGGTAATGATAATGATATGCTTTGTTTCATTTACTTATATAGCACAATTTGTGCAGAAAATATAACAGAAAGTGCTGGGTATAAAAGCAAATAATAATAATAATGATAATGTGAATGACAAATAGAATGAAATAAAGTAGAGCACAACAGGTCAGGTGAAAAGATGTTAAAAAGATGTGTCTTTCGTTTCGTTTCGATTTCGTTTGAAGGTGTCAGCATATTCAGAAAAGTGAAGAACTTCAGGGAGACTGTTCTAGAGTTTAGAGCTAATTAACAAAGGATTCCTCTTGGTGCCTTTTAGTTCTGGCCTCAGGAACAATGAAGAGGATCAAAGTGACCTAGCAGGCACATTTGTCTTCACCATGTTGGACAGATAGGACGGGGCAAAGCCATTCAGTCATTTAAAAACCAATAAAAGAATTTTCAAGTAATGAGTAATGTGGGCTCTATGTCTAGTTTTCTTCAGAACATGTGTTGCTGCATTCTGTATGAGCTGTAGCTGACCAATAGCTTTCCTGGACACACCAGTGTTATGACCCCTAGCTTGTAGTGGGAAAAGGGAAGCAACATTAACCAGTTGTAACTGGTTAAACAAAGTTATTTATTTTAAAGGTAAGGAAAATGATATGTACAAACAAAAAAACACCAGAGGCAACTCTAAAGGAAATGGGCCTACGAGTGCTGATAAATCAAAAAACAATCAAAACCAAAAGAGGACTCTCTGGAACTATCCTACTTTGTCAAACAAAAGAAACCATCCAAAAAAAAACCCCTCTCTGCTTAACTAAAGCTTAACAAAAACAGCAGATCAGCGCCCCTTCTTCTTAGTGTACTCTAACAAAACTTCACTACCGCAGTATCACTAGTGAGATCAGTGTTTTCAAGCTGGTCCTGGCCCAGTCCTTCACAAACTACAAAAATGCCTCTTCACAAAATATGACCACACAACGAACGTCTGGCGCGCTGCTCCTCAGCCGCCTAGAATGCCGGTCCGCTCGAGCCCCAGTATCCCGTCCCCGATTGGGGCCTGGTGATTGGTGAACGGGCCCGACTCTGCACCAACCCCGCGAGCGGACAGCCGAAGGTGGGAGGTGGGAGGCGAAGGGAGATCACACTTGCAGAATGAGCCAATCCCACGCCGAGGTCCGCTCCGCCTGCTCCGCACACACACTCCTCCAATGCATGGCGGGTTAGACCGAAAAAAAGGAGGGGGGAGGAATGTTGGTGGCCGTAACACCAGACAGAATAGTGTTACATTAGTCCACCCTGCTGGAGATAAAAGCATGCATTAATTTTTATTATTTTTAAATAAAACTTTTCCGTGTCTGCCTGGGAGAGAAACAGTCTGACTGTAAATATTCCTTAAATGATTGGACAATTTAGTCACGTTCCTAATGTGTTGTTCAAAATTTAGGTCAGAGTCAATGATAATACTACACATAACCACACATTAGAAATGGCTCATGCGGACATCGGTGAAATACTCTGCACATTTTGACTTATAAGGAATGTTTAACAATCAAGGAATGCCTTTCTTCAGACATGTTGGTAGATGTATTTAAGAAATTTGGACAGAGCCTGGATAGCTGTTTCCTCCTCCTCCCTGTCTTTATGCCATGCTAAGCTAACCGTAGCCGCACTCCAACTCTGTACTGAACACACAAAAATGAGACTGATCAGTCACTCTCAGAAAGAGAGCAAATAAGCAAAATAACCAAAAACATTTACATTTTGTCTGACACCATTGAAGAAAATCTGGGAAGCATTATCTTAGAATTCTTTAAAGAATTTTTTGCTTATGCAAAAAGGAAACTATTGACTTTCACTAATGACTAAGAAACACGCTGCAGGTCTTGAGTCATGAAATCACTTAAACACAATTTAATTCAATTCAACCATGCGGTATTCTCTTTTTTCAGCTCATCTTGGAAAAACAGAAACTCATTGCGATGCAACTTCATCTGCACCTATCTGAACACAAATACGCTGATTTGGTATGTTGGTTGTAATCGTTCTTGGCTCTCACTGTTTCTTTCAGCTTAATTTTCTTGATTAAAAATGTGTACTATATTTGCATAGTGTAGCGTGAAAGATTAAACAAAACTCTGTTCATGTCCACTTTTAATCATTTTATGCAGAAGACAGCCTCTGAATGGCTGTACAGCCTTCCTGTATTCCTGCCCCAGCCTGTGGGAACAGATGGAGATGGAGTGCCTCAATGGAGCACTAAACATCTGGAAGAGCTGTCCCAGCATGGCTGCAGAGCTGCTAGTTCTGCACACCTACTGTCAGGTAACACAGTTTTATTGGACAATTGGACGTGTTTTTTTTTTTGTTTTTTTCACACACTGAGCTCTGGAATGTGTGAAGGCACCTACTAACATGATTCAATGGAGACAGCCACAGGTGGCAATTCTAATTTACTGTCTAACATTTTTCACCATCATAGTCTTTTAGATTAATGAGAAAGATATCAGAGGACATGAGATGATTTCAATCAGGAGACAAGTTAATGAAATAAAGATAGATCAGTGATTGGGAGGAGGAGGGCTGCGTATAACAGCCTCATGTGAAGAACTAAGGCAGAGAGAGAGAATGATAAATTAAAAAGACAGCAGCTAGATGGCAGATTCAGATTCAGACAACTTTATTGATCCCTGCAGGAAAATTGCTTTGTTGCACTACAAACTGCTCAACACACAGTTGGAAAGAGGGAGGAACTTAAAAAGGTAAATACTGATAAAAAATCTACAAAATTACAAATTACTAAAAGGTGACATAACCAAATGGTAAGTCAAACAACAATAATTTAAGAGTAAAGATAAAAAAAATGTACAATACAGTAAAAATAATGCTGCTAGTAGTAATACAAGAGTTCTACTTCAACAGAAAGTGGAGGACTTATATAGTTGAATGGCCACTGGAAGGAAGGACCTCCTGTGGCGGTCCATGGAGCACTTGGTCACTCTCTCTGGCTGAGTGTGCTCCTCTGGCTGACCAGAACACCATGTAGAGGGTGGGAGACTTTGTTCATGATGGAAAGAAGTATTGACAACATCCTTCTTTCTGCAACTACATGCAAAGAGTCCAGCTCCACCCCCACAGAGAGACAGAGCCAGCCTTCTGAATCAGTTTTGGCTAAAAGTCCC